>NC_135673.1:33812592-34128484 GCF_964188315.1 Podarcis muralis
GGAATTAATGAACCTTTTAATGAGGGTGAAAGAGGAGAGCGCAAAATATGGTCTGAAGCTCAACATAAAAAAAACGAAGATCATGGCCACTGGTCCCATCACCTCCTGGCAAATAGAAGGGGAAGAAATGGAGGCAGTGAGAGATTTTACTTTCTTGGGCTCCATGATCACTGCAGATGGTGACAGCAGCCACGAAATTAAAAGACGACTGCTTCTTGGGAGAAGGGCAATGACAGGCCTAGACAGCATCTTGAGAAGTAGAGACGTCACCTTGCCAACAAAGGTCCGTATAGTTAAAGCTATGGTTTTCCCAGTAGTGATGTATGGAAGTGAGAGCTGGACCATAAAGAAGGCTGATCGCCGAAGAATTGATGCTTTTGAATTATGGTGCTGGAGAAGACTCTTGAGAGTCCCATGGACTGCAAGAAGATCAAACGTATCCATTCTTAAGGAAATCAGCCCTGAGTGCTCACTGGAAGGACAGATCGTGAAGCTGAGGCTCCAATACTTTGGCCACCTCATGAGAAGAGAAGACTCCCTGGAAAAGACCCTGATGTTGGGAAAGATGGAGGGCACAAGGAGAAGGGGACGACAGAGGATGAGATGGTTGGATAGTGTTCTAGAAGCTACCAGCATGAGTTTGACTAAACCACAGGAGGCAGTGGAAGACAGAAGTGCCTGGCGTGCTCTGGTCCATGGGGTCACAAAGAGTCAGACACGACTAAACGACTAAACAATAACAACAACATGCTAAGATCACACAATGAACTTTATGGCTGAGTAGGTATTTGAACCTTTGTCTCCCAAGAACTAGTCCAGCACTGTAATCACTATGCCACACTGGTACCATGATAAATTTCAAAATGGCTCACAGAAATGTAGGTTGGCCACAGAGGCCAGTATCTGGAAGTAGAAGAACCATAATATTACACATCTTTGGTTTTTTTTTTTAAACAATAGAATCAAGCCTCTCTCTCAAGCATTGTGGAATCCCCTTAGTTCCTTCTGCATGTGCTCAAGGGGTTACGAACAGCAGTTGGGATATATGAGCTTGTGTGCCAAGGTCACTAATGCACACTCTGAAACATGCCTGCGTCATGATGAATTGCAATAAAAGTGAAGCCTCCATGCTTAATGAGAAGCAATATTGGCTGGAGACATAAATTTCTTGACAGCAACCAAGTCTTCAATAGTCCCATGCAACTGGAATTGTTCTCCATATTCCCTGTCGTTGCCTTTTCCTGTTCAGATTTTTCTTGATGATCATTCTTCTCCTTGAAAATCTGACACTCCTTGAAAACCACTCCTCAAACTTAAAACATGCCCCAGAATGAATAACCTCCCATATCCTCCTAAACTGGGAAACATCATGTAGACAAAACCCACTGCTAAGGATGTTAGGAGTGTGTAGACATTTCCATTGGTACTGTAGCTTTTTTTTTTTTTTACTGCAGAAAGTAGGTACATTGAAGTTCATGGAGCAGCAGTGGCTAAGGTGGTCATATTGCACCTTAGTCTTGTTAAAAAATACAGGCTGTTTTTACATTCAGATGGTATCTGACAGCAATTATCCAAAGGGGACGGGTAGTTTTGAATTTTAGAATGTGTACATTGTTGCTCTAGTGCAGGGGAGGAGAACCTTGATTTTAACCACGATTTTAATTGAGAACTGCTTTGGGAAAGACTTTGGCCCTTAAAGTCAGCATATGAACCTGATCCAGCACCCTGATTACTGTACCACACTGGCTCTTGAAAGGATCCCGTGAAAGGTTATAGGCTCGCTTCTGCATATAATAAAGATGCCAAATACAAATAATGCAAATGTACCTTTCACGGAACAAGTCCAAGTAGTGGCATGAGAAGCAGCCATAGCTGGTTTGTGGATTGGGCTGTCTGCAGCCAAGTAAATATAATCACTCCTCCCCTGCAAATTAATTGGAGGAAGATTTAATATCTATTTTCCTATTTGGTACTTAAATGTTTCAACCACCGTAGAGGAAAATGCAGTGAAGATGAGTATCTTGGCATCAATTAATCAGAGTGCTTTATTAACTGGGTCTCATAGGCTAGCAGAATCAAATGATAGCTTTCACTTTTAAAGATGCTTTATAGATGCAAACACAATCAGCCTGGAGATTAGGTCCGATTCGTAATAACTTTACACTGTGGTTACTGCTTTTGATCCTAGGATTATGGCCCGAAGGCCTATGTGGTAACCACTATGCTGAAACAAAATGCTTACCTCTGCTCTGCACTTCCCAAATACAGTCTGTGCTTTAAAGCTCTGTGTCTGAGTGTCTTTTATATACATATTAAACTTTTGCTCCAGAGCTTATTCCACAAAAACCCGCCCTTTAAAGCTGAATCAGTGCAAATGGCAATCTGCAGAAAACCCAAATTGCCATTTGTTTTGCTTCAGCTTCAGTGGTGCCAACTTGAATAAAATATTGGAGGGACCAGGTAAGCTGCAACCCACATAATCAATCACAAGATGTGGCGCCTGTGCACACACCCACACACCATTTGAATGGCAATGCCTGTCAAATAGTTTATTGGTGGGGGTGTGAAGGGACCTCAGTCCCTAGGAGTTGGCTCCTATGTTCAACTTTAAAGAATGGGTTTTTTCATTCACAGAGTTTTAAAGCACAGATCTGTGCCTGGAAAGAGCGGAGCAAGAAGTTAAGTGTGGATAAGCCCTAAGCTAGATTTGGACCTACGCTGTGCTGGGATGGGAGACCACCAGTCCCATCACCTTGATAAAAGATTGGAATTCCCTGCAACAGGAAGTATCAAGCACCACATGGGTTAGAGAGTTCACACACTGCATTCTAACCACAGTACTGCATCTTACTGGGTGATGGCATAGAACTTATCCTGGGATTCTTTCCACACTGCTGCCTGTGGGTGCAAGTTGCCAATGGTACAGCTTCAGAATAAATCCTTGCCCCCAGGGTAGTGTTTGTGGGAAGGTTACATGGCATTGCGTCAAGCAGTTGTTATCCCATACTTCCCAGATGATTGGTCCCACCACTTTCCTATTTGGGGGAAGCAGGTTTGCCGCACAAGAGCATCAAACCAAGTTTAATTGCTTGGCCTAAACTGGCTGGTATGTGACTGAATCCCACCCAAAAATAGTGACCGTATGGAAATGCCATCAGTTTAAAGCCTACTCCATCCAGTGGGGCTGAAGATGGATAACATGCTACAGTGGTACCTCGGGTTAAGTACTTAATTCATTCCGGAGGTCCGTTCTTAACCTGAAACTGTTCTTAACCTGAAGCAGCACTTTAGCTAATGGGGCCTCCTGCTGCCGCCGGAGCTTCTCATCCTGAAGCAAAGTTCTTAACCTGAAGCACTATTTCTGGGTTAGCAGAGTCTGTAACCTGAAGCGTCTGTAACCTGAAGCGTATGTAACCTGAGGTATCACTGTAATTAGAAGGAGTCTCCTACAAGTTGTGTTGAGGTGTGATCACTTAAACACCTATCAAATTTAGTAGGTCATTGCCAGGGACTGCTATGGTATAATAATAATAATAATAATAATAATAATAATAATAATAATAATAATAATAATATTTTTTTAGTTATTTTCCAGAAAGAAGACTTTAAAATGATTGATGCCCAGAAAAGCACCCCAAATGTGCCTTCAGTGACCAACAGTTTTCTGTTGCCAATCATTTTTATGGGCAACCCCATGTCAAATGCAGTACAGTTGTCCAGCCTTGGTTTTTTTAAACAATAAAAAAATAACAGCAATTTTACTAAGTGAATGAAGACATCTGAAAAAAATTAAATGGTGAAAGGTAACAGGAATTCAGATTATTTGACACTCTTCCCCCCTCCACGCTGCTTTTAATTATAGTTCTCTGCCCTGCACATGGTAAAGCTGCCTGATGCTTTTGGAGGTAGTAATCAGCTGACTGCCATCTTGTCAGATTTGCTTGGCTTCTCTCTTTCAAATGGATCCATCCACTGCCTGTGCATAACATTTTCATTTTCCTCTTTTGTTCAGCTCCCTTATTTGCTGGAATTATAATTACCACCCCCTCCTCCCCACCGCACAGTTTTATCCAAAAGGGGATAGGAGAAATTTCACAGAATCTACATAATTGGCAATTGAGCTTACCCCTTTCAATATCATTTTACGTAAGAGGGGGAAATGACATTAAAAAAAAACCCCACTGTACAAGTCCATCATTTAATTCAGGGCCAGGCTGGCTAACCATCAGAAAAGCCAGGGTAATCAGGTCAGGGAAGAATAGCAGGCACTTTATATTTAGTTGATTTTATTAATTTTTTCCTTAGCTAATGAAAGTCTGCCTGCCTAGGAAAAATCCAGGGCCTCATTTGGCAGTGCATAGGAACACAGTGAACTGGCGGTGTGTTCGCCTGCCCTCCTAACTTTCACATCCTACTATGTAAAGGGAATCTTTTGTTCTGTAAACACTCATTAAGTCCCATTAGTATCCATATTCAAGGCTCCAGGCACAATGTTCATACAGTTGTTAAGGGAGATGAAAGGCAATAAGAAGGAACAATAAACAATCAGTGCACAATATTATTAGGCATATTCATGCAGCGAGCTTGTGATGAAATCCAGATGATCTTAACACTGGCTGAAAGAAAAGAGAGAGAGAGAAGAGAAAAGCATTTTAGATAATTCTCCCAGCTATTTTCAGTGACAATGACCTTGAATAGCTTATCATACCCCTGGTTTTGCCAGGCATACCCTGGTATAATAATCATTCTCCTATACTGATGGAGAGGGGACCACTTCCAGGACTATGTTTGCTTTGCAACATCATTTTATGAATTCTGCAATGATTTTATTTCAATCCCCGCATGCGCCAAATAGGTACTGTATAAATTCTGCAAAGCAAACACAGATGCACAGTTTCTCTGATTTTGCAAGCCATACTTTATTTCCGAACTTTACCAGCCGGCATGCAGGCAACAGAGAATGGCCATTTGTGGCTCAGCAGGGGCAGGAGAACAGGGACGCGGGTGGCGCTGTGGGTAAAAGCCTCAGCGCCTAGGGCTTGCCGATCGAAAGGTTGGCGGTTCGAATCCCCGCGGCGGGGTGCGCTCCCGCTGCTCAGTCCCAGCGCCTGCCAACCTAGCAGTTCGAAAGCACCCCCGGGTGCAAGTAGATAAATAGGGACCGCTTACTGGCGGGAAGGTAAACGGTGTTTCCGTGTGTGGCTCTGGCTTGCCAGAGCAGCGATGTCACGCTGGCCACGTGACCCGGAAGTGTCTCCGGACAGCGCTGGCCCCCGGCCTCTTGAGTGAGATGAGCGCACAACCCTAGAGTCTGTCAAGACTGGCCCGTACGGGCAGGGGTACCTTTACCTAGAGGCAGGAGAGGGTCAACATGATGATCCCTTTGCAGAATAATAGTTGGGAGACTGAAAAACAAGCCCTCTAAACCTTACACAACATTCCTCTTCCCATAAGAATCACTTGCTACCTTTCTATCAACTTAAACCAAGTCCCTGTAATCACTTTGGGGATAGAAAAGTTGGTCATGCCTACCCTAGAGGTGAACACCAGAAGATACAGTGGGGTTAAGGGTAATGGTAGATTAGCTCCCCAAGATCAAATCAGATTGGGACTGGTAAATACAGGCAAAAAAGAGAAAAAGACCAATGTAAATAGAGAGGGGTTCTCCCCCCCTCCCCTCCCAAGTTCTACAATGACTCACAACTACTGGTTTCAGTCGGTAGCCTCTGTCTGCTTCCAGTGTCCTGAAACCACAAACTGCTGCCAGCCTATCTCTCCTTCTCAACTTCCTCCATGTCTGCATGGCCTGCCCCCCAAAAAAAAGTTCATAGAGGAGGTGAACATGAAAAGTAGTATGAGTAGCACAAATTTTGGCAGCAATGTCAGTTTCCACCAGTGGTGTAACATGCATTGCCAGAGCCCAGGGCAAGGTAGGATTGCATCCCCTAACCTCACTGTGGGTGCCACATGGAAGGCAACAGGTGGAAGGCAACAGGCCCCTGCAGTGGCCGCTCCTCATGGAGGCCACCTGCCAGTCACAATGTTCTCCCTCTCAGCTTGGCAAGCTCCCAGCGGGAGCAGTGACTGGCACTCCTTGGCGGGCTTGGCAGTGTCCTAGCAGCACTGGAGCCACAGCAACCCCTCAGAATTCTGCTCATGCTATACCACTGGTTTACATTGATTGAGAACCCCTTAGTGTTGTCGATCCACAACTCTGTCAGCAAGTTCTGTTTACAAATGAACAATTAGGAGATTTCTTTAAGGTCCTTTGTAGTCACACCCTTACCCGTCCCACAACTGATGTCACACATGATGTTAGATGTGGGGCAACTGGGCATAGTTTTTTGGGAAACAGTTTAACAGGCCAAACTGGGTTAGGCCTGCAGGTTGAAGACTACCCACCTATGATCTAGCATTCCACTTCTCACAGCACCAAGCTAGATGCTTACTGGAATCTCACAATCAATAGGCTCTGATATTTATAGGAGTAATGACTAGGAACATGGAGGTTCCATTATGCTGTCAGGGCTATGCGGCAACAGAGAGAAATGAATCAGCTTCAGGAGAAATTGGCAGGGGATGCTACTGTGGTCCCCTTGCTCTACAGCAACAGTTCCCTGACCTCTGGTTCTGCTAGTTAGGGATGATGGGGAGTTGTAGTCCAAAAACAGCTAGAGGCGCAAGTTTAACAAACAGTGCTCTACAGGAATAGGGAAACTCATTCCTCTGGCCCACAGGACCCTCCTCAAGCCACACACAACGCAAGTCTTGCTTTGAAACCTCCTTGAGTGTTTTTGCTTGGGTGGAATGTGTCCTTGGAGTCTTGGTTACCTGGATGGATGATAGAGTGGGATGTGTAAGTCTGTGGAGGAACTAGCTTATTGTACATAGGTGAAGTACACATTTTATGCTCTTTTGCTCTTGACTGGCAAGTGGTCCCCACCAGCAAATGTGGCCTTTGAGCTGAAAAAGTTTCCCACTCCTGGCTAATAATAAGGCCAGTCCTGCTGGGGGAAAAAAAGAAAGAAAATTATTTGTGCACCCTTGTTAAACATTGGAGCTATTATTATGCATCCAACAGACGAGATGAACATACATTAACTTTTGAGAAAGAGTTTCCACTATGAAGAAGAGCTGTTATAATTTAATTGTGAAAGCAAGTTAATCCCCCAAAGCTTTTGCTCCTTTGCTTGTGTAATGCTAAAGACTAAATCAGCTGAGTTTGGTATTGAACTTTCCTGACCCAGTTGGACTAAATAGTCCCAGTTGTGCTGCTGGTTCCCTCCAGGAAATGTAATGTTTTCCTGATGCAGCCAAATGCTTCAGTGGCAAGTGAAGTGGAAGAAGAAGAAAAAGAAAAAGAAAAAGAAGAAGAAGAAACAGAAGGATTAGATATGGCAAAAACTTATTAACAAGGTAATTAAAGAAAGGGGGAAGTTATTCCTTCTGACTTTTTGGTGTGCAATGTCTGCTTTATATTCCCACAGCTTCTGTCCCATTCCTGGCAGTTGTCTCCTTTGTTGTGTTCTTGCAATGGATAAAAAAAATAAAAATCAAAACATTAATTTAAGCTGTCACAATGTGAACGGCTGACAGTCACATAAAGAATTATCATTATGGCTGAGAACGGAGACAAGTTAAGAGATGGAGAAATAAAATGACTTGCTAAACAGGATCCAACTTTCTGAGAAATCTAGGGTATTGCCATGACAATTTCCAGTAAATAGATTTAGAAAAAGAAAAAAGAAAAAGGAGGGGGAAATATCCTCACTTTTTTGTTTCATGTTGTTCAGGATATTTTGACTTGGTCTATTGTCGGAATGAAAGAGAATGAGAGAGCAGGATGGCAAAAATCTTATTTTAAATGACTTGTTTAGATTTTTAAAGATGCCAGATTGCAGAAGCTTCAAGTTGAGGCGTTGGTATGTGACTCCATCTCTGTATGTACCTATTCCACCCCCCTCCCAATAAGCACTTTCCTCCCAGAAGCTGCCCCTCCTACAATCCCGACTGCTATGGGGCTCTTTTAACTCCTTCAGATTCAAAAGTCAGTTGAGGGACTTCACACGAAAGTTTTAAAACAGGAAATGATCTTAGTGGGTCCATGCATGATTTATTTATTTTTACTGCATATCTAGTTTATTTAAATTATGAGTCATTTTATACAATGAAAGGTTGCTAAGCTACATGTCAAAGTAAAACAGAAGACCTAAAACAACTAAAACTAAACAAAAAGCTTAAAACAAAGACAATTCTGACTCCATAAAATGTTCATTTAGCAAGATATTAATAAGAACTAAGTCCCACCTCACCAAAAGATCCATAATAGAATTATGAATATTTGTACTTTAATGTTTTAATGAGATTGGGTTATTGTACATTTTCATAATTGGATATTTAATGACTGTATAGGTGTATTATTAATTTCTATACTACTTAATATCAAACTTAGCTACTAAATGTAAACTGCTTAGTAGCCTAGTATGGCATTAAGTGGTATATACAATCATAATAAAACTCGGCCCTCTTTTGACTCTTGTCTTGTCCCAACCACTGCCACCATATAGCTCCTGACAGATCACCTAAAGGGAAAGTGGTCTTCAACCGAAAAAAGATCCTTACCCTGCTGTATAGAATGCCAGTGGGAGTCTGAGAAAGGAGCTCCACGAGACATTAGCTGGCCATAATCAGGTTTAACATAAAGAAATTGAGGCCTGCTCCTCCTCCTGAGATAGACGTTCCACAATGCAGAATGTTAACTCTTATTATGTATTTCTTTTTTGCAAATGTCTTGATTGGAATAGAATACTGACACACTACCTAGCTCTATATATCTATATATGTTATATATAACCCATTTTGGGTGCAGTCATTGGAGGAAAGGCATATGTATGTCACAGCCAGGCATGTTCTGGTAGCAGACTTGGATTGGACTGGACACCCTACAGGTCAAAGTCCTTGAGGAGCAGGAAATCCCCCAATCCAATGCTGAGCATTCCTTTGAGGGGCCCTGTCTGTTGATACCTGATGAAGAATCTCTGGAACTGTCAGAGGAGGAAGTGGAGCCCCCCCCCCCCCCAGTTCTTGAGAGTCCTGGTACCAAAAGCTTTGGGTCCAGGCGAAAAAGTGGCAGCACAACGTGGACTGAGAGTTGTCAATCTGCTCACGAGCAATCAGTCTACTTGTGAATAAGCAATCCCTGATACTCCTTTACTGCCAGCTGCTGTTGTTGCTAGACTGTGGTTTAGAACAGTGTTTCCCAACCTTTTTTGGGCAAAGGCACACTTGTTTCATGAAAAAAATCTCGAGGCACACCACCATGCCAGATGGGGAAAGGTCACTTTTTACTTATGTAAAAAAAAATAAAAAAATAGTAACAGCATAGAAGGTAATGGTTAGGCTAGCATCCCTCTTCCAAATATGCTAGGTTTTTATTTGCAGGGACTGTTCTACATGGGAAAGCATTCAGCACTGTCATTCTCCCATCTGAATTGGTACTATTCTGGGTCAACTTACTCTGCTGCATGTGTAGATGAAAATGGCACCAAGTGTGGGGGAGGGGGCAGAACAGGTTTCAGATACAGGATATTAAGCATACACGTACTTCAGATTGAACTGGTTGCTCGCTTTGCAAGTTTTCATTTCCCAAATGACTGCCTTGGCAAGCGCAATACCTACCAGGCTCAACGCCGGTCTCGCGCTGCCGCTTCCCGCGCTCTCAAGGACCCGGGAGGAGGAAGACGTGAAGGCAATCCCGAAGGCGCGAAAACGTTATCAATTGCTTCTTCTTGTACAACTGCAGCCAGATCCTACCCGTATTTACTCTGGAGTAAGCCCTAGTTTGTTCACGGGGTTTTGCTCCCGCGTAAGTGTGCACGAGGGATGGCAGCCTTAAATATCGGGGAGACGCAGGAGTCGCCTGCGCTGCTGTAATTCCCCCTCCTTTTGGGGAGGGAGGCGCTGGGCTACTGTGTTTACTTGGAAGTCCCACGGAAGTTAATGCATTATTAGGCTACTACTGGCTTAAGCCGGTGCCCGCCTTCATCCCTAGGCGAGAGGCACAGAGTTCTGTTCCGCCCGGGCGCTGCCTCTTTAAACGAGCGCGTGGTTGAAGAAGGCGCTTGCCCAGCTCCCCTCTGCGCCTCGGAGGGCGGGTTTGAGCACGCGCAATGCGCCGCCCTCCCGCCCTGCGCCGCCGCCGTCTCGCGCTCCTCCCTTTTGCGCGCGCTGCCCCGCCGCCGCCCGATTGGCCGGGTCCTGTCAGCTGATCCTGTGTTATTTCCTCTCTCTGTGTGTGAGGGGAGAATGGAGAGAGAAACCTTGGCACCACCACCGCGGAGCCGCCCCCGGCTCGACGCGGATCCTCGCCGCCGCCGCCCCGCCTCTCGCCGCCCGACTCGCCCGCCTCCCTCCCACGGCACACCAGACAACGTCTCGCGGCACACTAGTGTGCCGCGGAACACCGGTTGGGAAACACTGGTTTAGAAGGCCAGGGTATATAAAGCCTCCCTCTTAAGTCTTCCAGTTGCTGGAAACAACACAGGGCTTATATCTTCTGTATCTGGGACCCTAACCACTGAGAGATTCCTGGCAATCTCTTGGCAAAATACCACAGCTAGAGACCACCCAGCAGTGGCAGAGTGCAAAGCTTCAAGGGTATTTGCCCTTTTACATTGCTGATAGCTACCAGGCAAAGGGTGCAGTTTCAGCAATTAGTGGTATGACTCATTATTTAACTGCTTGGCTGAGCTCAGATCCTGTGAAAACACCTTTCTCCCACATAGGAAGCTGCCTCATACAGAATCAGACCACTGGTCCATCTAGCTCAGTGTTGGCTACACTGAAGGGCAGCAGCTTTCCAGGGTTTCAGATGGTGGTCCCTTCCTGGAGATACCATGGATTGAACCATGCTTCTGCTTTGCCATCCAGCTATGGTTCTTTTCCAGGTGGTTTCGGTGGGAGCTGTCCCTGGTCCTGTACAGCCTGAACTGATCCCTGGGATGGGGAACTGCACTCGTGGCTACCTACTGCTCAATGGTGGTTGATGCATGTGTCGAGTAAGTCTTCTCATCCAGCCCTGTGCCATAACCTGAGCAGAATGGAGTAGGGAGTTGCCTAGAACCCTTTTCTGTGGTTAAAGAATGCCCTCCTAAATGAGCCAATTTCTTAAATTTCAACCACACCTTGACTATTGCCTTGCAGAATATTTGATACCACCGTTTTTAAAATAAATAATTGAGGATTTGTTAAAATCATAACTTAAACCATCATTTTAATTTGGCTGATTTATGCTGTATTTTAAAGGTTTCTGCTCTGTATTTGGAACCATTGAGCAGAAAGGCAATCATGAAAGGTAGCAGTGCTGGCCCATTAAAAAAACCAAAAAAAATTCAGAAATCCAGGCAATGTCTATACTAGGACCAACCAAAACAGCACAAAAGAATGGGAAGCTTATTTCTGTTAAGAGTTCAAAAGCTTGCCATTATTCTTCATCATTTTGTTTGGTTCTAATATAGATAATGCCTAACTCTGGATAGACACAATAGCAGCTGTGTCTTGCGAACATTTCTTTCCAATAATGTCCCCCCCCCCCAACACACACACCTTTTCTGGTTCTAATAATCAGATCACACCAACATATTGGAGTGAAAAGGAAGTGCAAATGAGTGTTTTTCTTCTAAGGAAATTAGGGAAGTCATCCTAGTATGTGAGAAGGAGAAAAAGCTAACATAGAGAAGGACTGCAGAAGAAATATTAATTGATGCAAATATTTCCAGGTGCATCACTAAACACTTAATTGTGACAATTATGCACGTGATTTTTATCATCTCTAAGCGGTTAATGTTGTTGTTTTTTACTGAGAAAATATGTTCACACATTCTGTGGTCCTATGGATGGGGGGGATGCAAACATGCCTTGCTTCCAAATAGGTCTTTATTTTTTAAATATATATCCTAGTAGAAAATTGGTAGGGCATTGTTAATAATTTGACTGTTACACTTTCCTTTCTCTTTAGGAGAGATCCGCTAACTGTAGCCTAGATTCTTTCAGAGCTCCAAGTCTTCCTTGGAGTTTTAGAGGTGACCTGGAGAGGCAGTTGAAGTTCCAACCTATTCTCATCAGGAACATAAGTTTGAAATACTATTATTTGGCCACCTCATTTGATTAATCCACATACAGCCCCAAAGTCCACTTTCTCTCTTATCCATTTTCCACCACAGAGCTGCCAACCTAGCAGTTTGAAAGAACGTCAAACTGCAAGTAGATAAATAGGTAGCGCTCTGGCGGGAAGGTAAATGGTGTTTCTGTGAGCTGCTCTGGTTCGCCAGAAGCGGCTTAGTCATGCTGGCCACATGACCGGAAGCTGTACGCCGGCTCCCTCGGCCAATAAAGCGAGATGAGCGCCGCAACCCCAGAGTCGGCCACGACTGGACCTAATGGTCAGGGGTCCCTTTACCCTTTACCTTTAATCATCTCACAGAGCTGCAATTCCCAGAGTCATTTAACAATCAATTCCACTTCCCAGGGAGCTCTGGGAATTATAGTTTTGAGGAATACATACATAGAAGTCGTGCTGAATAGCCACTGATAGTCTTGTCCTCTATTAATTGAACAAGGCTTGGCTATAACCCTGTGCCCATGAATCTTCCACCATTCTCCTGCATTGCATTATCCTGGTTTCTAGTATTATTAAGAGGGAGAAAAATCCCCTTTACTCACTTCCCCTCAAAGTAAAAGAAAAGCCTCAAAAGTTGTAAGCTTTCTACAAAATTGAGTTGTGCTTGATCATTTTATTTAATGGTACATAATAATTGAAGCCAGCCTTATGAACATTTTGACCTTCAAAACTTCCCTGGTTAAGCCTGTTTGCCACTTTTGTAAACACTGAGCAAATATATCCATTGTGGATTAATGTAGTGTTCTATGAAAATTGCTGCTAAGATTTTAAGTTCCTGATTAATGATTGAGAGATCGCAAAGATCCTGATTAATGGGTGGGTGGGTGGGTAGAGGGATTCTCTTCCCCAGTCCCTTTATAAATTAATTTCATGCAATGCCTTCTGCTTTAGAATTCTAAAAGAAAACTTTCAAATACCCCATTGTACCCCATTGACCATGGTTCATGCAAGGGATTGCCTTTCAATATTGTCTTACATAGAATATGTGATTTCTCAATTATATGTTGCGTTGTTGCAGAGAGTAGAAATGAAATTACCTTCCATTCATGGTCTATCAGGCCAACAGCTTCTTAGGTAAAGGTAAAGAGACATTTGACCATTAGGTCCAATAGCGGATGATTCTGGGGTTGTGGCGCTCGTCTCTGGTGAACCAGAGCAGCGCACAGGAACGCCGTTTACCTTCCTGCTGGAGCGGTACCTATTTATCTAATTGTACTTTGACGTACTTTCGAACTGCTAGGTTGGCAGGAGCAGGGACCGAGCAATGGGAGCTCACCCCGTCGTGGGGATTTGAACTGCCAACCTTTTTATCGGCAAGCCCTAGGCTCTGTGGTTTAACCCACAGAGCCACCCGTGTCCCTTTTAACGGCTTCTTATTCCATGGTAAATGGTGATGTTTCTATTAGCTGAGAAGTGTATTGGGAGCCACACACACACAAAAAAAATTAATCAACCCCCCCTTTTTTTAAATGGGAAATGTCATTCCAAATAAATTCCTTCTCCTGGGAATGGGAGATATATCCAAGGCATCTGTAGATGACATTGAAAGGGATGAGGGTTCTTGTGTAGTTTTGTTGTGGCAATGTGCTGTAGTAAGTAGGTTTATCTGCTTGTGAAGAAAGGAGATACATGTTGCACTTTGTGGGATTGACTGGTGTCCTGAGGCACACTTCCATTCAGTGATGGATGCTGCCCATTGGGAGTGGTGGGAGAAGAAGACATAGGAAGTTGCCAAGTACACATTCAATCCATTGGTCCATATATCTTACTATTGCCTACATTGACTGGCAATGGCTCTCTCATGTACCAGACATGGGACATTCCCTACTCTACCAGGAGATGCCAGGGCTAGAACCTGGGACCTTTTGCATGCAGAGCAGATACTCCACCACTCAAGCTTAAGTTATTCCCCTGGGAAATGTGATTAAAAAGAAAGGGGTGGGTAGTGGGAAGGAGGGGGGTGAAAAAGCTTCGAGAACCAGAGTGGTTTGGAATAATAAAGTGATTGATTTCAGACTTTAGAAGAAATAGATCCGCCTGCTTCTGAGCCAATTTGTTCTAGGCTGAGGACAACTCACTCAACCTGGTTAAGAACATTCAACTATTGGCTTCGCTTAAATTTAAACCCATCCGGACTACTACCTCTAGTAGCACGAGATGCTCACAGAAGTAGGTGGTCCAAAGTAGTGCATCAAAAACTACTTACATGTGGCCTCCAAGCACAGCATCTCCTGAAAATGGGTCTCCCCAAGGCAAAAACCATTATTGACCAGCGCATGAAGGATATTGAGCAGCAGAATAATCTGGCCTATGTTAAGAAATTTAGTGCTTGGTACGCTTATCTGCCCTCCTCCCACTTTGATTCTCAGGCACCTTATTTGTCTACCTTAACCATTCCAAAACTCAGGTGGGCCTTTACACTGGCCAGACTAAATATGTTACCCTCAGCTGTTCTTGAAGGTAGATATCAAAAAATTTCATTTGAGAACCGGCTCTGCCCCTCTGGAGCTGGTTATGTGGAGACTGTGTCACACGTTCTCTTGTCTTGCTCCCTATATAAAGATCTCAGGGACAAGACCATCACGCCGCTCCTATCTGCCATCTCGGGTCGCTCTTGTGAAGCCAAATTGTTCTCACTCCTAGCCGACCAGAACAGCTCGACAACAGAGAAGGTTGCCAAATTTATCGAGAGAGCAATGAGACTGAGAGCTGCTATCTGAATGACATCAGTGTCGTCACCCGGATTCCTCGCCTAGGATCTTATTATTATTATCATTATGTTCTATTATTATTATTTTATTACCTCTGCCAAGTTTTAAGTACTGAGATTATTAATTTATCTGCATCTGGTTGTTATTATTATCTTTCTCCCTGTCCTGACCATCCCTCCGAGGTTATATTTATATGTGTTTGTCCTTTGATGCTATGGCCTGTCGGCTACGCAAATAAAGTCTATTGATTGATTCACTCATCACTATCCATTAATGAAAAGAGTGATAATAAGGCTTTGTAATTCTAAGGGTAGGGGAAGACACACATGTCTCCCTATCCTAACTATTAGAGGCTGATCCACTAGGGCAAATGATGCACTGCCCCACCAATCAGCCAGCCTTCACCTCCCTGCCTCTTTACTTGCACCTAGTACTGGTTGTTGGCTTGCTCTTCCTTAGTCTTGGTGTTGCCATTACAGAATTCAGTAGGGAGGATGATGGGCAAAACTAGAATTATTTGGCTCTACCTGTCATTGGGTCTGACTTCACAGACCTCCCTGACTCTGCCCTGCCAACCCCTGTGGGTATCAAGTACCACTGACCTCAACCCTTCTTTTTTTAATGTTCTGGAGTCAGGTGTGGGGAACTGTGTTCTCGCAAAGCAGGCTTTCCCAACCCTTTTGATGTTTTTGGGCTACCACTAGATGTGGCTCATGGAAGTTTGGGCTCCCTCTTGAACTCTGACTTCCCTAATGTATTGCCATCAGAGGTGGAGTCTGTTGGTTTCTTTTGGGATAGAAGCTCTAGATGTGGAAGCTGTGACTAAAAACAATTATATTCAAAGCAGGTTTCCCCTGGAGAACTATACCTGGGTAGTCAACATGGTGTCCTCCAGATGTTGTTGGACTTCAACAGCTATCACCACCAGCTAGCGTGGCCAAAGGTCTTGGATGATGGGAATTGTAGTCCATCTGGAAAGCACCACATTGTTTAGTCATGACCAGTATGGCAGGAAGGCAGAATAAAGCTGATAAATAAATAGCTTCACCTGAATAAAGATGCCTAATGCACTGATTACATTTCAGAAACAAGACCCACGTCATTTGGAGCCACAATTTTCCAAAGGATCTCTAGCTAAAGGTAAAATTTAACATAAGCTGCTAATCCTTGGAGTTTGGACCCAGTTGGAAGAATACGCTTATGGCATGACAAGAGCTCTTGTAAATACTCAATGAGGTTCTCCACCCTTCTCCACTCTGCTCATCATTATTTAACATACCTGCCTATCCCTGACCTACTCTGTAGTCAAGCAAGCAAACTTTCAGAAGGTCTTGCCACAGGTGAATGTACAAAGAGAGAAGCTGGGGTTTTGAGTGGGGAGGCCAAGCATATGTCAAAACAATGGCTTAAAATCTGAAGCTTTCCCTGACACCTTCCCCTTTCTCTTCTTCTGATGTTCTTGTGTCGGCCGAGAGGTTATGGCAGTTTATCAACCCCGCACATTTGGCTTCAGACAAGAGCAGTGAATCTGATTAAAGGCTTGCTGCCCATTTAATTTTCAAGAAGCAAGAGGTACGTAAAATGGGAATAGTAGGCAGGCAGGCAGCAAAATGTTGCTATCTTCCTTGTTCCTTCCTGAGAATTCATCACTATATAAAAAGCAACCGTATTCCTTGTGCTTCACCCCCACCCCTCAAATGCATTATCAGTCTGCACAGCTCCCCACTGTAGGATATTATTTGGTCAAAATTGTTATGTTAGAAAGTATCACAGGGAATTACAATAATAAGTTGTTACCAGCTGCTCAGATAAAAGTGGTAATGACAGCCAGTTCTTGCGTTTTAAAGGGGGGGGGGCTGTTTAGGGTAGCAGTTCTTATCTTGATGTTCCTCACATTCTAGAACTAAGTGATGTATTATGCAGACAGGTGTGTGTGTGTGTGTGTGTGTGTGTGTGTGTGTGTGCATGCAAGAGAAGAGCGACACCAAATCATTTTTATTGTCTGGGACAGGAAGGACTATTTGCTCCTGCATGTATATTGTTGGATAACTGGCAGCTGAATGTCTGGTTTGACTCCCCAGCATTTGAAGTGATGGAGGGAGACAGATCTCTGGCAGGTGTGGGGAAACTTATTTAGCCTTAGGGCCACATTTCCTAATGGGTAAATTTCCAGGGTCCACATGTGTGGGTCCAGAGGCAAATGTAGCTGAAACAACTGGTGTGAGTCTTACCCAGGGCCAGCCCAAGACATTTTGGGACCTGAGGCAAACCAGAAGATGGTGCTGCCATCCCTGCCAGGGAGAAGGCATGAGTGAATATCTACATCAGGAACAAGGGCGGGGGATATTTACGCTGGGATCTGCTGCCCCTGTGAATCCTGCTGCCCAAGGTGGTCAACTCACCTTGCCTCATGGGTGGGCTGGCCCTACTCTTAGCTTTGCATGGTAGGGCCACATTCCAGTCATGGAAAGGTCAGAGTATCCCCCCCCCAATCTTTCCATCTTCCATGCAGGCAAGCAAGGGGCATTATCACATTTCAGGGGCATATTTCAACCAGGCAAAGCCATCCAGAAGAGCATGAGGCAGGGTTGGTGGAGAGAACTCTGAGGGCCACACAGAGAGGCCTTCAGGGCCACATTTGGCCCACTGGCCTGAGGTTCTCCACTCCTGATCTATGATGCGTGGTCTCCATAACCACTCATTCAGATGTGCAAGGCATTGCTAGATATTGTGGTTATCAAAGGATAACTACACTGGTATGTAGTTTACATGTAGTATTCATGAGTGCTGGCCTAGGATCAGGCATAGCCAAGTTAAAATCCCCACTCAACCATTAATCTGAGTGACCCTGGGCCAATCACACTCTGCCAGTATAACCAACTTTGCAGAGTTGTTGCAAGGATAAAATGGAGGTACTGCCATGAGCTCCTTGGAGAAAAGATATGATACAATGCAGTAATATCTAAATAAGCCTGCCTTTAAGACACAGATGGTTTATGCAAAAAGCAGGAGAACCCTGTTATGTCACCCTAAGGGGCAGGGATAGGTGGGCAAAGGGAATATGACAGTGGCTAGCCAAGGCATTTGAAGGATCAATTCCTAAGTGCAGGTAAGACAGAACTAGGTCCATAAAAAGAAAGAAGGGCAGACAAACTGGAGGAAGGGAAATTAGTAAGAAAGAGCACAAGGAGTTGGCGTGAAGAACGCAGTGAGTCATTGAAAGGCAGAAGACAAACAGAATTCAAGACCAGGTAAGCTGAAGGAAGCAGAGCTTTGCTGCTACATTTGCTTTTGCATATCATAGTTATCACAAGGGTTCTGATGAAAACAGAAGCAGGAGTGGAAATTGCTGATGTTAACTTATTCACCCCATGTCTGGAATGGGGGAAAATCCAGCCAACTACCAGTATTCAGTGTCGTTCTTTTCAGTTGGCAAACCATACATAATTCTTTACATCTGCCACCACCCATTTGCATTACTCTTCCTTTGCATTGAAGTGAATGGGGTGGAATAATGTAATGACAACAATGTAACTTATGTTAAGTTACAGAATTAATTGTGTAAGTTAAGTTATGTAACAATGCAACTTATGTAAGTTACGACATTGATTGTGAAAGTCATGTAATTTCACCACAGCAGAGAATAAGACAAGTAACATAGTTTTGGGAGGAAGACGAACTGCAGCAGAATGGAAGCAGTGCTGCAGGTGATGAACACAGGGAGGAATAGAAAATGTTGCCTTCTCACCTCCTTCAGTACTGCTTGTGGGCAGTACTGTTCCTGGCTCAGGAACTAGATGCACCTTCCATCTGATCCAGCAAGACTCTTCTTACAATCTTATGACACAAGCAAGTCAACCAACATCCTTTGCTATCCCTTAATTTTTCATGCCGCATTTTCACCTGTTTTGATACTGAGGTAAAAAAATCACAAAAGCGGTGTGGGAGGAATGGTTCAAAATTCCCTTCTAAGTTGTGGAAATGTAAGCCTTTCTTCATTGATTTTGGCTTCCGCTCTCTAATGCTACTTCAGCACTTACCTTTTCCAGGTCTTCTTCATAGCCATAGTCACTTGGGTGAACTCAGCCAATCAGGGATCACGTAGCACAAATAATGTTGTAACACTATGTGACTGCTCAGATATGATTACATGATACTGTCACTGAAGGCAAACAAAACCAATTCGGAGTGAGGGCTGCACTTAGTATAAAGCGTGTTCTCCCTAACAGAGAGCACATGTTGCGGTTGGGGGAACAAGTCACCCTGCCGTTACTGGGCAGATTTGGTGAGGAACCCAAGCCTTTAAGTGGTTAAAATTGCGTTGCTGGGGAGTTTTGATTGTTGCCAATTTGGAGGAGGGGTCAGAGTCTTTAAATACAGGGGCCAGACGTTGGACGTCCTCTTGGCTGTTTTGCACCGGATCACCCGCCCTCCCTCCCTTTTATAGGGTGGTTTTCTTTATCGCTTGACCTTGCTATGCCTGTCATGGGGTCGTCTGCCTTGGAGCGGGGGCCTGGTAGGAATTTTGCCATCTGGCTGAGTGGCTGGTGCCATTTGGTTTTTGCCTACTGCATAGCAAATCGTCACAACTTGTAAGGTTGGCGGTTAGGCATTGGTTAAATTGGTGCTTGGAGGGGTAAGTGCCTACCCCTCCAAATGATGCCGAAAGGGAATTCCATTAAAGGAATCCAGGGGCTTGCCATTCTTTTCGTCCTTGTCCCTGGCATCGGACTTGGGCCGTGCAAGCCCCACAGGAACATGAGGGTGAGAAGTGAGGGACTGATTCCCAGCTTCATTTTCTCACCCAATACTTGTTTCCCACGCTGGCTTCCGTTGGTGTCTGGAAGGCCAGCTCTGTCCCTGAGGGCAAGGACAGATAGTCATAACCAACGCCTAAGCAACCACTCACATTTTTTTGTATTTTGAATAAAGTTGTGGCCAAAATTATGCCAAAAACCTTAAACAAAAATTGATGTGTGAAGTGTGAATTTTTTTTTGGGTGGCATTGTGGGACTCAACACACAACTTTAACCACCTCACTCCCTGTTGGAATGCACCCCCTTCCTCAGTAATGCAAATGAGATGAGCTGCTGAAAAGATGTACTGTTATTTCATCTTATGTTCATAAACTGTTTCCACTCAAGCATGGACATTGTCCAACTGGTATTTTTAAAGCAATACTGTAAGTTGAAAGACTTTGCAATGAGACGGTGGCTACAAATTTAGCACCTTACTAAGAATTGCATGTAAATTGGGAACAAACTGTCTTTTTCAATGCTCCTTTTAGGTTATGAATTTCCTTGCAACTGTTGGACCATCTGCTTGGGGAGAAGTCTATGCGTTCATGAGGTAGACTCTTAAAAATATATTTTCCCCCCCTTCCATAAACAACTGTAGTTATAAAACACCAGCACTGTTTCATAATGAATCAACTGATGTAGCGCGTAGCTTGCTTAACCACAGTAATGGAAAATAAATGATGGCATCCATTTAGATGCTAGAGCTCCATTAAAAAAAATATTTCTGAAAGAGAGACCATGCTATTACCTGGATAATGGTCAGCTGCTTTGTCTTCTTATTCATGCTGAGCTGTGGATATCATAAGCAGAGGCCATAATTCATTTTCCTTATGCATCAACTTCAGAGGCCCTGCTGCGTGTCCTGTCTGGCAGAGTCTTTTTGATGGTAGCACCAAAATTATGGAATGCCTTGTCTGGGTAGGTCTACCAGGCTCCCTCCCTCACTGCATTCAAATGCTCTCTTAAGAAGCACTTATTCAAGCAAGTTATTAGCTGTCAGTGATGGCCTCATTATTTAACTGACAGGTGGAAACCTGAGCAGAAGCATCACAAAAACGGACATGTACCCTGCATTCCTGGCAATATCTAAGGAACTCTTAACAAAGGTCATCAATACTCATAGGCTGGAGAAAAATTGGAGTGTTTTAATAAAGTTTTAGAGCAGGGGTAGGGACTAATGAAGTCCTCCAGATGTTGTTGGACTCCAACTCCCATCAGCCACAGCCAGCATGCCAAAAGGTCAGGGATAATGGAAGTTGTAGTCCAACAACATTGTGAGGAGACACAGGCTCCCCACCTCTCATGTTATCAGTTTGCTTCTGTTTTGTAATCTTCATCATAGTTTACTTTTATCACTCTGTTTTCATGCTGCATTTCTGTTCCTGGTTTTGTTATATGAAACTGCTTTCTTTTTAAGTAATCAGGATAAATGCACTATAATTTTATTTCTTTTCTGAACATTTTTGGTAAGCTGCTCTGAGTTTATTTTATAAAGAACAGTGGGGTGCACTTCTTAAAAAACAAACAAGTGTGAGTTGAATGATGCTAATATTTTATGAATGTGTGGGCTGTTTCAAAGAAAAAAATATTTTGTTAGAATATGTACATTACGTGATGCAGAAGGTCTCAGGTTCAGACTCCGGCACTTCCATGCAATTAAACTTTGCCTGGGAAAGTGATGTTGGTTAGAAACAGTGGGAGGAAGAAGGCAGAACAACGAATCTGTAAATATGTGTGGTATAGCAGCTAGAGTGTTGTGCTGTGTCCTGGGAGACCAGGGTTCAAATCCCTACTCTGTTATGGAGCTCATTGCATGGCCTTGGGCCAGTCAATCACTCTCAACCTACTTTACCTCACAGCATTGTTGTAGAGATTAAATGGAAAGGAAGCAGCACTATGTGTGTCACCTTGAGCTTCTTGCAGGAAAGGTGGGATATAAATGTGAGAATAAATCAATAAAATATGGCTGTAGCTCAGTGTTAGAGCACCTACTTTCCTTGCAGAAGTTTCCAGGTTTAATTCTCAGCATCTCCAGAGGTCAGGAGGATGGGGTGTATGTTCCATCTGTGTAAAGCAGGCATATAAGCAACATGTGACCCTCCAGATGTTGTTGGACACCCAATCCCATCAGTCCCAGCTAGTAGGGACAATGGCCAGGGAAATTGGGAGCTGGAGTGTAACAGTGAATGCATAGTGCAGTAGAAGTCATAATGTGAGGCACTGGCTCATGCAAACCAGTTCAATAGTCACTTTGATCACCAACCCCTTGATAATGAACATGGTAACAGAATGTTGCTATGCATGTCCATGGAACAGCATTCCTGTTGTGTTATGGCCAGCACATACTATATGTACTTTTTCGAAACAATGGAAGATATTTTTGTTTCCGCAAGCTCTTCCAGCTGGATGAAAATGTTTCTGTCAGGTGCTCATTTTGTATTGTTTTTATACCTAGATTTAGTTTGTTCCTAAATATTGTATTTTAATATTTTGTGGGAAGCTGCCCAGAGTGGCTGGGGAAACCCAAACAGACGGGCGGGGTATAAATAATAAATTATTATTATTATTATTATTATTATTATTATTATTATTATTATTATTATTCCTCATACTGTATTAAAACTGTTTTTATTATAGGTTTTTCAATTATTTTGAGATGTATATAAGGGTGATTCATAAATATAAGAATAAGAATAAGAATATCATCATAATCTCTGGAAGGCCAAGCAATCTTTTTTTATCTGAGAAAGTGATTAGCCACTCTGAAAATCAGAGCTCACAGGGAGTTCATTAGTCAGACTCAGAGCATCCAACTACCATTTAATTTGAGTAGTTGTAGAACCATCCAACCTGGCTACAGGTGAGCGTTCTGAGATTAGCTCACCAGTTTCTCACTGAGACCACCCACAGTTAATGCAGAGAAAGTTTGGGACAGTCCTAGCTTCTTAACTCTCAGGAAGTTCTCTCAGTAATCTTTGTAAGAACCTCCAATGTGTTTTTCGAGTCCTACTGAAGAGTGTCCACATTCAGAAGTGGCTAATGTCTTACTAAAGCAGATAAGAAGAGATCAGCTTATTATAAAATGGTATTATAGAAGAGCATTATTGATTTTAGTGGAACGAAAGGCCTGAGCCTATGCTGTTTATGCACTGCTCTGTAATAATAATAGTAATAATAATAATAATAATAATAATAATTATTATTATTATTATTATTATTATTATTATTATTATTATTATTATTATTTATTATTATTTATACCCCGCCCATCTGGCTGAGTTTCCCCAGCCACTCTGGGCGGCTCCCAATCAGTGTTAAAAACAGTACAGCGTTACATATTCAAAACTTTCCTGAACATTGTATGTGCTTAGGAAGGAATGTACAGAAGGAGATGCTATCTCTGCATTGGAAACCCATTGGATGTAATGAATGTGATCCTTAGTGTTCCAATGTGATCCTTTAAGTGGGAAATTGGGCAGAACCCCTATGTTTTATTCTTCCCCCTCATTGCGACTTTGGACCAGGGTATTTTGCACAACGTATTTTGCACATGCCATTTGATTTCTCATTGCTTGATTACTCAATGCCTCACCCCTGAATGTGTGAGCGGAGCCCAGTGAATTTTTTTTTGCTTGAATAGATGTGTTACTTACAGGCAGCGCTTTTCCCCTCTAGAAAAATAGGTGTGGGTACTCATCATGAAGTTGTTACAGTAAGTGTCACACTTTTTAATCCAAAAAAGAGGTGCTGGTACTGTGTAGCGTTGAGTACCCCCTGGGAGAGAGCACTGCCTATAGGATGGTTGTGTGTCCTACTTTATAGAGGAGAACCTTTCATTTTAAGGTATCTTCTGTTTCAGTGGTGGGCAACCTCCAGCCTATGAGCTTAATTAGGCTTGTCAGGCCTCCTATTTGACATGTGAAGCTGTTATGACCAAGTCACCTGACATCATCTGCAGGGCAGGTAAAGGTGGGGCTTGCATGAAAGAGTCCTTACAGGCATTCTTGATCAGATGATTGGAGGTGACCATAAAACACTTCCCAAACTCCAGTTATCAACTGAGCTTGATGGACCAATGGTCTGACTCAGTAAAAGGCAGCTTCCCATGTTCCATTTGGGATAGAGCTGTAGTTCATTAAAATATTTCTATGGCAATTCTAATTTACCTTTTCTTTTTATTATACAAATCATAGTGCTTGGACACACACCATGTTAATTTTCTTTCATAACATAAAAATGCCGTAAAACATCCCAGACTTTCCTGGTAAACAAATCTCAGCAGGGATGGTGATGCAGTGCTGCCCTACAAGTAAAGAAGAAATACTGTTTAATTATCCTCCATATAAAATCCAATAAAACATTCCATCTTTTCTTACTTTTCTGTACCAGGGATTAACAACAGCCTCTTTGTGAGGCAGAATCAGTATTCATGGCTTCTCTGTTTTGACTTTAATGGGAATTATAGTTCCTGGCAGATGAGAGAACTACTTCAAACATCATTGCTGATGTGACAGGTAGCTAATGCATTATTTGGTAAACACACAGCCCATTTAACCATTGCCTTAAGTAACCTTTAAAAAAGTGTGTGTGTGTGCGCGCACGCGTATGAATATATATATATATATATATATATATATATATATATATATATATATGAATATGAATGAGAGAATTAAGCATTTGTTTGGGTCTCTGCTCCTGTCACCATGAATCAAAATCCCTCTGTTTCCAAGTATGGTCCCTCAAGCTGCATTAAGTAATCCAAGAGTCGTTCTCTTTCTCACTCTAATCTCCCTGCTTTGGGAGAGTTTAATAACTTGGTGGGTTGGAACTGGACAGAGGTAAAATTGGTCATGCTTCTTATCATTGTGGATGCTAATTAGTGTCATAGGCATTGCATTATTTAGCTGCCAAATCTCTTTTCTGGGTTAAGCTGTGCTTGAAAATTAGAAAATTGCAAAACAAAACTGAAAGGCATCCTCCTTGTTTCATTTCACCATCTCTCTTTCTACACTTCAAACAAAGTGTAATGTTCATGGAGGGCAAGTTAGGCATCAAATAGGATAAAACCTTTGAGCAATGGTAGGTGGCTGGGGTTAGGAACCTTTTTCAGTCTGAGGGCTGCATTGCATTCTGGGCAAGCCTCTGGGGTACATTTGACCTTTGTGCAGTAGGCTACATTCTACACATTCTCATATAACCCTCTCTGTCCTCCTCCTCAATGGGCAAGTGGCATCATCAGAGCTCAAGATTTATGCAAAACACTCAGGTGCAAAGCAGGATAAGCAGGCCCTCCAAGTGCCCCTTATTTTCCAGGGACAGTCCCAGATTTACAGAACCTGTCCCAGTTTCTGATTTGATTTTGGAATGTCCCACTTTTCCTTGGGACATCCCTATTTTCACTGGAGAATTTTTGGAGGGTACGGAGTTATATGACACCTAAGCCAAGGAGATAAGTAACTATACAACCTTGAGAAGAAATCTGAAGGCAGCCCAGTATAGGGAAGTTTTTTTTTTTAAAAAAAAGTTCAATGATTTAGTATGTCTTTATCTATGTTGGAAGCCACCCAGAGTGGCTGCAGCAGCCCAGTGAGATGGGTGGGGTATAAATTCTAAAATTATTGTTATTATTATTATGGAATAAAAGGTTAAGATAAAGGGACCCCTGACTGTAAGGTCCAGTCGTGGCTGACTCTGGGGTTGCGGCGCTCATCTCGCTTTATTGGCCGAGGGAGCCGGCGTACAGCTTCCGGGTCATGTGGCCAGCATGACTAAGCCACTTCAGGTGAACCAAAGCAGCACACAGAAACGCCATTTACCTTCCCGTCGGAGTAGTACCGATTAATCTACTTGTACTTTGACATGCTTTCGAACTGCTAGGTTGGCAGGAGCAGGGACCGAGCAACGGGAGCTCACCCCGTCGCGGGGATTCAAACCGCTGACCTTCTGATCAGCAAGTCCTAGGCACTGTGGTTTAACCCACAGTGCCACCCGCATCCAGATTATGGAGTAGGACATCACTATTTTCATTGGAGAAATGTTGGAGGGTATGGGGACCAATGAGGAGTGTGGCCTGGGAGAGGGGTGATGGTGGCCTGAGAATAGTTATGAAAGCCAGATAAAGAGGCATGGGAGACTACATTCAGCTTGTAGGCCTGAGGTTCCCAACCCAATATATGGAACGCATACCAAGCAATCCAGCTACTTGGCCAAAGACAAGACATGGACTCATACAGACTTCCTTTTGTGCTTCATTTCTTGGCACAAGTCCATTCTTTAAAACGCTGTGTCTGAGCATTTCACCCACTTACCCTGGTGCTTTCTCTGTGAAAGCCACTCTTTACTGTTGATTTGGAGCATACGTCAATCCAATGAAAATCCAAATTGCTGTTTGTTCCAATTTAGCAGTAAAGAGTGGGTTTTCATGGGCTAAGCACTGGGGCTAAAATAATGATGATGATGATGATGATGATGATGATGATAATAATAATAATAATAATAATATGCTTGGTCATGGAGCTCTAAAGTGTGAGCCTGTGCCTAGAAATAGTGGCGGAGGAAGGGGCCGGTGGGGCAGTTCGCCCCAAGTGCCATCTCTGAGAGGGGTGACAAGGAGGCACCCCACGGGGGGCTCGCCCCGCTGCCACCATTGTGCCATGATATCCCTCTGCCACTGCTACAGCCGCGAGCAGAGGATTCCGCTGCCGCTGCTACTGCTATGAGCAGAGGATCACTCCGCCGTCTGTACAGCGCACGCGCACTGCCGCATGTAGTGGTGCCAAGCATGCACCATATGTAGCGGTGCTGTGCATGTGCCGCTGAGCAGTTTGCCCCACCCCGCTGCAGCCACGAGCAGAGGACCATGCCATCGCCGCTGCAGCCACAAGTGGAGGATCCTGCCACCATCCATATGATGCACTGCCATACATAGCAGTGCACATGCCGTACGTAGCAGCACATGTGCATGGGTCATACGTTGCGGTGCTGCGCATATGCCGCTGGGTGGTTCGCCCCGCCCCTCGACACCCCACACCAGGTGCCGGAGAGCCTTCCTTCTCCCCTGCCTAGAAAGCACAGGGCAACATGTAAGTTTGGATGAGCCCTCTATTGCAACCCACAAATCATCCCCTCCAATTTAGACCACAGTATGTGATACCAGAAAGCAGGTGCTCTGCAAAGTATTAATGGTCCAGATGGTTGCAAGCCCAATCACATGCTACAAAGGAAAAGCAAATGAAATGAGAGTTGCTAACTTCTCTGTGGAATAGAATCAGCCAGAACTTGAGTCTAGGGAAAATCCATCCACCAAGTCATGCCAAGGAAAGGGACTCTCAGTTATAGCCTGAAGGTATGTAATGAAGTTCTGCTACAGACACTAAGCAGACCTGGCCTTCTAAAGCTGCAATCCTATGCCTGCTTATCTGGAGGTCAGCCCCTCTGAACTCAAAGCCATGCCTTTGGAGGAAGCCACTCTACTGGAGGAAGTTGAATATAATTTTTTAAAAATGTAGGAGCCTTTTATAATGTGCTTCTGTAGAACAGAAAGTGAAATTGCTCCATAAATATGGCATAAGACTCTCATCAAAGTTTGAGTGAAATTTTTGCTTTATATGACTACTGCAAAGTGTTTTTTTCTCTATGAAGAAACATGGGAAATGCAAAGCTACCACTATGCTGAATGATTCTGGAGTGGAAAGCCCTGCTTTCTCCAAGCTGCTTTGTTTGTTGTAATATATCTTTCATATTGGACGGGCTCACTGACTTTCACAGCTGCCATACATGTATAATAAAATTGTTCAAATTCATCTGAAGATGTTCAGTGCTTACAGAACTCACCACTATCCAAGTCCACACTCATCTTAAGACATAACATTTCAGCTTGCTCAACAAGAGTTGGCCTTGAAGTGAATTTGAAGTGATTTGTGGGTGTTGGACCACTTGAGATGAACTAATTCCATTCTACTGCTGCGATGTAATGACAGCAAAACACAACATATTTTGGGTTGTTTCTCTTTTAACTTATGAACATTCAATTCATTTGAAATAACCAGATGTGTGCCAAACATTATGTTATTTTCCATTATTTCACATTGACTTTTCCCAATATATATTTGATTTTTGCAGCTGGCTCTGTGTTGGCAGTCAAGTAAAACTAATTCATCTCAAGAGCTACAATGCACAAGGTTCAGCTGCCAATGCTGATTGACCAAACACCAATATTCAAGGTTGTCCAACAAAGTATTGGCTGTGGATTCCAATGTATTGCTCCACTCCAGACAAATCAAGTCCACTCCATTTGTGATGCATGATTCCAACAAATTTCAACATACATTGAAAAAGAATTTGTGCCTTTGCAGTAGTTTATTATCAGCTGGCCTCCTTAATACTGAAACTGAAAGTTACACATCAAGTCAGAATTTTTTATTAGAGAAAAAGTTGCTTAATTACATCAAGTATTGTTTTCTTTGAGCATATTGTCCCATTTCACCATACCCCTGTGTTATGGACTTCATCATTTGTACAGTGACAGCTGATATTTAATTGACTTTAGCTGTGATTAGCAAATCCCAATTGGAGCAGCTCCAACGGCTATTACTGAAGAACTGTGGGTGGGGATATGTTTTGAAGTGATGGTAAACATTGTGACACATGAAGGGCACATCACATATTTTCAGAAGCACATTTGACTTTTTTTCTTGCCTTGGATTTCACAAGGATTGCTAAGGCAGGCATTTCTGCCTGTCAGTTGTAAAAGCAGGGGGTGAGGGGGAGATGATAACTTTTGAAAGCCATATTAACCACATGGAGAAGCCTATTTAAAATCCTTTGCTCCCAAGTTGGCCTGGAGATCTCATGGAGGATTAGGGAGTGAGGATGGACTAAGCCAGGTGTGGGGGAACTTTTTGGCCTTGTAGCCCAGATTTTTGTCTCTTCTACAGGACAACTTTGACAGGTGGGTGGTACTGCTCACATGCCAATCATCTGACACCTTAATCATGTCAGGTGATTGATAGGGGGGGTTCCACCACTCACCTGTCAAAGTTGGCCTGTGGAGATGGGGGAAGAAACTGTCCAGTCATACCCAAGCAGAACTGAACTCCCTGTACATCAGTTGATAGGCAAGGAGTTCAATCCTGCTTTCTGCAGCCACATCTCTATCTGTCCCATACCTTGACACCACATATGGATTGAGCATGGCTTGCGGAAAACATCTGGTAGGTCAGATGGTGAGCCTCATTTGGCTTGTGGGCTGGAATATTACCGTATCTCAGTTGAGGTTTCTCTGTTCCCAGTTTGGCCAATTTTAAGTACAGTTGGCTCCATTTCTGCAATAACAACTTTTAAAGAAAACTATCAGGACGCAAATTCATATTCATTCTGCACTGAATTTTGCAAGCAACTTGCCTTTGTATTTTGTATCACAAATACATGTGTTTATGTGCTCAGTTTTCCCTAATTTTTTTGGTAAGCTTATATTTGTTGGAGAACTGCATCACAAAATTAGAAGTATGAACTTTGAAGGGTAGCTGTGTTTCAGTTCACACTTTGGTTTGGGGAGTGTGAATTAGCTCTGTTTGCATTAAAATATGAACCAAACATATTTCTCTAATTTTCCCAGTTGTGCCTTGTGCTCAGGCACAAATCTGGGCTGTAATAAAGTAATCAACCCCTGGTTTGTTTTGTTTTAGGAGCAGAGTAAATAATATAATTTCATGGAATGTGAAGCCTCAAACCCTCTTCTGGTCCAGAAGTACTGGGAAACTGAGGGCTCTTAGCAGCTCTCCTATATTTTGAAGTATCCTTTTAAGAACTCCAAATACTTTGGGATAGGTGAATGCCCACATCATCCCTATAGGTCATGATGTAAGCAAGGGTTTAAACATCAGGTTGGAGATCTGTAAGAAGAAGCTGGACAACTGCTGATGAAAATTATGAGAAGGCAAAATAGCCTCTTAATAGCAAGTTGAAAATGAGAGCTTAAGGCCCAGGGAATCTTCAAGAGCTACAACCTCTTGGTGAGTGAAATCCATCCTTTCCCAAAGAGCTGGAGAACAATTTGTAGCAGCCCTTAAAATCTTCCCAGGCTCTTTGTACTTGGTGGGATAAATTCTGTCCTTAGCAGGCAACCATTTGCCTGCATCCAGTGGTACAAAGTCCAGAGTGGAATCTGTAGCTGACAAAAGGGAACAAATCGGCAAGTTGCTGCAATGCAAAGCTGTGATTAGCTGCCATTAGAGAGAATAGAAAAAGGCATGAAAAGGACTCAGAGAAAGGGAAAGAAAAATTAAGCCAGAAACTGCAAAGATCAATGAACACAATCAGTGTTTTCTGCCAAGAAATTTATAAAAAAAGACAGAAACTCAAGCTGCAGATAAGTGGCTGAAAATCCCTCACTCCCCCTCCCTGCTTTTACCCGCTCTTAATCTGCAACAAAGGCTAGGGACTGAATATCTGGGAGAATGGAGGACAAAATAGAAAAACAGTGCTGGCTGAAGACATTTTGCTTCCTGAGGGAAAGGTCAAGATAGCACCCTAGAAGAGACAAATGGACTAGCAGTAAAACCTTTTCTCAACAAGGGTGAAGAAACAGCGTCCTCCATTGCCCCTGAGTTCAATAGGCTACTTTAGGGGGTATACAAGAGATTATGTAGCAACTCTGCCCTCCTACAGAGGAGGGTGACCTGGAGGGCACAGCAGGAAAAAACACACGATTGTAAGGCACTCCTCTTCTCCTCATTTGCTGCTTGAGAGGTTCCTTCACTCTGCCCAGTAGTAGGTCCAGTCCTGTAGAACATGCAAGACAGCAAGGGCCCAGTTTAGATTCCTGCCCTGGTTCAGTATCTTCCTCTGGTCATCTTTAATGACCAAGGTCATTTTAAATAATTAATAAATAAATAAATAGGTTGACTTGAGGAAAACCGGAAATACTCAGAAGTGCTGTTCAGAAATAAGAAGAGAAATGTGGCTTCAAGATGGCCTTGCAGACATGCAAAATTGTCATTAAGAAATTTAGATGTCAAATTAAAAGGCGAGTTTATGTAGTCATGTGTGACATCTCTCATTGGGCTGTAGTTGAGGAGGGACAAATGGGTTTGCCATCTCACCTCCAAATGTTGTTGGACTTCAGTTCCCATGAGCCTCAGTCAACATGGCCAATGCTCTAGGAATGATGAGACTTGGAGCCATAGGTTGAAGGGCTATGGGTTTGCTGTCCCTGCCTTAGAGATTTATTTATCTAACCCTTTTTCATTTGGTGACATGAGTTCCCCTGGCCATTGACTAGCTAATGCTCCCTCCCCATAAATGTCTCAGGTACAGCATAAATCCACGGTATTCTGCGTGAAAAATGGGAGCCACCATCACAAGAATGTCCTGGAATGATGCTGACTCTGGGAGGTTAGGGATGGGGTGGGATGGATGGCTTATAATAGCATACAGTGTCAAAAACAAATAAAAAAGTGAAAAAACCCCACCATTTCTGTTAGCAACGTACAGCTCATGTACCATGCACCCTTTGAAACGTTTGCTTGTGACAACTGCAAAAATTACTTCCTCATCTTTGCTGTTACCATATGTAAGCATGTGCACGTAATTTCACCAAAGCCATAATCCTGACACCTTAAATAGACATGGAAAGAGACCAGGAGCAAAGGGCAGTTTTAAGATGTGCAAAATGTACTGTCTAAGCCCTGTTCCGTTTAGTTAATCCAGCTGCCATGTTTTCTGTTGACGATAATCACTGATGAAGCATGCAATGATATCACATCATGAGTCTTACAATGCTAAATGTTACAGGGAAAGAGGAGGAGGAGGACGAGACAAGCGAATAGTTTTCTTTGATGACAGCTATGTGTCAGCCATAGCATCTACTACCGGCCTATCACGTTGCTCCTTGTCATCTCGCAGTTTTTGCCACTTGCTCCTCATTTTTGTTTTTCTCTGACATGCTGCTGTCTTTGTAGAAAACCTGTCCAGAAATACAGATTTGTTTTTGTATTCTGGTGAAAAATCTGGGGGAAATTGGGGCAGGGGGAGGGAGAGATTATAAGCACAAAGGAAACAAAGTGGAAGCATTTTGTGAGCGTCTGTTAAAGACTTACACATGCAGTCATGCTTCCAGTGTAGGTCTATGTGGGTGTCAACTCCACACTGGCCTCCTGCCAACAACCCATTAAAGATGAGCTCAGAGAAAATTCCCAGCTGCCTTGGCTCCCCACGTAGCATACAAAGGAAGGAGCCCCACCAACTGAAATGTGTGTCGTGGGAAGTTCTGACGTGTTAATGAAGTGTTTGGTTCAAAAGCCCTGTGTGGCTGGTGGCGGGACCTGAAATAACATCAGACCCTGATATTTTAATTAATTCTATTATGACGAGGCTGTCTCTGCTGTTCATGTCTAATTTCCTGCCTTTTGTGTTCCTGATTTGCTTCTAATGCATGTGCAGCTCCCCCTTGTCCCTTTCCTCTAATCGGATGATAAAATCACTTTTTTGATCCAACTGCATCTTGTAATTTGTTCTCCCTCCCCTCTTTTTGCATGATATTTCTTGTGCATTTTTTAAAAAATGTCATAACAGTTTGACTTCTGCTTATCTGAGGTGTGTTTTAGGATGTTACATGTAATCCCAACCTTGTGAAATCATACCTAAGTCTGAAGTAGCACCTTGCATGGGGACTAGGATGGCCATTATTGGTTATTAATACCAATACTACATTCACTGTCTCAACAACTTTAGGTAGGTTGGTAGTGCTGGGGGAACCGGTTGTATAAATTTGCATACCGTTGTAGAAATATAAGGAGGCTTCCTCTCTTCCTGTCAAGAGACCCATTATGGAACCTCTGCTGCAGCAGCCTCAAGCAGGTGCAGAAGAAACTGCAAAACGAATTTTGCAGAGCCAGGTTCAAGGTTCTTGCGCTAGTTCACAAAACCCTAAGCAACTTGGGCCCCAAATACCTCAAGGACTGCCTGACACTACTTCTGGTGGTTTAGTTGGCTTCTGCTAAGAACTGAACAGGTCCTGCCCTGTGGAACTCCCTGCCAGTAGAAGTTTGGCAGGAACCATCCTGGCCTTCTTTTAGGTGGCTTCTGAAAAACTGCACTATTTAGCAGTCTAAACAATGTTATTTTTCAAAATAGGATTTTTTCCCCAAACCAACTGGTATATACTGATGTTTCATTGATGTTTTAAATTATGTTTTAGATAGATGGTAGATATAAATAGATTTTATTGCATTTTACATGTTGTAAGCCACCTTGAATTTTATGGAAATGTGCATTATAAACTTCTTCATGCACCTTATTCTTCCCCAGCTTCTGGTAGGTCAGTAGTGCTGGGGTCTACCTGGCAGATGACAGAATCATGCAGTTCTCCCTCCACTACGCTAGACTGCCCTTACCTGTGGGAATGTTGGTTTCCCAAGAGAGGTCTTGAATCAGCTAGTCACTAGTGTCTTGCCATCTGCACCACTAGCTCTCTAGAACCACAGGAGGCCAAGCAGATTATGCCTTAAGGCAGAGGAGAGGAACCATTCTCTAGACTGAGAACCACATTCCCATTTAGGCAACCTTCTGAGGCCACTTACCAATGGTAGGCAGAGCCAGGGGAAAAGTAGACAGGACTTTAAATTAATTTATTCCTTTAGATATTCCTTTAGATTCACAATCACCAATTCCTCTCTATTCTCCACCCAGGTGAGCAGGAGGCATTATCAGAGTTCTAGTTCACGTTCTGGCCTGGCAAAAATACTAAAGGAGGATGCAAAGAAGGACTGATGAAGGTGTGGGTCCTACGGAGAGTCCTAAGGGCCTAAGGTAGCCCATCCCTGTCTTAGTTCCATCTGATTCTCCAAGCAAGCTGGGTTAAACCAGGCCCTCTCCAGCCCCTGAAGGCATATCTGTCTGGGCAATTTGCCTTGTCTGTGTAGGCTCTGCCTACTCCCCTGCTTGCATACAAATGTGCATGTGCTAATTAGAAAAGCCAACTTAGAAATCATTACTGCAATTTAAACTGAAATACATCTCACCATAGTGGGGAAGACTTTGCCTGGGGACCTGTGTGTCTGCTCATTTGGCTGCCCAGGTGCTGAGTGTTGATAGCAGTAGTGGCTCATGCAGGTAGGGTGGCAATACTCAGTTGACTTCTGGTTACCGAAGGGAAGATGGGGAGGAGCAAGGCAGCTGGGAGTTTGGCACAGTGTGGGTGCAGTGGTAGGAACCTTAATTGGCTCTGCCCCTGTGACCACACCACACCAAGCTCCCTTGCCCTTCTACCACTTTTTCTCAGTAACTGAAGCAATGCAGTGTTGGGAAGTCAGGTGAGCAATGATGGCCCTGCTCACAGGAACATAGGAAGATGTCTCTGGTCCATCTAAGGACTTTCTTTGCTGGCTGGCAGTGGCTCTGCAGGACTTCAGAATGGATTCCCTCCAGTCCAACCTGAAGACACCTGTGATGGAACCTGTGACCTTCTGCATGGAAAACCAATTCTCAACCACTGAGTATAGCCCTTCCAGAAAGTGGACCCAGTAGATCACTGGCTTTCCCACTTCTGCACCACCCCCCCCCCAGCAGTAACTTCACACTATCTCGAGCCTACAGCCAGTGCAGTAGGGGACTTCCACAGAGGCAGAGGAACACACCCCAGCCAATTCCTATGGGTTAATAAAAGATGGGATGGTTATAATTACTCCCTGAACCTTGGTTAAGAGAAAACAAGCTCTGGAGCTGGTTTGGAAAAAAATAAAATAAAGCCCTGGCATCTTGTGGGCCCTCCTCTGCTCAGCTGCAGCCAGCTGCCAACCTTTAGGCCACACTATGTTGATAGATAGGCAGGAGAGCTTGAAGGCCCATTCAGGGGTGGTCTCTATGGTAATTGCTGGGTGATATCATAGGGCACTGACTTAGCAAAGGCACAATCCTCCCTGGGACTTAGAATTGCATATTTAGCTGGCTCATTTCAGCAGTTTGCCATATAATGTCGTATCTCTTTTTAGAGCTGCTCTTTCAGAAGAAAACATGCCAAACTAGATTACTACATCTTTCATTTAAGCCTTTATTTAAGTATTTATATACTGCTTTTCAGTAGCTTATAATGCAACTAAACTACAATACATTTTTTTTAAAAAAAGACTTTTTAATGATAAGCCCAACTGAAATCTGAAAATACATAAAATACATATAAGAAAATTGAAACTTAAGGCAGTAGCATTTGATGCATTGTAAGCTGGACGAGCACAGAGGACATGCAGAGCAAAAATGGTTTTAAAACCCTAGACCAGGACTAGCACCAGCAATTTAAAGCCAAATTAAAAGCCTGTTTAAAGCAAGAGTTGGGAATATTTGGCCCTCACAGGATCAGCTGTGTATTCTGTAGGAAGAAGTTCTTCAAAGACAAAGACAGCACTGAGAAGGTCCTGTCAATTTTGCCCACCAATCTAATTGACCTTTATGGTGGGCCTGTGAGCACCCTTCAGTATATTTTATTCGTTTTGTTAATACCCCACCTTTCTTCCAAGGCACTCAAGGTGGCGTGGCATATATGGGTCCCCCTATTTTATCCTGTGAAGTAGGATAGGCTGAGACCAAGTGACTGCCCTAAGATCACCCAGGACTCAGCTACATTGGTAAAGAAAAAACACTTTATATGCATTATAACACTGTAACACCAGATAGCACTGTGGGGTCCTGTTTTTCATCAACGGGATTTCCATTTATGAAGTTTACAACACATTTAACTGAATCACTTTTTTGATGTGTCTAGATCCAGCCTCAGTTGAGATTTGCACTTGGGTCTCCTCAGTCTTAACACTCTAACTTGTTCAACAGTGGCATGGCAGATAGAAGATCAATGGGATGAACTTTATCCATCACAGCATCTCCACACTGTGTTCTACCTGTTGAATTTCAGCTTGTAATGCTCTACTAAGAGAGAGGGAAATGATAACTGCTATTTTTCTTATTCCCTGAAACTGAGCAATATGTGAAGCTGGACAACAATGGAGTCCTAGATGACTACATAGGTGGAAATTTTATGAGACTCAATCCTGTAGTATATTAAAAATGAGAGTTGAGAGCTTCATATACAAAAGGATATAGAAATGCAAAATATTATGAGTATTAAAACCTCTGGGTTTTTCTCCCTCAAGGCACATTTGCAGTTATAGGTTTTTCAATGAACATGAAGCTTTACCATCTGAAATAACAAAACTTAAAAACACACACTTCCCCATCCATTTTCTAAAGAATGATAACCTTACAGGCTTCATTTTTTTTATTAGTATTATTCCTCTTAGCGACTTTTTTTTATTTCAATAAAAGTAACAGTGTTGTTACACCATTTTGCGAGATAAGTGAAGAAGAGATCGTTTCTGAATTTTCAAAGCACCTCCTAAATACCTTTGCTAGCTGTACTTATGAGATAAGCATACTGGAGCTAATGTTCTCAAAGGCTAAGACTAAAAATGCAAGGCAGTAATGGTGTGCCCCAGTCATTATGGGGGTGTACCTCAATGAAGGGGGCACAAGGAACAGTGTTCAAATGTCATGTCATCGTGAATTCACAGACTGGGGTAGAATTTAGGATGATCATTGTCTTGAGCAAAGGACTATCAACCTAAGCTTTGTTTTTGTTTTTTTTCCTTACAAACTTCCAACACGGTCTATAATTGGGGGTTCTGTTACTGCAAAATAATGTACTGAAACTGGGGAGAAGGCATACTGGTTTTTGCATGGCTTGTGAACATTATTCAGACTATAAATGAATGCCTTTCTTCACCCACATTTAGCTCACAGTTGCTATATGTCATAGGCTTTGTAGTGGCTGAATATCATTACTGTACTGTACTTCATGCACATGTGACTGCCCACTGTGTTTCCATTGCATTTTGACTTTGTGTGCTTCTTTAATAATACATAAAGAGAAACCTGGGAGATTGGAGATTGGAGATGAGACCTGTCACCTGCAGGTCTTTGGCTGCTATGCAACAGTGAAAAACAAAGAGCCTCTCACCATAATGACGGCAATTTTGTGATCAGGGTTGAACCTGGCAGATAAGTTTGGAAGAAAAAACAACATTTCCTTGAAGGATAGGTTACCCTCAAATAAATGGAGCACCTACCATGTCAAAGGATGTCCTTGTCTTGAAGCAAACAACACTTCTGCCTACAAACCACTTAAAATGGAGTCTCGTGGTGAAATCTAGCCGGTCTGTTTGTTCTCTGAAGCCTTACATCTTATGCAGTGGAGCTGTGGGATGAAAGAACAGCTGGCAATGGCAGACTCCTGAGCAGTTATCATATTTGCAGGGCCAGGCAAGGTGTGGGAGAAAGAGCCAGTGTTTGCTTGACAGGATCAACCTTTGATGCTCTGGCTTTATGGTGTTCCTTTTCATCTCGGGGGACTTTGGAGAGGTCATAAAAGAGACCGTGAGTGCCGGAGGTGCCAGTGAGGAAATTAAAAGGAGCTGAGCAGTGAGGAAAGGCATAAGCCATGACTGGGTCTGCTCAGGGTCAGATACACTTCCTGTGTCTCTGTCACTGGTGGTTGTATTCATGCCACGAGTGCATGGCGTGTGTTTGATTAGGAGGCTTGGCCTCAGCTGGTGTCACCTCTGACCTTGGCTAATACCTTGTTTTGCAGCAAAAGCAACAAGCACTCTGCTTTTCTTAGAGGTCCTGAGGGAGGACAAGAAAAAAGGATCATTTAGGTCTTAAGCAAGCTGAAATAGAGGTATGCTTTGACAAACTTGGCAGCTAGATGCAGAGAGTGGCTGTGGAGGCAATTATGTTCTTCCACTGTGTGAATGATTGTTGGGGAATTGAAGAAGTCTTTCTTTCTTTCTTTCTTTCTTTCTTTCTTTCTTTCTTTCTTTCTTTCTTTCTTTCTTTCTTTCCATGAATCTGATTCATATATTTATTGTTCTGTGTTTGGTGGAGTAAGCTGTATGCCTGAGTCCCTTCCAATTCCAGGATCCAACAGGGATTCAAATTGCTGAATTACCCAGGCAAGGACCATAATGCCCCCTACCCCCATTGAGGTATGGGTTGTTAAGGTAACAAAGGAAGTGGCTCTTGTGCAGAGGGAAAATATATGCTAGTTAGAAAGACAAAGCCCAGAAGTTTGGGAGCTTGAAGCTAGAAGCAGGCTGGGCAGAGATAGAAGTTAGAAGCTGCAGGCTGCAGTGCAAAGGCAGAGCTGTGCCTGTTTCTTGTTGGGATCCAAGGCTGTGGCTATGAGAGAAGCAAGACCTTCTTGGGGTGCTAATGTGGAATTGACCTTGGGTGGGAAACATTTTTCAGTCCAAGGGCTACATGCCAGTGATGTGTGCGACCAAAAACAGGTGGGGTAACAAATGCAGTGGATAGCTCAGTTGGTTAGAGCATAGTGCTGATAACATCAAAGTTGCAGGTTCGATCACCATATGAGAAAACTGCTTTCACATAGTGGTGGTGGTGGGGCTCAGTTAGGGTCTTGAAAATAGCCATGATTGGCAAATATATATCTTTGTTCACAATTTAAGAAATGAGGTCATTCCAGTTTAAGAAACAAAGGATTTGAACACCAGTTCCCATCAGCCCCAACCAGCATTGCCAATGGTTTGGGGTGATGAGATTTACAGTTCAGCCATCTCTGAAGGCTGCTGGTTCCCCATCCCTGCTGTAAGAGCAGTGTTAGAAACTGAAATAGGAAAGCTAGGAACTAAATGGCACCTTAAACCTAGGTTATGTGTGCAACAACGGGATATCTAGGCACACTTTTTTATAACAAGAATACAAAGCTGAAAATATTATGTTCACAGCTAAAATATTATGTTCATTTTTCATGTGGTCTAGTAGTCCTTCCCCTGCCCATCCCCTAATATTCTTAAGAGGGTCTCTTCTCCAGTCTTCAGAGAGTGGCTGAAAGAGAGTAGGCAGAAAAAGGTCCTCCTTTCCTTTCACTCTGCAGTTTTCATGTGAAATCTTAGGTGCAGTGCTGCACCCAGAGCTCAGAAACTGCTCGTTCTAATGAAATTTCCTGCTGTACAATGCGCCTAGAACAATGGGGGTTTCGAACACTGTGAAAGAGGACCACGGTGAGTCAAGTTCAGTGCAACTATCATAAAAGGAGGAAGCTCAAGTATCAACAAGCTAATATTAGCTTTTAAGAGAATGGAAGATATGGATGTAGCTATGAGGTAGTCCTGAGAATTATTTAATTTTGACAGTTTTATAGAATCAGACTCTAAACTCTGATTAATCGGTTCTGGGTTCCTGTTTATGCAAATTGTTCAGGGCAATAGCTTCATTTGTTTAATTTTTGCTTAGTATTACATTTATATCCTGCCTTTCCTGCAAGAAGCTCAAGGTGGTATACAGGGTTCTCCCCCTTCTAAATTCCCCCCTCCCCTTACAACAACTTTGTTTGCAATATTACCCTGAGGGGCAGTGACTGGCCCAAAGGCACTCAGTGAGATTTATGCTCTACACCAGTGGTCAGCAAACCTTTTCAGCAGGGGGCCGGTCCACTGTCCCTCAGACCTTGTGGGGGGCCAGACTATATTTTGAAGAAAAAAAAATGAACGAATTCCTATGCCCCAGAAATAACCCAGAGATGCATTATAAATAAACACACACATTCTACTCATGTAAAAATACCAGGCAGGCCCCACAGATAACCCAGAGATGCATTTTAAATAAAAGGACACATTCTACTCATGTAAAAACATGCTGATTCCTGGACCGTCCGTGGGCCAGATTTAGAAGGCGATTGGGCTGGATCCGGCCCCCGGGCCTTAGGTTGCCTACCCATGCCCTACACATTTAAAGCACCATGATGCTACTTAAACAGTCACAGATTCTGCCAAAGAATCCTGGGGATTATAGTTTGCTTAGGGTGCTGAGAGTTTTTGTTTTAGGAGTCACCACAGAGCTACAGTTCTCAGAAGAGGGGCTGACTGTTAGATCATCCTGGCATTTGTAGCTCTCTGAGGGGAGAATAGAGGTTTCTTAGCAACACACAGCATCCTTAACAAATTAAAGTCCCCTAATTGCTTTCTTTTTTTAGGGTGGCAGAAAGCCATGACTGTTTAAAGTTGTATAAGGGCTCATTTTCGCTTCTGTTTGGTCCATGACTTCTAGGCACAGATCCGAGGGTTTTTTCTTTTGTGCCGGCACTTCTCCTGGGGAAACCTGTTGCTTGCAGCTGAACTGGAGTGAACATCAATAGCATTTTTGAGGATTGATGTTTGCTCTGATTCAGTGGTAAACAGCAGGTTTTCTTGGGGAAAGTGGCAGAACAAAAGAAAAAACTCTCGGACTTGTGCCTAGAAGTCAAACAGAAGAAACTGTAGGGCAAAGGGAAGTGTGGATGAGTTCTAATCCTGCTTTAAATATAAAATGCTGAAGGAGCCGTAGTTTTTCACTTGTTCTTGAACCTGGAAAAGAGTTACTATTTTGGAATAAGATCCCAACAGCTGTCATCTTGGTAACTATGAATAATTTTGCCAATTACTATTATTTTGTTTTGTTTTGTTATGGGGGGGGGCAGCGGCGGCGTGTGGATTGATGCATTTGGAATTCTGTTTTTAATGGAACGGTTTATTTTAATTGCTAATTATTAATGCTTGATAAGAATGTTTTAACCATAGATTTAAATTAGGTTTAGACTACTAAAAAGTGTTGAATTTTTCATTTAATTCCCACATTCCTTTTCTCCTTGTTTTGTGCTAGAATAATAGCAACACAGAGGTGGGTTTTTTTGTCATGAAAATCTTGAGCCTTGAACTATTGTTTTTGTAACTAGTTCCTTCCTTTTATTAGAACATGCAGAAATAATGCCAGTGATGAACCTCAGTCCACCCACACCCCCTATCATTACCCCCCTCAAAAATAGCTATACTTGGTTGTCATCATCCAGCTTCTACAACATTATTTCCCCCTATTCTACATTATTTTTCTAATAAATTAATGCCTCTTTCCGGCAACTTCAGCAGACAAGCTGGGGCCAAATTCATTGCTTAGCTTTCCTTTGGACCACATCATGATGGCCACCTCCAAGCTTGACTACTGTAACTCACTCTACATGGGGCTGCCCTTGAAACTGTCCCAGAAACTCCAGCGGGTGCAGAATGCTGCAGCGAGGCTCCTCACGGGGTCCTTGCCATGGCAGCATATTCACCCAGTGCTCTACCAGCTGCACTGGCTCAGGGTCAGGTTTAAGGTGCTGGTTTTGACCTTTAATGCCCTATGCGACCTAGGACCCTCGTACTTATGGGACAGCATCTCCTGGTATGTCCCTCAGAGGCCCCTAAGGTCCATGAATAATAATAGCTTAAAGGTCCCGGGCCCTAAGAAAGCCAGACCATCCTCCACGAGGGCCAGGGCTTTTTCAGTGATGGCTCTGACCTGGTGGAATGCTCTGTCCCACGAGACTAGAGCCCTGCAGGACTTGATCGCCATCTGCATGGCCTGTAAGACAGAGCTATTCTGCCTGGCCTTCAATTTGAATTAGCCTGATCCTCTATCCCCTTTTCCCTTTCCTCTTCTATGAAGAAACCCTTTCTGGGACCCCACATTTACGGTAAATTCTTCCCTGGTCTTCTTGCTGGCCCTAGTAGGTCCAACTTGGCCAGTTAGCCCTGGTGATCATTTGATGTCTATTGACTGGTCCCCCCCAAAAAAAAACAACAACCCCTGAATATTAGAATTTTATTGATATTGATGCTGCATTTTATGTTGCGTTTTATGCTGTTTTATGCTGTTTTTAATTCACATTTAAATCAATGTTTTATATTTGCTGTTAGCCACCCTGAGCCTGGTTTTTAAACCGGGAAGGGTGGGGTATAAATAAAATATCATCACCATCATCATCATCATCACCACCACCACCACCAAGGCTGAGAGCAGGCCACAGGACCTCCATACACACTGCCCAGGATTGCTTCCCAGGGAAGTCACTTCGGTGCTGCCAACAAGGCGAGGACAGCACAGGAGGCAGCAGTTGCAAGTTACCAGTCTCTGCAGCCAAAGGGGTATTGTGATTTCCGTTGTCTCTTGAGACAGATTGATGCCAACAACAAATGCTTCAAACCAGCGGTAGGGACCTGTTGGCCTACAAGTTGCTGTAGACCTCCAACTCCCATCAGCACCAACCATCAAGATCAATTATCAGATATGATGGAAATTGTAGACCAACAATATTTGGTGGAGCTCACAGGTTCCTCATCCCTGCCTCAAATACTTCAACCACTCCATCCCACAGCACCTACTTCTACCAAGCATAGACAAAGCATATTGGTCTCCTGTTGTTCTTCCCTTTGCTTTGTATCATCATGGCATGGGGTGCCAGTGTTCTGATGTCATTCCACAGTTTGGTGTGCTATTCAGCTTTGTGATTTGCAGTGCCATAAAAGCTAAAAACTCAATCATGGCCTTCTATATATAACTGAAAACAAATAACTGATGGCAGCATCGGCTTGAGAAGTAGAATCAAAACTGCAGGTCAGCCCCCAAATAACATTGTTTTTAAATTGCAAAAAGCACCCTTCAAATTATATCACAGTAAGTGAGTTCAGCAAAACAACAACAACAACCACGAGCCATTTCTACCTCAAAATCAATGTGTGTGCTTGTGTACTTCTTGGAAGCATCTCACAGAACACTATGTGCTGATTCCTCGATGGCTGTCTATCATCCCTGGCATTTGGGCATGCTGGGTAGGGCTGATAGGAATCTTCAACTAGAAGACTACAAGTCCCACATCTCTGTGACAGACAGATGGATACTAAAGATGGGGGCTTTTCAGTGATGACTCTACACCTTTGCAATTCTACCTCCAAGGAGGTATATCTAGCCCCAGCTCTGAATTTTTATTTTTATTTTTTTAAGAAAACATTTGATTGTGGTCCATTTTAATTAATGTGTTGTGCTTGAAAGTTGTGACTGCTGCCAGTTTTAATGAGTGATTTTGAACTGCCATGTTTGTGTTTCTAATGTTCTGGTGTGGCGATCCAGTTTGGTGTAGAGGTTGGAGTATTGGACTTGCCCACGTGATACCCTGTATTTATTTTTATTTATTTATTGAATCCATATACCACCCTTCATCTGGGGATCACAAAGATGTTTACAGTATAAAAACACCAAAATACAAAACATAATCCCCCCCTCATATGCTGTTAGATCACAATTCCCACCATCTCTGGCCCTTGGGCACCAGATTGCAAGGGCACCATGTTGACTACCCCTGGTATATAGCATCTTAGTCTGTACTTAAGGTTCCACATCTGTGGTGCAAGTGTGATGAAGTGAAAATTGCATCTTAGACAAAGCCCTGAGATAAGGTGAGGAGATAATGAATGCCTTGACATGCTTCCAAGGAGTTTGGGGGATAGGGCTGATTCTACTTCACTTCTAACTGAAGCTATTGTCTCCTCTTTACTCATATGGTGGCATTTTAAATGCCCCCTCCTCACCGGCGGAGATAATACATTTCCATAAAGGCCAGTAGCACAGTAATGCCTACAGAGAGGTAGCAAGATTTCATGGGCTACTTAAAGAATGATTCTTCTCCATCACAATAAACCTTTTTACCTTTGCTACTTCTGGTGTTGAAGGAAAAGGTGTGTTGTTTGTGTGTCAGAGAGAGAGATAATTTATTTGTTTTTCATGCAGCTATTTCTTTATCTTCATTAATTCTTTCCCCTCCACATTCGAAAACATCCCAGAGTGTCCCTTAAGATGTGGCAATCCCTTTGCTTGTCCTGACTCCCCTCTGCCCCTGTGAAGAATTAGAATGAAATTAATAACAACAGGAAGATTAGAATAAACTTTCTCCTTTTTATTATTTCATGGTCAGGCTCCACTCCTAGAAAAATCCACACTTGGAGCAACTTCATAAATTGAAAATAAATACTGCCATCCTCTCTTCCTGAGACTGCCGACTTTGCAAATGGATTGCTCAAAATCGCAGTAAAGGGAAGAGATATTTTCTTCTGAGTCGCTCGACTGGAAATACAATTTTGAGCAAAGCAGAGCTGTATTTTCTTTTCTCTCACTCTCTCTCTACCCCCCCCCCATTTCTATTTCACTGAAGCTGAACAACACCTCTAGGGATGTAGCATTTTTTATTCCACTCCTTCCTTGGGCTTGATCCACTTTCTCCCCCCCCCCCCTGTTCCTTTTCTTTTTTGCTAAAGTCCTGACAGGATCACACAGACAGGATCACACAGTCCATGGTTTTTCTTCCATCGTGGTGCAACTGGTAGGGTCAGATTAGACATTTTCATTTCTCACAGTTCTTCATTTTCCCAATCTTAAGTCTAGTGTCCCATTTGTGCATCAGTTTGCTTTTTTTTTTAAAGCTGCAACTGAAATTGCTATGCATTTTTTGTTCATTTCTTCCTGTTATTGTTGTGTTGTTGTTGTTTTTTTTAAAAAATATTGCCAACCCTTCCCCCTAATGTTCCAGGTCAGGCTACAACATTTAAACACAAAACTGCAATACAATAAGAGTTTCAAGAAGCTTACAATTGCAGGAATAAGGTGGGTCCTAAAATATACACCTCAAATGTAAAAATGATTTATCTCCATAACTTTGCCTAGTATTTTTATAAGCAATTTTTCATAATGCAATACATTTTAATATGGTTTTCCCATTAATACACACATTTATTAGTTCATTCACCCCCCCATGCACTTTTTTTGGTATGCATTTTCAGGGCTGGAAAACTGCAAAATTCAGAGAAGTGCAAATTTTGACTGACAGCTATTCTTTGCTTTGCAGAGTGTGAATTAGGTCGGTTCTCCTTCACATGCAAGAATGAACTTCTCTGTCATTTGTAGTAGCCTATTCATAATCTGTGGTAAGATGTTTCTCTCAGTTTTGATTCATGGATGGGATGAAGGGCCTTGGGATGTGGAAATAAACACTTATGAGCCATTTCTTATGAAAAAACTCTTATGGAAAAACTCTTTGGCTATTCCATGATATACCACCGAATATCCGCTTGGCATGAGGAGAAATCCTTATATTTGCTTTGAATTTTGCTTGACACAAAATCTCAGGGTTTGTTTGTTTATAACTTCATTACATTTCAACCCCAGTGGTCCAGGACAGTTTACAAGGTTTTCTCCTCCCGTTTTATCTTCACATCTAGGGATGGATAAATCTGCCAAAGTTGATTTATCACTATTTCTCATTTTTACAAACTAAAGTTCAGTTTCCCCCCATACATATCTGTATCTTCTAACACACACACACACACACACACACACACACACTTTCATGCACATGTTCCTTCATAGCTCATCAATAATTTGAACATGAGTGTCTCTAGACCTAGTCCAACTCCTTAATACCGCAGTAGCTCTAGATACATCTAACACGCCACCCCCAAAACAAAACAAACCACATTCAACTTTTTGAAAACTGACTTCCCTTCCCTATAAGTTCCATTAATGGGGAATTCTCCTTTATACATGGCCTCACACCCTAAGAGTTCCTACCAACTGTGCTCCCTTAAAGCGGCCTCCTTCAACCTGCTGCTCTCCAGATTTTGTTGGACTACAGCTCCCATCATCCCTGACCACTGACTATGCTAGCTGTGATTTGAAGGGATTTAAAGCTCTCCTTTGAACCGCTAATGCATTGTGGTTAAGGTCAAGGGTGAGGGAGTCTGGTGGTTTGTTCTGGAAGCTCTACACATGGAAGCCTGCCCCATCTGAGAGTGAAAACAATTTTATTCATGTCCTCTGAAGTACTTCAACTGGTGCCTTGGCACTATTTGGACACTGCTGAGGTCGTTGTGTGAAAACAGAGTCTCTGTGAATTGTTCCCTTAGCAATCCATTATTCAAAGGGAAGGCTCCCTCCTGAAAAATTTCCAAGTTATTGCTGTTGAAGTCATTTTGGAAGCAGTAAATTTGCCACCGGGAAGAGTAATGGGGATTTTAAAAAGGGCTCCCTTGTTTGGTCAGGCTGTAGTACTTTTTGCCGCTAGCATCAGCTTGAAAGGTGCTGCATCTCATAGGTGTACCTTTCCCAACTTTTGCTAATGAAGCATCAGTGTGCAGTTCCGAGGCTGTCATTCTGTAATATCTCTTCCAGTTCCCTTACAGTAGGGTGCCTGTTAGAGTAGATGGGCAATTGAGGAAGCTCTGTTATTCACATAAGACCACAAGAAGATTCCTGCTGAATGAGACCAAAGGCCCATCTAGTCCAGTGTCCTGTTCTCACAGAAGCCAGCCAAATGCCTATGGGAGGTCCACAACTAGGGCACGAGTGCCACAGTACTGTCCCTAGCAACTGGTAGGGGTCTCTCTGATCCTAGAGGCAGTGCATAGTCACTATGGCTAGCAGCCATTGCTAGCCTTATTCTCTATGAATTTGTGGCTATCCCTGCATTCTGGTGGTAACAAATTCCATACTTTAAATCTATTCCAGGGCTTCCTGGAGCTGGGCTTCAGAACTGATCATCACAAATTAAGAAGATGGCATAATAATATAAGAAGATCCTTGTTTGATCAGGTTAAATGTCCTCCTAGCCCATCTTCCTGTTGTCCAACATTGCCCAACAAAATGCCAATGAGAAACCCTCAAGCAGATCTTGCACAAAACAGCACTTTCCCTTCCTGTGATTCCCAGCAACTTGTAGTGAGAGACAGTAGAGGCTGAACATGACCATTGTGGCTAATTTGCCATTGATAGACAAATTCCTAAGCTGAGGGTAAGATATAAATGTACACTGGGGTGTCTTCTCCAGTCTTGCCAGCCAAAGTGCAGAACCATTTTGTTGTTGTTGTTGTTTAGTTGTTTAGTCGTGTCTGACTCTTCGTGACCCCATGGACCAGAGCACGCCAGGCACTCCTGTCTTCCACTGCCTCCCGCAGTTTGGTCAAACTCATGTTCGTAGCTTTGAGAACACTGTCCCACCATCTCATCCTCTGCCATCCCCTTCTCCTTGTGCATCAGGGTCTTTTCCAGGGAGTCTTCTCTTCTCATGAGGTGGCCAAAATATTGGAGCCTCAGCTTCACGATCTGTCCTTCCAGTGAGCACTCAGGACTGATTTCCTTAAGAATGGATAGGTTTGATTTTCTTGCAGTCCATGGGACTCTCAAGAGTCTCCTCCAGCACCATAATTCAGAAGCATCAATTCTTCAGCGATCAACCTTCTTTATTGTCCAGCTCTCACTTCCATACATCACTACTGGGAAAACCATAGCTTTAACTATACGGACCTTTGTTGGCAAGGTGATGTCTCTGCTTTTTAAGATGCTGTCTAGGTTTGTCATTGCTTTTCTCCCAAGAAGCAGGCGTCTTTTAATTTCGTGGCTGCTGTCACCATCTGCAGTGATCATGGAGCCCAAGAAAGTAAAATATCTCACTGCCTCCATTTCTTCCCCTTCTATTTGCCAGGAGGTGATGGGACCAGTGGCCATGATCTTTGTTTTTTTGATGTTGAGCTTCAGACCATATTCATTAGGGAGCTATAAAAATCCCAACTCCTGATCACCATTTTATCATTATTATAAATCAAGTGTTTGTATTTATAGTATTTGGCTTTTCTTAACCTGCTGCTGTGCTTTAATACCACTTTGATGATTTATGTTCATTTTAAATTGTTTATTTTGTGATATTGTATTATTATTTATAAGCTGTCTTGGTGATCACTTGGGAAAGTGAGGGGGGAAAAGGAATGAATGGTTCAGTTTGTTTTTGATATATGCCACTTTCCCATGAGTTCATTCTATCCTGGCTCTCCATTAATTCACCGTTTTATGCCATTTTGTGCTATTTTAATGCAGATTATATATATAATCTGCATTAAAATGGCATTAAATATGTATTGTTGGTGTATTTTCTCACAAATCTGGCAACATTATGGTAGTAAACTTTGTACACGAGGGTAAAAGACCCATATTATAATTAGCTGTGATCTATCAGCATGCTCAGAGTGGGTTGGTCTTGTTCTACTTAATTTACAATGATACAATGCTAGCCATATTCAAAATGTAATTGGAATAAGACAAAACACAAATGATAAAACATGGCAGCAAATGGAGTTTGATATATATATATAGAGAGAGAGCATTGAGTCTACTGTTTCGAATACATAATAAAAATATTTTTGTTACTGTGATAAATATATTTGCAAAGGCAGATCTGAAAGTACAGAACATGTGGGCACCTAAATTAGTTCCTTCAAGCTCACCATTGATACCTTTTGTACTGCATCCACTTTTTTATATGACAGGGAAAGAACAAGTTGTTCAGAAATGACCTTTATAGACTAACTGATTTATTTGAAAATGGTTCACCTATATCAGCTGAACATTGGAATGCAAGGTGCAAATTGGCTTTATGTTCATCAAATAGTGTATTTCATATCAAACTCTGAAGTTAAAGTGCATGCCATGAGACCTTCAACATCTTTTGGAAAGTTGATTTTACATACAAATGAATAAATAAGAAAAACCTTAATTAATTAGTTAATTAATTAGTTAACAATTGGAGGATGCAACTCCATCAAACAGCAATGGAAATCTGATCTAGGGAAAGAGATTGTGGAGGTGGGTTGGAATAATATGTTAGCTAAAAATCCACTAAAATCAGTATCAGCTTGGATATGAGAAAATGCACCAATGTAATTTGACACCATTACAGTGTACTTATATTAATACAAAAAACTCCATCACTGTGCTGGAGAGGCTACAATAGTATAGGTACAACATTTCACATGTGGTGGACATGTGAACATATAAAGCCTTTCTGGCAGAGGGTGTTTACAGAAATAAACTATATTACAGGTCAACATGTGGAATGTACCTCAAGTTTGGGATGGTTATTTATTTTTAAAGAAGGACAATCTGACCTTTGTTACAAAGAACAATGGCCACTTACCCCCTATCCAATGGTGAGTGGTGGTTGTAGCTTGTCATGGCGCCTCAGCCACCCTCACAGTCTTGCCATCTTATTGCAGCTGTTGCCACTCCCCCAGGCCTCCACAGAGCATTGTGGGCTTTGCCAGGCCCTCAGTTCAAATTCAGCCAGTCCGTGATGGCCTGGGGGGTGGAGTTTGGGGAGACTGAGTGTTGCAGTCTTCGCTCAGGTCTGTTCCCCAGGCATATACAGTCATACCTCGGGTTAAATATGCTTTGAGTTGAGCGTGTTCGAGTTGCGCTCCTCGGCAACCCGGAAGTAACGGAGTGCGTTACTTCTGGGTTTCGCCGTTTGCGCATGCGCAGATGCTCAAAATGATGTCACGAGCATGCACAGAAGTGGCGAAAAGCAATGTGCGCGTGCGCAGACGTGCCATCGCTAGTTACGTTTACCTCTAGATGCGAACGGGGATCCAGAACGGATCCCATTCGTATCTAGAGGTACCACTGTATACTGGCCAGTGCTGCACTCAGCAGCCCAGTTGGGTGGGGATTACTTTTCTAGTGGCACAGAATTGGAAAGGATTGGAACATCTGTGTATTTCTCGATGGAAACAGAATCATAGAAATTGTAGAATTGTAGAGTTGGAAGGAATTCTGAGGACATCTAGGCCAACTTCCTGAAATGCAGTAATATGCATCTGTCCTACATGGGGATCAAACTTGCAACTGTGGCATTGTCAGCATTATGCTCTAGCCAACTGAGCTGTCCAGAATGTATAGTCTATTGCTGTATCTGAAAAATTAACAAAGAGATTACATTTATTGAATGATGTAGACAATTTTGTTGAAATATAGAATCCTTTTATATATTCTGCTGCTAATCATGAAGAATGGCAACTGCTGAAATCACAGATTGAACTTTGACAAACTTAACTGGATTGATCTGTCCTGGAGGGGGGAGGGGGGATTTGGGATTTTGTTTTTGTATTCTTTTCTTTCTTTCTTTTGTAATTGTTATATATTGGAATTCAATAAAACTATATTAAAAAACTTCTGCAATTCTATTTCCTCCCAATAAATGCATTTCAATTCATATTGGTCAAGAACTGGATTGCAAAATTCAAAGAACTTGTGAAACCCAAAGGATGGCTATCAGTTGAATCTAATTAAGATCTATTTAAGATGTACTGAAATTGATGCTCTTAAGTTAGTTAGGTGCATTAAGTTTGGTTCTACTTTGGGTAGGAATAGTATTGGAAACAAACTACAATTCTGATCAACTTATCAGATCAGATAAGGAAGTGCAGACCAATACAGCTATCATCTGGTTTTTGCACTTTTCTGTACCTGTGGTCTTCCAGATGTCGCTGGACTACAGTTCCCATCATCACTGGCCATTGCCCAGTCTGACTGATGCTGATGAGAACTGGATTCCAATCACATGTGGAGGGGCACAGGATTCCCATTCCTGTTTTGTAAGCAGAAGCAGACCACTACCCCCAGAGCCAATTTGGTCAGTTTAAAGGGTCTCTGGTTAGAGACTTATCTATTTTCGAAAGCAGGAGAAAGCAAAACTGGTCTTTTGGGTAACAAGGTGGTCAGGAGGAGAAAATAGGTTAATATGAGTCATGCAATTGACAAATAACAGAATAAAATAGCATCAAAAAGAATTATAGCATACTTCTAACTTGGCCGGGGGAGGGGGACAACAATTTGGGGACACTTCCTAATTTCCCTCTACCCTTCAACTTAGGTGCTAAATCACCTCAATCAAATAATATCAGTAAAAAGAAGGCTGCGTTTTTGTTGTTGTTTAGCTATAGAGGTTGTTTTTGTGATTTTTCTCCCAAACCCTGCTAGAATATTCAAATTGAATAAAGCATTTCTTCAATTAAATATTATTAAAATTAGCTGCAGGTTTTTGTTTTTTGTGGTGGTTTTTTTTTTGGATCTGTGTGCAGTGCTCACTGTTAGACTATAATAGGATATACTGCTCACTGATGCTTTGAAGCCAAAATAATGTCTCAGGAACTCATTAAACACTAAATCCTATCAAAACTAGGGCCCTGTATGAAATTAATATAATTTGCAAATCATTACTCTCTCCCTCCACCCCAACAGAACTTGTATTTCTGATGCAGCTTGGGGGGGGGGGAAATGAACCATCAAAAGCAAAAGAATGAAGCCTTATTAATCACTGAACCAAGATGCTTCAGCATTCTAGAAAGGAAGCACAGTTTCATTTTGTTCCATTTTCAACTTCTGTACATAATCAAGGAGTTAAGGAAGAAAGTGATCATCTTTGCAAACTTTTGAGGATAAAAAGAAACACAACTTTCATAGAGCCAGTAGGGGTAGGTTGGAAGCACCCTCAGAATGCACTCTGAAACTACTTCTCTCTTGGAATAAGCTCTATGGGGAAAAAGGAATAAAAATCTCCAGTTACTCAAACTTTTCCTGTTTGAATGAATGTGGGAGAAGCTTGTTGTGAAAGCTAATGATTGCCTGGTACCTTTGTCATCACCAACATATGCCCCCTGCCAAATCTGCAGCTGTTCTGCAACTGTTTATAAAATGTTAGGATTTCTTTTTTATATATGAGATGAGAAATGACTCTAATGAAGAAACCATGTTAGAAGCCACTGGGATCTGTGGTCAGTTAGATATTGAACTGCAGGTTGTAGCTTCTGAGTGAAGGCTCTGAACATAAGATGGACCTGTTGGATCAGACCAATGGCCCACCTAGTCCAGCATCCTGTTCTTACAGTGACCAACCAGATGCCTATGAGAACCCTGTGAGCTGGACATGAGTGAAACAGCAACTGGTATTCAGAGGCACAGTGCCTCTGACAATTGAAATGAAACATAACCATTATGGCTAGTAGTTGTTAATAGCTTTGTCCTCCATGATTTGTCCAGTCCACTGAAATGAAAACATCCCTGAAGGGACTCCAGGCACCAATTCTTGCCATTGCATCCTTCTGGGCAGAAAGGGGGATAAGAAGGCTCTCTGTTCTCCTTGAGCCTTGCTTAAGCAATAACACTTTCCTGAGCTCTGCCATTTTCCTGTATCTATGGCTTTTCTATGCTCCTGACTTTGGGACCAGGCTTCCTGGTCTTTTGATCCCAGCAGAGAAAGTTGCTCATCCTTCAGAGGAGCTCTGTGTGGTGCTTCCATAACCAACCTACTTTGCTATACTCATCTTTGGAACCAGAACACCCCATATTTTCAACTCATGGAAAAGGTTGGGCACCACATACTTTGCTCCCCAGCCCTAACATATTTGCGTGTGCGAGATCCACACCCAACCTTCCTGCATTGAGCAGGAAAATCTGAAAGGTGTTTCTGAACAAGTTTAGCTGAACCCACTTAGGTGTCTCCTTGCAACCAGGAACTCTGCATTACTAGGGTTCCTGAATGTTTGCAGGCTTCTTCACACATTCAGCCAAAGTGCCTAGAAACCAATTTCAACATGGGAAGGCTGGGTATCAACTAGCACAATTGAGTCATTGTGAGTTGGGCTAGGACCCAAACAGCTCTCTAGTTTTCTATAAGGAGTTGGGGTTGAGCATTCAGTTACTTAAACCCCTGTCTTCTGCCTGAAGTGGCACAGTCCAGATTTCATGGCACCTGCTGTTTAGTCTTCAGTGACAATAGTAACTAGGGCAGTGCTTCACGTGGTAGTGCACTGGGGTAGGGTCAGTTTAAAATAGCTGAATAAAATGGATGCAAATGTTGAGGAAAGGATTGAAGCAGAACATCAAAACATTGCTCTCCTTTTTTCTTTTTGGGGAAAAAGGCAGCAGTGAAAATGAAGTGATAAGAACACTTTCATCTGTTCTCAGATAGTTGATATGAATGTGTGTGTGTATATATACTCACACCACACATATAAGTTGTTAGTTAAACTGTGAATCTAAAGAAGATTTTAAAAACCCCACAGAATTAAAAGGAACACATCAGGAAGAAAGTCTAGGTTGTTGACACTGTATTATCAATGATCCTCCTCCAGATCCAGCTTTTGGAACAAAGGGAAAAGTTTTCTAAGGTTTCATCCCACATGTTAACACAGCTAAATTAATTGGTTATTTTACAGGACATGTTCACTCGCAGGTTTTCATAAAATATATATCACTGGACAAGTTTGACTTTAATGAAATACTGATTCTTTGTTACCTCTCCTTTGAGCTGGAGAAGAAGGAAGGAAAAGGCAATCAATACAGTCTGAAACAGACATTGCTCATTAAAATGCTAGACTGACAATACAGGCCAAGTCTATCACTTAGGAGACTGGCAAAGTGTGCTGGGAAATGGCACTTGCCTATTGTATTTCTTAAACACTTTCCTTGTATGCTGTAAACTTAGCAGGTGTCATTTCCTTTCCAGACATCATGGGTTTGACGGCAGGTAATGTGTTGAAGGGAGTGTGTGTGTGTGTGTGTGTGTGTGAATATGTGTATTATGATTTGCCTTAATTTTCTTCTTTTCCTAACGTTAGAAACAAAACAACGCACCAGCCAGTCCTCATCCAGTGCAGGGAGTTGTCTCTGCAGAGCTCAGCTGTTATTTTTAATGTGGAATGTGGAATATTAAACTGTTTATCTTGTTATTGAAGCCATAAGGAGGCTCTTTCATGTCATCATTTCTATTTTATTTGGTTTTCGATGCCTTCATTAACTTTTCATAGGAAAGATCTGTAATTTACAGCTTCAAAGAACTTTCAAAACGTAAGTTTTAGGAACGACAAGTCAAATCACACGCACACAGAGCTATCTTGTTTTCTCCCCCCTCCCCACATTTTCATCTTTTTATTTCCCTCCCTCCGCCTTATAAGAGGAAAGTCACAAGGGAGTTATCTGGAATAATACAAAAAGAGCCTTTATTTTGACCAAGCACCCATCAGATCAATCTGAAGGTCAAAACAGGTTTGTCTGTGGGTGGTGGTGATGGCATGGGGCTGTTCGTGCATTTTTATTCTGTACATCCAAAGTATCCAATTCTGAATTAATTCCAGGCATTATGTTGTCCAGGGACTGCCAACATTCTGAATATATTTATTGATACTGGAGCCATACCAACTATTTTGACATCCCAACTTTGTAAACAGGAGGGCTGGGGAGAGAGAACTGAAGCCATCCTCACGGCAGGGTTTCTTTTTCTTTTATGTCTTGAGAAGTGGCCTTGTTTCAGAAGATTGACAGACCCAACACAGAGCTAGTGAAATCAGTTGGACTTTGATGTGCATCCTAGTTTCCCCCTCATTCTTCATTCTATTTCTGTTTCTTCCAAGGTAGAGACTGGAAGGTCTGCAGTTATCTGGTAGAGCTCAGTATCAATAGGGTCAGGTTTTAAATGAGTCAAGTATCATAAATTGTCTTCAGGTTTCTGAAACCATGCTTCTCATTCAACAGATGGTGGCTGGCTCGTTGATTGCAAATGACAAAGAGATCCAGAGAAGAAAAGATCACATGGATTTAATGGGCAAAATTAAGATTGGTGTGGGAGGATGCAAATATAATTCATGTGCTGATCATACTCAGTAGCATTCAAGATCTTCATGTATCCTGAAACCATGTGCCCGGGGTATAAACTGGGACATCCAAGCTGTTAGAAAAGTCACTTAAATAATGCAGTTGGAGTTCAGAGAGAAAAGTAATCCTGATAAAATTTTACTGAGGAAACTGAACAATAACAGTATTTGAGGAGAAAGGTTTTGTCTTTCTCATTCCAGACCTTGTACATAGCAGGGATACATTCAAGCAAACATACAAGAGGAAAACTCTCACTCAGCTTTATACAACCAATCAGAGCATGTGTAGGAATATGTGTAGGAATAACGACCTGTCTGTCGTTATTTCAACCCAACAAGCATGTGCTACCTCAGCAAAGATCATGCCTCTCTGCCTGGTTGCAACAACTCCATCCATCACCTTCTTGTCTAGTTGACTTTAACACTGACAGAGTTAACTCAAGTCACAAAATGAATGAGTCCTGCTGTTGCACCTCCAGCACCAGCTTCTTCTTTACCCTGCATGTGACCATGGAATTGTTGTGGATGGAGGAAATGGCTTAATTCATGCCTTAAGGGTCTCAGGCAAAAGGATGCTACAGCATGTCTGTGGGTGCATTTAGATTACTTAAGCATCATGGGAAGTCTATTTCCTCTGGTCACCTGAATTTCCAGTGTAGTAGGCTCCATAGATTTTGGCTGAATGGATCTTTCATCATAAAGGATGCTAACTTTTGCCATTGATTTTTGACAGAGTTGGGAGAGGCACCCAGTGTACCATCTGGTGCAATTTTGTGGAATCATTTTTCAGTTCTTCACTTTTTTTCAGTAGACATTGTGTGCTTGCAGCTGTTTCACTGACCACTTGCCATCTTTACTCTAGTCCATTATGAACTATATAAGCTAAGGGTTGACTTGAACAGGTCCAGGATGCAGTGAATTATGAGAAAGGGTGGTACATTCGGGTTTGAAAGAGGCAGTGGTGCTAGTACTTCTTAAGAAATCCACTCTGGACTCTTGAATATTTAACAACTACCACCTAGTCACAAATACCACCATTTTGGGCAAGGTGGTCTAGCAGGTTGTGGTGTCACAACTTGTGTAGAATAGGGGTGGAGAACCTTTGGCCCTCCAGATGTTGTGGGACTATGGCTCCCATCACCCCTGGTCTTTCTGTCTGGGGCTGATGGGAGTTGGAGGGGCATGGGTTCTTCATGTCTGATCTAAACCTATTTCAGTTTGGGTTGGGAACAGAATTGACCAAAAAGTCATGAATGACATTTTGGAAGAGAGACAAGGGGTCATCCTGCTACTTTTTCTGGAACTGTAATTGGCTTTTGATACCATTGGCCATGGTATCTTCCTGGATTTCCAAGATGGGATGGTGGTGGTTCCACTCCTGCCTGAGGATTAGTTCCAGAATGCAGTATTGATTGATTATTCCAGACCCCCTTGGTTCTCATTCTATGAGCTGCAAAATAGCCCAGTACCAGTTGCTATGAATCCATGGGTGTCCCCCAAAGCTTGGAAGTACATCTGGGATTCTTTCAGTGGTTGCTTTTTCAGTGTAGCATTTACAGGGGTTAGGTTAAGTCCTGGCACTTTGGCCAGGCAGTATATTGTGCACAAGATGAAGGGGTTAATGGTGGGGTGATGAGTGTCACAAAGAGCGGAAAGTGCAGATCAAGAAGAGAGAGAAAAGTCAGAATCCTACAAGGTCCCCCCCCCCCACCTCCTTCTTTAATTGCTTCAAATTACAGAGGAAATGACAGATTTAAGGAGCAGCAATGTAATGAATGAGAAACTGGAGTTTTAAAAACTGCTGACCTAGATGCAGAGTTTCTGAATCCAAAGAATGTCATTAAGAAACTTTGTAACACTTAGATAACAGAGAACAGAATGAAAAGATCCAGACTTAGTTGTTTAATATGAAAGTAAAAGTTTGGACAGAGACAGGTAACAAAAGAATGCTGAAGACATTTCCTAGGGAACTTTAGGTATAGAATATATTGATTGGTATTAGGGAAAAATAGGAAGCTGATTTATGCTAAGTTGGACTATTCATTGATCTGGGCTACTTCAACATCCACACCAAGGGCTTCGACTTCAGGTCTTCCAAGGCAACCATGGGGCTGCCACCAATCCTATGCATGTGGCAGGGCACACCCTGGGCAGGAAGAGGGTGACCTATGAGTGGTGGATATTAACAATAGCCCCTTGCCATGGAGGGATCACCACTTGTTGAGATTTAGGCTTTCAACAGCTTTCCCCCTCTGCACAGGCAAGCAGCTATTAGGATGATCTGCCCCAGAGACTGATGGATCCAGTCGGCTTCCAGGTGGCTGTAGGGGATTTTCTGGCTGATATGACTGGTGTATTTGTGGAATACACAAAAGACCCAGGCTGTTGACACAATCACTTCTGAGTGCTCTCTCCTGCCTGATAGAGCCCAAGTGGCTCCTTGGTAAACACTGGAGCCCAGAGCAACAAAGCAAGCTGGGAGATGGCCTGCGAGAAAAACTTCAGAAGAATGCAATTGGACAGTGGTGAGTGCTCATTATTGAGCCTACTCAGTGGCTGTGAAGACGGCAAAGAAGACTAACTTTATTGCTTCCATTACATCCTCATTCTGCTATCCAGCCGAGCATTTCTGGGTAGTACAGGGACTTTTACAGTCTGTCCCAAAGGAGATGGTGGAACCAACAGTAGCCTGCTGTGACTTGTTTGCAAAGCATTTTGAGGATGAAATTGTTTGCATCTGCTGGGACCTTGACTCCACTCTCATAGCAGGTGAGTCCAGAGCACTGTGTAGTCCTATTGTGTCAGATGAATTTCAACTAACAAGGCTTGAAGAAGTGGACAAGGTGCTTCATTTGGCCTGGGGAACCACCAGTACTCTTGTCCCTTGCCCTTCTTAGCTGATAAAGGCTAGGAAGCTGCTGGGTCACAGAACTTATTAATGCCTCCTTGTGAGAAGGCTGCTCCCTGCCTGCTTAAAGGAGGTATTGGCAAGATTTCAAAATCTTCACTGGATCTAGAAAATCTAAATAATTACTGACCAGTCACCAATGTTCCCTTCTTAGGCAAGGTTCTCAGGTGGGTAGTTGTGGGCCAGATCCAGGCTCTCTTGGATGAAACCAAGTTTTCTAGATAGATACATACTGACATCCCTGTGCAGTGTTTCTGATCCCATTTGGACAATCACTTTCAGAGAGTTGTGTTTAGAGAGTATTGCTTGACTCCATGAAACGTTCAATGTGGGGATTTTGCAGGGTGTGTTAGACTGATGCCTCCCTCAGTAATGGTCTGGATGAGAGCCAATAAACTAAAACTCAGCCCAAACAAGCCCTACTATCAGCAGGTGATTCCCTGGACCAGACGGATGGGATGTGTCCTGTGCTGGATGAGGTTGGACTCCCTCTAAAGAAGTAGTTGCATTGCTTGTTGATATCTCTGGATTCTGATGCTCAAGTGGCTGCAGCGGCACAACTTTGGCTGGAAGCGCAGCTGCACCACATCTGGACAGGGATACCCCAGCTTCTGTTGTCCATGCTATGGTAACATCTAGGTTAGATTACTTTGATACATTATATGCAGCATTGCCTTTCAAGATATTCCAGGAACTGTAACTGGAACATTGCATGGCAGCCAGATGGTTGACCAATGCCAATTGTGGTATGACTTTCAGTTGTTGCTGCTCTTGTTTCAATTTATGTACTGCCCTGTATCAGAAGATCCCATGGTGGTGTACAACGTTAAGAACACATTAAAGAACATCAATGATAAGACAGTATAAAATGCATGTAGAGGGAGGCTTTGATAGCTTGTGATGCAGGATAAACATGATAATTATGGGAACCAGTATGATTGCCTCCTCTCCTCCTTCCGTGACACCAGTAGAGGTGGTGTGGCTTCAGGTTGTGTCTCTCTGTGTGTATTAAGAAGACCAAAGAGGTTTCACAAAGCTGCTAATAAAGTGATTGCTGTCAGCTATCTCGAGCCTTGCATGCCATTTGGACTAAGGAGAGGTATGGTGTGAACTGCTAATTAAAATGTAACAGGGCGAGAGCCTCAGAAAGAAAGCAAAACCCTATAATTGTTGATGGTTTGTGGTCAGTCAAAACAGTTGGTAGGAAGAGGCATAGCGCACTGGATATATTGGCTCAGGTGTCTATGGGCCACTTCTTAATTACATTTTTAGGTGTATAATACACTGAAGGGGTGCTAAGTGCGTACCAAAAAAATGTGAAATGCAGGTGTGGCAAGTGTGTGTTTGTAAATTTGTGCGTTATGCAGGTCTGCTTGTCAGAGATCATAGCTGGATGAGGCTGAATGTTAAATGCATAGTTGGTGGTAGGGATGGGTGGAGAAATGTGTTTCAGGTACAATGGCAAACTTTCCTAATTTGCACTTTTTGAAACAATACAGGAACACATCCACCCTTTCTCCAGTCAAGAAATGTGTCCAAGCATATACTAGAGTCAGTTGTGCATACAATTGGAGAACAGCCTTTACTAAAGGTGTCATGGGCTTTGAAGACACTCGAACTCAGGGCGCAAGGGAGAAACGTGCTGAGAGGAAGGCACGCTTGGCAAATCCACACCATGATCAACTCCCGTCTGGAGACCAATGTCCCCACTGTGGACGGATGTGTGGATCCAGAATTGGCCTCCACAGTCACTTACGGACTCATTGTTAAAACCGTGTTCATGGAAGACAATCTTACTCGGCTACGAGTGATCGCCGAAGAAGAAGAAGAAGAAGAAGAAGAAGAAGAAGAAGAAGAAGAATTAAAGGCACATATTAATGAAAGTAACAGACAAAAACACATTAAGGAAAATTGCTTTTCAAAATGTGTATATTAAAAAAATGCATATAATATTGTATAGTAGGAGGAAAGCACACTAAAATGCTGGTAAATTGTTATGAGGACTTTTTTAAAAATAATAATCACTTGCTATTGAGGAGAATTGAACTTAAGATTGGAAAAAATGAGAAAAGGAAAGCAACTGAAACGGACCGATTTCCCTTGCTGGTGACAAGCATGAGTGTGCATTGTCATATTTCAGGGGTGAGGACAGGGTTCAGCTGGGGTGCTGGATCCTGAGGTCTCCCTCGCATAGGCCTTTCAATCAACTGACATCACAGTGAAATCATACGATCCAAAGTAAAAAGAAATAAATCCTTTGGGGTTCATATCTGCAGAGGAGGATCCTTTGAATAGCTGGCTTGAATTGAAAGGAGGAACAAGAGCACACATAAAGCACACTCCCAATTATTCTCCATTTGGGCTGCAGATTTGAAGTTTCCCATGTCTGATGCCCTCTATCAGGCTTCCTCAACTTCGGCCCTCCAGATGTTTTGAGACTACAATTCCCATCATCCCTGACCACTGGTCCTGCTAGCTAGGGATCATGGGAGTTGTAGGCCAAAAACATCTGGAGGGCTGAGTTCGAGGAAGCCTGCCCTATATAATGTGAGGCACAGGAAAGTTTGGGTGTGGCTTGGCAAAACAGCCTGGCAGACCAACCTCCAAGACCTGGCAAAACTCTCCAAAGTAGTTATGTGATTCCAGGAGGATAATGGTCAGGTGTGTATAATTTAGGACACTTGCAGTGGTGTTATCTTTTTGGAACTGAGCAATTTATTTTGTGAGATAAACATTCCCGAAGTCCTCCCAGTTGTGAAAACTGCAAATAGGGCACTGGCATGTTTTTGAGGTGGTATCTTCTGAGGAAGATATTAAAAACAGGACCTTATCCCGAAACCTGTCTGCTGCCAGTTGCAATACAATAATAATAATAATAATTGTTGTTGTTCTATATGGTTCTTTGTAAATCTCACTGAAATGTACACTTTGCAGTTATAGTTATATTTTATCCACTTTATTGCTAATGTCTTCTTGTTATCAATACTACATTGTTGTTAAAGTCCTGTGTCTTTTCCTGAAAACTTTAGGGCAAACTGCTGCCTCACTTTTTGTGAAGTGAGCAGAAAGTCTTTTTCTCCCACAACAGTAGCAGATATCCCCCCCCTCTTTCTTCTAGCAGTGACCTAGATTACATGTCTTAGAGTTTTATAATGAAGAGACAAGAGGAGCTGCCTTTTCGTTTTAATGACGATAATAACCGTTAAAGTAGTGTAATTATATCTTCCATTTGTAAAACATGTTTCATCTGAAGATCTCTGGGAGCTTTGTCAAACTCTAATTAAGCCTTTTTAGATAGGTACATAGACTCTCACCAGAGAAACTGAGGCACAGACAAATGAAACAAATTGGGAAAGGAAGCAGAAAGCTCAGCCTTGGACCAAATCCAAGCACTTCAACATCTCATCTAATGATACAAAGTCCTCTCATCTGCCAATTACAATTACCTGGTTTCCCCATCAGATTGATTAGAGTTTTGATTCTGACAGCAAGTTTCATGAGAATGAAGGAAGGAACAACTCCCCACACTTGGCCAAATGGCAGACTGGGATAATAGCAGGTTGGTAGAGATGGCTCCCTTCCCAATCACTGCTATGACTAGGCTGCCTTCAGTTTAGGATTCAGCATGGCTAGGTCAAAGTCAGCTAACCTGTGGCCCCATTGAGGTTGCTGGACTACAACTCCCATTGTCCCTGGTCATTGGCCATGCTAGTTGGGGCTGATAGGAATTGGAACCCGTCAACATATGGAGGGCCCTACCCTTAGCCCAGACAACCAGGGTGAACAGGAAATGTGTTACCAAGCTTCCATGTGTCCAAATTCCCATGTTACACACTAACATTCATGTCTACTCACATAACCTTGCCACTAAGGGATTCAGCAGGTTGAAAGGAATGCCTAGAGACACACTAGAAGAAAGTTTGGGTGCCCATGGTAGAAAAGATAGTGGAATCTGGGAACTGGAGGCGGTAGCAAGAAATAGGAGTGGGGAAATGCTAATTGTTACCTGTTCCAAGAAATGAGTGCATTTCCTGGGTTTCATGAACCCTCTCCAGGTATTGTGAATATGACTTAAGCCATTATGAAGGAGAGATGGTAAACATGCTCTCATCCATATCACTCTCATCCTCTGCATGTTCCCCAGTGCTGTTCCCTCAGGAGGGACGTCTCCTGGACTTATGGACACTCCCATGCATTTTGGAAGCCTCCAGGGTTTAAAAATGTGCTGGAGCTCCCATGAGCACAGGATGCTTCCTTGCTACAGACAGATATCACTGGGGGCCATGCAGCAGATGGCAGCAGTGAGGATGAGGGTGGGGGGAAGCTACCACACTTGCGCACCTCCTCCCTCCCTTGGGGAAGGCACTTTCTTCTTTCTGGACAAATTTAGGTGTGAGCACATTTTGTCAGCTGGGAAATAGGTTCAGTGCAGAGGTGAATATTAGGAAACACCCACAATTCCTGTCTTTACCAGACAGTGACATTTAACCATTCTCTCTGTGTCTCTTAATAATGAGAACTAGTTGTACACCTAAGGTTGCTTGTCAAAGCCTCCCACTTTGCACAGCCACCCATAGAATGCGTTAAGGGGCATGCTTGAGGCGCCAGCCATACTGGGCACCTGGGCAACAGATGCTAATTGGCAATTGGCCTCAGCAAGAAATTCTTGATTACAAGCAGTTTATAATCACATTCAGTTGTCAGGATAGGAGCTGAAATTGGTTTGCCTAGTGTGACCAAACTGAGATTTCTGAAGAGCATCAGGTCTTTGTTTGTTTGTGAATTCTAGAACTTGATGTTCCTTTGGGACTAGCAAACCTACCACTTCTGTGTTTTCTTGCTGCCTGCTCAGCCTATAAATGTGCAAACAAACAGATCACTACAAAGGTAGTGCAAGCCTCCAGCCTTTTCCAATCCAAAGGAAACACACACGGGGGGGGGGGGAGTGGTGTGTGGTCAGTGGAGTAGTGGGACTAGCCTCATCCCCTAAATGTTCACCTGGCCTCTCCTTCCCAAAGCCTGGGAAGTTTCTACCTGGCTTAGGGAGGGAGGCACAATAGTCACATGCACGTCAGGATGTCATGACGTCACACACGCAATATGGCCCCCCCCAATCGCCCTTGCACTGTTCCCCTACACAAAATTTCACCGCACACCACCATGGGAAGGGGACATGAACCTCCCTCTCTCTGTAATTTCTTACCTTTGGGTGGATTCACATAGGTCTAAGAGTTGCAAACCAGGAATGAGGAACTAACTACTGCTTAAAACAAAAAAAATTCCTTCCAGTAGCACCTTAAAGACCAGCTAAGTTAGTTCTTGGTATGAGCTTTCGTGTGCATGCACACTTGGTATCTAAAGAAGTGTGCATGCACACGAAAGCTCATACCAAGAACTAACTTAGTTGGTCTTTAAGGTGCTACTGGAAGGAATTTTTTTTGTTTTGACTATGGCAGACCAACACGGCTACCTATCTGTAACTGTAACTACTGCTTGCAAGAGATGGTAGTATATTTGAATACTTAAAGCACACCTGAGTGAACAGTGGGGGCATGAGTGAAAGAGAGAGGAAAGGAAAGGTTAATAAATTGAATAAACAGGGACCAGTAAGGAGTGCCTATTGGGTTGTCACAAATAACCTCAACCTGCAACCCTCCCCTCCCTGTTTATAACCCGGAGCTTCTGTTCCATTGACATTACTTTGCAGGAAGCTGGGTAGAGACTTGAAAAGGGTGAAAGGTCTGTATTTATCTTGGGATTTGGGACTGGAGAAAGGAGGATTTAAAGCTGCTATAGAAACATGCTTTGGAGAGTTGGAAAAGAAAGCAGATTGATAGGAAACCATCAAAGCGGTGAATAACAGAAGAGTGGACAGGGATCCCTGAGGGAGAGTTTTTACATTCTTTCAGATAGAGCAAGCCTCATATTTTTGGTTGCTATCCATGCCCCAAAGTCTCAAAAACAGAGCAAGGGAAACGGACCCCTCTTTCTTGACCTCCCATCACAACCGGGACACAATATACCATTGAAGGGTAATAGTTCAACAGAACAACTTGATGTGAAGCAGCGCTAAACTAGGCTGTAAAATTCAGAATAGTGGACTCTTGCTTAAGCAAACAAGATACTTCTTAACTTGCAGTGCATTTGATGACGCAACAAAGCAGACTAAAAGAAACTGGATGTGTAAAAGCGAAGAGGAGCATATATAGGGAACATAAGCAATATGGCATCCATTTTCATGCCCCAGCTGTCTCCATATCAGTTTGCCTAACATGGTGGATGTGCAAGAGGTCCCCAGAGAGCGGGGGGTGGGGGTGGTTTGCTTATTGAGGGTTTCTCCCTTTTGATTCAAGTGTGGGTTTTTTTTATTGGGGCTAGCATAACCTGCCTGGGTTCCTGCTTCAGTGGTTGCAGAATGCCTACTCAACCTATATATAACAGTGGATAACATGGGTGAGGCTGCATTGCTCCCCTGCCTCCCCAACAAAGCACATCCTTGCTGGTTACCAAGAGTGGGGAGGAGTGGCGCAAGGCATCAGGGGAGCTCAGCATAGGGTGGGCAGAGCATCAGGAGTACTGGATTGGCTCTGCAGTTGCATCTGCACCATACTCCCTGCTGCATTGTCCCTCTCCAACTTGGTACTGGTAAGTGACATACGGTGTTGGGAAGGCAGGAGAGCAATGCAGCCCCATATGTTTTTAAGTATGGATATCAGTATGGATACAAGTATGGATTTAAGTATGGATACAAGTATGGATTTAAGTATGGATACAAGTATGGATTTAAGTATGGATACAAGGATAGCAAAAACCTCCTGTGGCGCCAGTCTCAGGCACTGATATCTGCTGAACTCAGGACCACCTTCAGGTTTGAGGCAGTGTTTGGAGCATTTATCTTCATGGGAAAGAATTACTCATGGAGGATCCAGTGTAGCTTAGTGGTTAGAGTGTTAGACTTGGACCCGGAAGGCCAGGAGTCAAATCCTGACATAAAGCTAACTGAGTGGCCTTGGGCCAGTCACCACCTATCAGCCTAACTTACTTCACAGGGTTGTCGTCAGGAAACATGGGGGAGGGAGATAACCATGTCCATCACCTTGAGGTCTTTGGAGGAAAGGTGGGATATAAATGTAATCACAGATATAGAAAAAAACAGAAGAGCTTGCATATGTAGAGCTTTGCTTCATAGTCCTTGTCTGAACTTAACTGTCTATGCTTGGTACTGAGCCACCCAGGAGAGCTTAGATAAAAATCAGAGGCTGTCCTTTGCTCATCTGCCTCTAAATCAATGCTCACCCTCATCCTCAATTATTGTGAGCAGACTCTCCAATTTTTTTGATGGATGGCTTAATAGACCTGCTACCCAATTCCCCGTCTATAGGTATTTCATAACAGCAAATTGATTTACATTCCCGCTAAAGTAACTGCTGATGAATTAGTAAGGCTTGGTTGCCGGTGTACAAGGGAAATTCAAGTGACATAAATGAGGAAGAGAGAGAATGTAATGAACCAGCTTGATCTCCCCACCACCACCACAACCCTTACTGTACTCTCAGTGATACAATTAAGGCTATGCCAACTGATCACCCATTTGTTGTTTTGAGGACAAAGGGATGGGGGAGAATTGTTGTTCAGTTTTTGCATTTTGCATGTAAAACTACCTAAGTCATACTTTCGAGAATAACATGGAGACTGAAGCTCAGCTCTCCTTCAAAATTTGTGATAGGTATGTTTTATTAGGGGGTAGGTATTATATGTGCACAATGTGGAGAACTGAACTCAAGATTGGAAAAAATCAGAAACTGAAACTGAAATGGACAGATTCACCCATCTCTAGCTTGAAGGGTTCATTCTTTGTGAATTCCAGTATGAGTCAACCTAACCCAGATTTTGGGATTAGAATGCAATTATCCTTCAGATTTGTTTTTCCAGTTTTCTGAATTTTGCAGTGCAGGTCTCAGCTAAAATGTACCAAAACGTGTATTTTAGTATGACATACATCTAGAGACAATACTGCAGGAATGTACATTTTGTGAGAGAATATGGTCAAAAAGTGGATTTAGATACCATTTTCCATGCAAATTTGTTTTTAAACCCAGATTAAGGCAGAAGCAGGATGGAATGGATTTGTGAACATATCGAAAAATAGACTGATCTGCACCCATTCCTAATAGCAGAACCTCTGATACATAGTTCAACAATAAAAACAACAACAACAACCCTTTGTTGCTAAGAAAGATAAATGCATTCTGGTCTATTAGTCCAGGAACTGTGAATCAGGCCAATTCACCTCAAAATGAAATTCTTGAGCACCCTAGGCACCATTCAGTACCTTTCCCTTCTCTTTAAAGAGTGGCCTATCTCTTCCTCAATTTATGAATATGTCTCTGAGAAGGAGATACATCCCTTGAATTGTGATGGGATTTCTAACTCTAGAAGAAGTTCGCATTAACTGTTGGGCATCAGATCCTAATTTTTACCAGGAGAAATGAAAGTGAGTGCAGTAACATTAACATCAATGACAATTGAGCGGTGGCATCTCAATCAAGAGTTTGATCAAGGCAGTCTGTGATGCCTGATGAACCAGGTCTGATCAAGGAGCTCTCTGATGTGGGAGCTGAAGAGATATCCTCTCCTTTAACCATACCGGGGGGTGGAGGGGGGGGGGGGAAGAGAAAGAGCTCTAATCATAATAACTTGCTAGGAAGCCCCTTGATGACTCCTTTATCTTTTTCTTTTTTTTTTACTCTGCCTTTTTTGCTTTGAATCAGGAGCTTCATCATTGGCATGGACATGCTCAGCTTTGTGCTCTGAGTAGAGCCTAAAATAAGAACCTTATTAATTTAAACACAAAACCTAGAACAGGCTTCCTCAGCCTCGGCCCTCCAGGTGTTTTTGGCCTACAACTCCCATGATCCCTAGCTAGCAGGACCAGTGGTCAGGGACGATGGGAACTGTAGTCTCAAAACATCTGGAGGGCCAAGGTTGAGGAAGCCTGACCTAGAAGTCCCATGGCAATATTGAAAATGTAATCCCTTTTGTTATTTTATTATTATAAAAATTCTAGTCCTCATTATTCAGGAGAAGAACCTGCAAAATGACAGATAACTTCCATTTAATTATTCAGTATCCAAGGGGATTTCTGCTGGTTGTGGGGGAATCTATTTTATCCTCACAAGAACCCTGAGGGGTGAGGAAGGTGGGAGGGAGGGAGGGAGGGAGAGAGGGAGAGAGGGAGAGGGAGAGAGAGAGAGAGAGAGAGAGAGAGAGAGAGAGAGAGAGAGAGAGCTGGAGAGAGAGAGCTGTGGAATTATTTGAATTGCTTCTAATTTTATGCTTTTAACCACTATACCTCCCTGGCACCATACACAAGGCAATGCAGTACCAGGTTAATGTGATGGGAAAACTAAAAAAGAAAATGGAAAAAAGAGGCTCCCTTGCAACTCTATTCCATCTCTCCTCACCTACTATAGGGGCTGAGTTGTGGACTTTGCTCAGAGATCTTCAAAGAGCTAGTTCTGCCTGCTTATAACACAGGCATGGCAAAAAGGAGGGGAGTTGTGGCCCTCCAGATGTTGTGAGAGTCAGATTCAATCAGTCCTAGCCAGCATGACCCATTGCCAGCGATGGAAGGAGCCATAATCCATTCCTGGTCATCCACACTGGACATTTAAAACCACTATAAAAGTCATGGCTTCCCCTAAAGAATCCTGAGAGCTGTATACTAGGAATGAATACTGGAAACTGTTGCTTTGTGAGGGGAATTAGGATGACCTAACAATTCTCAGCACCTTTAACAAACTACAGTTCCCAGGATTATTTGGTGAAAGCCATGGGTCTCAAAGTGGTATAAGAGTGCTTTAAATGTATGGTTTGGAAGTGACCAACAATCATCCAAATGGGGAAGCCCTACTTCCCGAGAAGCAGACCCAGCAGACAAAAATGTACTGATTTAGAAGCTGATTTGTTGGGGTTCTTCCCCCTGCCAGCATCCTCTGGGACTGTACTGCAGCAAACTGCATGGCACTGATTTTTTAAATATATGTATAAAAATATAGCAAGCCACCAACTCTCCAAAGAAATGCTGTCACTGGTGAGTTTGTGTTTTGCCTGTGTGCTGGGGATAGAACAGTTGTCACTTCGTGCTCTACAACAAACCTTGTGATGGGAAAATGAAGGAACACATTTACCGTTTAAAACCTCAAGGGGAATTTAAGAAAGCAGAGAGGAGTTGCTACAGGCAAGCCAGTGATGTTGAAAGGAAACACTCCCTTCCTTTTCTTCGTGAACCCATGCATTGTCCATTTAGATTTCCCATTGCTCAGATGATTTATCATCATCAAAAATGTGTTAGTCTGGCTGTGAATATTTTGTCCATCTACATTTAAAACAGGTACTATATAAGAACTCGTTGAATTAGGAGTCCTAATAGGACTTAGGTAATGGATAGAGATAGGGGATAAATAAGCCTGGTTCACATTTTAATGCAAACCTACCTTATCTACCCCTCCCAAGCAAATAATAATAATAATAATAATAATAATAATAATAATAATAATAATAAATTTTATTTATATCCCGCCCTCCCCAGCCGAAGCTGGGCTCAGGGTGGCTAACAACACTAAAATAGTGCAACATTCTAAAAACATTATAAAAATTAATTAAAATCAAAATTGATGGCAACCATACTAAAATTCTGTAAAGATTGACAAAGGAGGGAATCAGGCTGCACCCTGACCAAAGGCCTGGTGGAACAGCTCTGTCTTGCAGGCCCTGCGGAAAGATGTCAAGTCCTGCAGGGCCCTTGTCTCTTGTGACAGAGCGCAGTGGCGTAGCGTGGGTTGTCAGCACCCGGGGCAAGGCAAGTAATTTGCGCCCCCTAACCCGTGGATTTGCGCCCCCTAACCCGTGGATTTGCGCCCCCTAACCTGTGGATTTGCCCTAATCCCAGATGTTGCGCCCGGTGCGGCTACCCCCCACTGCACCCCCCACGCTACGCCACTGACAGAGCGTTCCACCAGGTTGGAGCCGCAGCCGAAAAAGCCCTGGCTCTAGTTGAGGCCAGCCTAACCTCTCTGTGGCCTGGGACCTTCAATATGTTTTTATTTGAAGACCGTAAGTTCCTCTGTGGGGCATACCAGGAGAGGCGGTCCCATAGGTACGAGGGTCCTAGGCCGTATAGGGCTTTGAAGGTTAAAACCAGCACCTTAAACCTGATCCTGTACTCCACCGGGAGCCAGTGCAGCTGGTATAGCACCGGATGAATGTGATCTCGCAGCGAAGACCCCGTAAGGAGTCTTGCCGTGGTATTCTGCACCCGCTGGAGTTTCTGGGTCAGTCTCAAGGGCAGCCCCACATAGAGCGAGTTACAATAATCCAGTCTGGAGGTGACCGTCGCGTGGATCACAGTGGCTAGGTCAGGGCGAGAGAGGGAAGGAGCCAACTGCTTAGCTTGGCGGAGATGAAAACACACAAAAACATAGCTATCGTTCAAAATACACACTTCTCCAAATTGCAGTTTTCCAAGCAAAAAACGCATACTTACATGCATATCTTGGGGGAAAGTGCCCACAAAAATGCATATACAGTGGTGCCCCGCAAGACGAATGCCTCGCAAGACGAAAAACCCGCTAGACGAAAGGGTTTTCCGTTTTTCGATGCGCTTCGCAAGACGAATTTCCCTATGGGCTTGCTTCGCAAGACAAAAACGTCTTGTGAGTCTTGCGATTTTTTTCGCTTTCCCCCCCTTTTTCTAAGCCGCTAAGCCGCTAATAGCCTTTTAGCCGCTAAGCCGCTAAGCCTTTAATAGCTGCTAAGCTGCTAAACCGCTAATAGCGCTAATCTGCTAAGCCGCTAATAGGGTTGCTTCGCAAGACGAAAAAACCGCTAGACGAAGAGAATCGCGGAACGGATTATTTTCGTCTTGCAAGGCACCACTGTATTTGCAAAATATACTATACAAAAACACATTGTATTCAGGAAAATTGCTTGCAAAGTTGTGCACAAAAAAATGTACATTTTAAGAGAGATGGAGATGACAGTGAGTACAGGCTTTAAAATTTGAAACTGATGCAGAATTGATTGGAATAATGAGGAACTGAAATTGACAACTTTGTCCACTCCTAGTAATGGGCTACTTAACTCATTGAGAATAATCCAGCTGCACATAAGCAATCTTAAGTGCCTCTGATTTCACCTGGAGAGTTAAATGCTGAATGAATGGGTTATTAAAGTGGTGGATTGTACTGGTGGAAAAAATGAAAGTTGAAAGATTCATGGTTTTCTGTCATCTGTGTATGAGCTGCCCAACCCTCAGGCATTCGGTGAACTGCTGAAATGAAATGGAATGTTCACAAACATTTTCATGCTTTGATAAAGGCAGCCATGGAACATTAAAAACCAGTGGAATTTCTGTGAAGGTCAATTGGTTGGGATAAAAATCTAAGTCTGGTCCTCAATTAGGATCAAGTGTGCTCTTCAGAAAGGTATGCCTGTTGTCAGTGAGTCTGAGAGACCTGGGATTAGAATGCAAACCACAGGTACAGTCAGCACACATTTTTAAATGGAGGAATTGAAATATGCAAACATCTAATACCACCATAGAAATGGGACAGAACAGAATGAGAAGAACCCTCATACTGTTGCAATCTGTAAGCTAGGTTATGGATCAGTTTGCCCGTATGGTTAAGAGTCAGCTATCTCTTTTAATTCATAATGCATCATTTCTCACTGAACAAAGAAGTAATACTGTTCCTTAAATCATACATCTAAATTTTCTGAAGCAACAAGATTCATTTTACTGAGGATGGGTGGGGGGCAGAGATGATTTAATGCATACATTGCCCTTTCCTGACCCTTCATTCCTTAGAACAGTGTTTCCCAACCTTTTTTGGGCAAAGGCACACTTGTTTGATGAAAAAAATCTCGAGGCACACCACCATTACAGCCCCGTGACGTCAGCGCGCAGCGTCACGCCGGGAGGGACGCACGAAAGTGTAACTTTCAATTTTTTTCCCTCCCCCTTGCCGGGGAACCTCCAAGCTTTGGGGGTGGGGGGGGGGGAGGAGGCAGCAAAGCGAGGGACTGAGGGACCCTAACCCTAACCCTCACCGATCACCCGGGAAAGTATGCGAACGAGGAGCCCCCGTGTCCTGCTCCCGGCAGCGGACGGCACAAAGCGAGGAGGCCTGGACAAGGCAGCACGCTCCCCGCTCTCGCTGCATCGGGGCTTTTCTCCTCCAGGCCGCTTTCGAAGTCCCCTTCTCCGCTCCCAAGAGCCGGAGCCGCTGCTTCCAGGCCCTGTCCGAGCCCCGACTTGTGGCCTCACTTCGAGGAGCGCCTGTTGCTGGGGACGGGGCTGCATCCCCCTCAGCCGCCGCCTCGCTTCCTTCCAGGAGACCCGACGGCTCCCCCTCTCCCGCTCGCCCTCCTGCGCCCGCAGCAGACCGAGACCTCCCCGCCCCCGCCCGGCTCGGCCCTACCTGGGTGCCTCCAAGCCCTGCCGGCTCCGCGTCGCGCTCCACGGTGGGCAGCTGCAGCAGGGGCTGCGCGGGGGCGCGCGGCGGCCCGGCTGAGCGCGCCCCGGAGCCGCCGCGCCGTCGCTCGCGAGTCCCTCCGAGAGCCCGCGGGACTGACTCCGGAGTCGCGAGGCGGCGCGTCGCCCAGGGAAGGGGCGGCTTCCCACAAGCACAACGACCGAAAAGAGCCCAGCAGAGCGCGCGCCCCGGAGGACTTGGGGGGGGGTCTGTAGGGCATGAGTGGCCCCCAGAATTCTGCCCGCCCCTCACCCCATTTGATCCAGATTTACCCTCTGGGGAGAGCGAGCCCCGGCCCAGCAGGGGGCGCCCTCGCTCCGTCCTCCAGGAAGCAAACACCCTCGCCCGCCTCCCTCCAGGCAACATCTCGCGGCACACTAGTGTGCCGCGGAACACCGGTTGGGAAACACTGCCTTAGAAGACTGGAATGCCAAAGGTGGGCAGCATCAGCTGGGCCACAGAGGAGCATCTTTTTCCAATAGCTATAAAAGATGGACATAGCAAAGAAATGGCCATGCTCCATAGCTGTCGCTTCTGTATTAATTGCAACCAGTGTAGCAATGAACCCGGCTTGATTGATCCTTTCCTGCCTTAAGAGAATGACAGTTATATGCAATTGGGGAAGAGGGAGACTCTCCAAGTGGCAGAGCTGCCTGCACAAGCTCACGAGGAAAGAAGTGCCAAGTCCCAGCTCACCTCTGTGTTGGCTTGGCACACCTTGTTGCAGCCTCAGAGCATCCTTGGCTGCCTTCCATCAGTACAGCTTGATTTGCCGGGTCTCTGTCCAGATGCTGTTTTGTGAGCAAAACATAATTCATAGGTGAGAAGGAGCGGGAGAGAAAAAATGTTAAAAGTGAAGTGGAAAGGGATAGGGGGAAAGTGATGCTGAAAGGAGAAGGAACAACAACAACACAGCATATATTCACTCTTTTTGGGGCGTATCCACAGAAGAAATGAAAAGGCATTTTTCTTCCTCTCAAAGCCCAGGCCTTTGTAAAATGGAATCAAAAGCCTTCTTAATGTCAGGATAAGCCAGCATAATCATGACCCACACAAGGCCAGCTCCACCATTTGGGAGGTTGAGACTGCCACTTCAGTCTCCTTCAGAGCCCCCTGGCCATTCCCCTTTGCTGGAAGCCAGAGAGGTCCAGTGGCCTCAAAAGCAGCTTGCTGCCTTTAGCTTGGGGGTGGGGGGTACTATACAAGCACCAGTCATTTGGGCTTCTTACATGGGCAAGGAAGAACCATAGAGCATCTGCTTTTCATGCAGAAGAAAAACTGCAAGAGAACCCTGCTTGAAGTTCTACAGAGCCACAGCCAATTAGTGTAGACACTACTGTGCTGAATGGGTCAATGGTCTGACTTGGTATAAAACTGATGAAACATATAGCCACTAGGAAGCAAAATGTTTTGGGCTGGTCTTGGTCCCACAGCACCTATGCAGCCCCCCCCCCCAGCTATATATGGTAGCCTGCCCATTGCTTGACAACTTGACAGCTTTGTAGATCCTGTGAGGGGATAATGTATGCTTCCTCTCACCTCTTTGATGGAGGTGGAGATCCCATCTTTTTTTACAAGGTACTCAAGGTGGAGTACATGGTGAGGTAGGTTGGGTTGAGAGGTAGTGGCTAGTTCAAGGTCACCCAAAGTGAGCTTCATGGTCAAATGAAGATTTGAACCCTGGTCTCCCAGGTCCTGGACCAGCACTCCTTGTCCACCACACTACCATGGCTTTGGCAGATACATGGTCTTCTTCTTGCAATGATGTTCTTGCTGAGAGGCAAGGGACCAGTGACCATTGGTTCCTTGGCTGATAGCAGAGTCTGAACACAACTGGCAGTTGGATCCGGATAGCAGGAACAAGGGGTAGGTGATAAAACAAGTTCCCTGGAGCTGATCCTCCTCTGGCCCCCTTCCCTTCGGAAGGTTTGCAACTTAGTGGTAGAGCATCTGAATTGCATGCAGAAGGTCCCAGGTTTAATCCCAGGTAGGGTTGGGAATAGTCTTTGCCTGAAACCCTAGAGAGCTGCTGGCAGTCATTGTGGACAATGCCTGAATCTGATGGACCCCAAGAGTCATCTAGTCCAACCACCTGTAATGAAGGAAAAGATCAATATGAAAATCTAGGTGTGAATCAGTCTGTTCTGGTGAACTACCTATATTGTCATTTTGCTGGGAATTAACATCCGTAGCCAAGCACAGAACTCTTGAATGCCTTATGCCCTTCTGCAGTGATAATGAAGGCCAGTTTAGAATAATCACAATAGGACCAACCATTATACTGCTTCCCACCAAGTTAAATGAAGGATTCATACAAAATATGCATCAAATTATTGCTGGATTTTTTAAATAAAAAAACTTGGGAGCAGACAGGAGTGTTTTATTATAATGATCTTGTATTGACATAATGACAACGTTCTGCTAAGCGGTTAGGACTCCTATATTTCCCTCATGGCCTGCTAAAGCACTGAAAATTGAAATGTACATTAAAAACAGTCAATCTTCGTTTGCCAGCACCAGTTAGAAGAAATTGACTGCATTTTATTTTATTTTTATTAAAAAGATGGTATCTTGTGGTATCTCAAGGACAGAAGGCCAAGTTGAAAAGGAAGTCGTTATTTTAGAGGTTTACTGAAAGCTCCATTTGTGTGTGTGTGTGTGTGTGTGTGTGTGTGTGGAATCCAGGGATGCTTGGACAGTAGAAGGGATGGGGAAACTTGCCACCATCCACATGTTGTTGCACTCCAGTTCCCATCAACCCCAACCAGCATGCTCAGTGGTTGTGGTTGATGGGAAGTGTAGTCCAAAACATCTGGAGGGTTCCTAAACCCACTTCTGATTTGGACTCACAACAACTGGATAAGCCAGGTTTTTCCAAACTTGGGACTCCAGCTGCCTTTGGACTACAACCCCCATCACCCCTAGGTAGCAGGAGCAGTGGTCAGGGTTGATGGGAACTGTAGTCCAAAAACAGCTGGAGACCTGAGTTTGGGAAACACTGGAGTAGCCAGAGCAGAGAGACAGAGACAGAGAAACTTGCTGATGGCTACCCACTGAGCTTGAACTTCAGATTGCACTATGTCTGGACTAAGCATTCTAGCTCAGGGATGGGGAACCTGTAGTCTGTGGGCCAAATTAGGCTCAGCATGCCTCCTTACTTTGCACCACCCACCCTACGCCTGGCATCTTGTATGACACTGGATGCTGGGCAGATAAAGACTTGGCCTGAGCAAAGGGACTTGCATGGGACAATGCAAGCCTTAATAATCAGTTCGTTGCTGTAGCTTGTATAGCATCATGAATGGAGCTAGCCCTTTCCATTGACTTCATTTGGGCTCATCCACACTGACCTTTTGCCCTGCACTTTCAAGGCTTAGGACCATGCTTTCCCAATCCATGTCTGAGCGTGCTCCCCCTCCCCCCACTTTCCCCAGGAAAGCCCAATGTTTACCCCTGAATCGGAACAAACAGCAACTTGAGGTTTCCATAGATGGCTGTTTGCTGTGATTCAATGGGTTTTCGCAGGGAAAATTGGTGTGGGGAGGGAGGTGGGGAAGTGCTCGGACCTATGCCTAGAAATGCAGAATGATGTTAAGTGTGGACCACCCCTTTGTCTCATCCTAGTTTTTACTGCCTCCCTAGCACAGTAACTGAATAAGAACAAAGGAATAACCTGTTGGACCAGGTTAATGGCCCATCAAGTCCAGCATCTTATTTTCACAGTGGTCAACCAGATAGCCCCAAAACACAACCTGGGTCTCCCATACCCACTCATATTCAGGGGAACACTGCCTCTGACAGTGCAGGTAGAACATAAGCCATTGTAGCTAGTAGCTAATAGTTAAATGCCCGAATGTCTTCTCTCTATATGCACTGACATGAGCTGCAAAATGCAGCTGATAAAATTGGTTCCCTTGCTTTTGCCTCCATGTCTGTGGATGCAGCAGAAATGACTCAAGAAAAAGTCAGGCTGGCACACAATGGAACAAAGGGGTGCCAGAGGAGGAGGAAATTGCCTTCTTGTATAAATGAAAGGAAAGGAGAAGTAATTGAAGACTTTCACAAGAAGTCAAACTAAGTCTATTAGATAAACACCACAGACTGAACAAGACACAAGTTTTTTTGTTTAAAAAAAGAAAGTTGTAGAGAAAGACAAGCACTCACGTACTTAACCAGTTCCTGGACTTTATTGAGGAACTTGATTCATTACCAAATAACATGATATACCCAATTTGCTCTCTTAAGGAAAATAAGATTCTGTACAAGTAAACAGTGCAAACTGGCTGCTGGCCTTGGAGCTACAAGCCTCGAGGGCAGTGATTAAAGCCATCCACCTTCTAGCACACTAAACAGCCACAGGAACCAAAGACATAATGAATGCCTTCGCAACCTATTATCCAGTCCTACATTCAGCACGAGAGAGCCCTGGGGGCCAAAGCAAAGAGGTCGTGAGATTTTGCGAGTTTCAAGCAGGCCTAATCAAGTCGCCCCTCAAATGCAAGCTCAGGAAAATAATGATTTGTACAGACAGGGTCTCAGGAAAAATCACAAATTTTTCTTCTACTAGTTGAAAAAGCAAAAGCAAAGCAGGAGAGAACATAATAAAGCCCCATTGGCCTAGTTTGTTTAGTTCTAAGGAGTACTGAAGGCAGGGGAAGAGGTGGAAATAAACTTTGGGGGATATGCCATCGCTTCCGCACTGACTGTGTCATTGATTCTGCATGGGTGCACCAACCCCTTCAGATACTGAGCAGCCCACACTCTATCCTGAACAGGTTTACATGGGAGTAAATCCCATAGAATTAAAATGGCAGTCACTTCCAACGAAAGGGGATTTTGCAGAAACAAAGAGGCAGTTGATACAAACTAAGGCCACAACCACACCATACATTTAAAGCACTATTATACCGCTTTATGCATTGTAAAGGTAAAGGTAGCCCTGACCGTTAGGTACAGTCGCAGACGACTCTGGGGTTGGGGAGCTCATCTCACTTTATTGGTCGAGGGAGCCGGCGTACAGCTTCCGGGTCATGTGGTCAAGCATGACTAAGCCGCTTCTGGTGAACCAGAGCAGCGCATGGAAACACTGTTTACCTTCCCGCTGGAGCGGTACCTATTTATCTACTTGCACTTTGACGTGCTTTCAAACTGCTCTTGAACTAGCATTGTAGCTTCTCCCAAATAATCCTGGGGACTGTGGTTTGCTAAAGGTGCTCAGAATTGTAGTTCTGTGATGGGCAACACCTTAACAAACAGCAGTTCCAAGGGGAGGAGTCATGAGAATTAAAATTATGAGTGCATGGAAGGTAGGGTGTGGATATGACCCAAGAGTGTGACCTGAAACACTGCTGCTGCTGCTGCTGCTGTGACAATGTATTGCAGTGGGAGCAGATTGGGTCATAAGAACAGAATAAGGCACTGTGATAGTATAATGATATTGGTTATTTCTTCCCTATGCAGTACTGTTTTGCTATGGAGAAAAGGGTGTCAGCTCACCTGCATTGCTGTTTCATTTGTGCAGCAGGAATAGTCAAGTCAGGTGGATTTGCTTCTTGGGACAGGATTGAGGTTTGTAAACACAAGATTCTTTTTGTAATCACATCAAGCTAAGTGGCAGCTGGAATTCAGAATAATGCAGCTCAGATTTACTCCAGTGAATTTCCTTTAACTTGTTATTCCCAGTTTGCTCATTTATACTGGGGTTAGAGAGGGGCCGAATGACATCAGCACCTTATTGCATCTTCTGATGAGGACATTTGGAGGCTATAAATATTTTAGTATCTTCTAGAGAATTGGGAATTCTCCTGCCCCTCAGTTTCACCTTTTTTTGGTGGGGTGGGGAGAGAAGTTTTTATGTCTTTGGCAATGCGAAATTATGGTTCAATATAGCATGTTGTTGTGCAAATGAGGTTAGATCTAGGAAAAGTATCTAACACTCTGGTCCTAAAACTTAAAGTGAAACTCATTGATTTTGATGCAGAAGTGGACCTTTGTGACTACTTTATTTCTGTGGATGTCAGACAGAGATAGAATACCAGTGGCCCTCCAGATGTTTTTGGACTCCAATTCCCTAGCCAGGGTGAATATGTCAATTTCGGTTTCTCTCCTTTTCTCACTTTCTCCCCATGTACTATATTCTTAAGCTCAGTTCTGCACAAGTCCACATCGGTTTGCACTTTAAAAAAAACTCCTCAAGAAAATTCACCAGCATCTTAGTGTAAATTTCTCCAAATATACACATATATGTATGGAATAATGTGTAATATACACATTTTGGCAAAATCCTCTATTTCTTTTCACTAATATTTGCATATATATATACACACACACACACACACACACACACACACACACACACACTTCCATTTAGTATATGCATTTTTGTACACATTACTTGGCTAGAGAAGTAAACAGCAAAATTCAGAGAAATGCAAACTTCGGAGGATGTGGCATTTAAGTTTGCACATTGTTTCAGAAAGTGCAAATTAGATAAATTCACCTTTAAATGAAAACTGAATCAAATTTCCACTACATCCCCAGTCTTGGACCTTGTTTTGTGGGTGAGAATATTTGGTGCAAGGGTGTTGTTGTTGTTTTTTTGTTTTTTTGTTTTTTGTGCTACCAGATATGGTGATGACCTCCAGGTTGGATGGCTTTAAAGAAGAAGAAGAGTTTGGATTTGATATCCCGCCTTTCACTCCCCTTCAGGAGTCTCAAAGCGGCTAACATTCTCCTTTCCCTTCCTCCCCCACAACAAACACTCTGTGAGGTGAGTGGGGCTGAGAGACTTCAGAGAAGTGTGACTAGCCCAAGGTCACCCAGCAGCTGCATGTGGAGGAGCGGAGACGCAAACCCGGTTCCCCAGATTAGGAGACTACCGCTCTTAACCACTACACCACACTGGCTCTCCCAGTGGGGTATTAGGCAGATTAATGGAGGGTCTATCTATCATTGGCTACTTGTCATGATTGCTATATACAACCACTGGGTTCTAAAGCACTATTCCTCTGAGTATCAGCTGCTGGGGACCTAACAAAAAACTATGCCTGTTTTCTTCCTCCCTGCTCAGGGGCTTCCTAGAGACCTTTGGCTGGTCACTGGCAGATGGAACATTTGTCCAATCCAGTTGGACTTCTTGTATGTCTTACATTAATTAAGGATGGTTTTTCCCTTACATCCTATCAACCTTTTTGTATGCCAGTTGGGATTGGATTGTCCATATCACACCATTCTGGAGGACATGTTCTTCTCATGTGGCAGGATGAGAGTAACTTATCCTAGAGGTTTAATAATAACCAAGTATTGCACTAATTTTGTTGATTAATTAATAAGAAAAATGAGTGGACTCCATCAAATGGAATGTGTTGCGTAATGCAAATGCTACTTGTGTAGCTCAATATGACACCCCCTTATTGGATCATGCTACAGCAGCGGTGGACAACTTCTGGCCCATAGGTAAATCTGGGCTCATCAAAGGCTCCAATTTGGCTCAGGTGGCCTTTTGCCCCAAACCAAGTCCACTCATCAGCTGGCATCACTGGTTAAGTGAGCTGATGGGCAGAACCTTCAGCTTCTGAAAAGGACTGGGTTGGGGCTGGGTTTCCAAAAAACCCCAGGTCTGCTTGCTTTCATTCCATGTGCAGCAAAAGCAAGCAGACTATTTTTTCTTCTTCCTCACCACATAGTGGTGAAGAAACAGGAACTTGTTTTGCAGCACTATCTGAAGCAGTGCCCCCCTCTTTAAAGAGTGCTCTTTAAAGGGGGAGGCTGCTTTATGGCAGTCCCTGTATCCCCATGAACTTTAAAGGGCAGAGAGATGGCTGCAGCTCCAGCGATCTTTAAAGGGGGCGGGGGGAGAGACTGCTACAAAGAGCTCTGCAAACTGAGAGCATGGGGACTGGCTTAAAGCAAGTGCTCATTGAAGCAGTGTCCTCCCCTTTAAAGATCCCTCCAAAAATCTTTAAAGCAAGGGAAAGACTGCTGCAAAGAGTGCTGCAAAATGTGTCATAATGACATCATGTGATTGACAGGGGAATTGCCTTGCCCACTTGTCAAATTTGGTCTGTGGGAGCCAATAGTTTCCTTATCTCTTTGCTAAAGCTTTATAATTATAAAGTTGAATGGGACTTCAAATGTCATCTAAGGCACTGTTCTCCAACATTGGAGCCCTAGATGCTGTTAGACTACAACTCCCATAATTCCCAGTCAGCTTAGCCCATGACTGGGACTGATGGGAAATGTAGTTGAACAAAATCTGGGGACCCAAGTTTGGAGAACACCAATTTTGTGTAATCTGCTGCTGCTTCAGGAGAACTTCTGTTACAGTATCTTTAATATGTGGGCATCCAGTCTCTGCTTAAAAACCTATAATGAATGCAAGTCCACTGCCTTCTAAGGCACCAATTCCAGAGAGTGCCATTAGACAACTTCTGTTCAACTGCATAGCATGGCGAGAAGTACATTTTTCCAACTAAGTTTGGCTTGCCAGCTGCGACCCCTTTCGGACAGAGATGACTTGGTCAATGGTACTCCATGCTCTGGTACAATCTAGACTGGATTACTGCAATGTCCAAATGCAATGGCCAGATTACAGGCTGGGGTTCCATCTAGAATTCATATAACTCATGCTTTAAGTCAGGAAAGAAAAAGAAAACTTTTGGATGTGGCACTTTAAAATGCAGGCCTGTACCTAGAAAGCAAGGGGCAAAAGTTAAGCATAGATGAGACTGTTAGGTTAGAATAGGGGGTTCAAATCTCCACTCAGCCATAAAACTCTGTTGCTGACTTTGAGTCAGTTCTTAACCTACCTTTTAGCCTAACATACCTCACAGGGTTATTGTGAGCATACAATGAACCAGGGTATTGAACCATAAATGCTGCCTTAAGCTCTGTGGAGGTATATAAATGCAGTGCTATTTTTCTATAAAAAGGGGTGCCAGAACTCACCATGAACTCCTCCCTTGTTCTCTTATAATGGTGATGACACCCACCTGAGAGATGCTGGAACTGAGTTCTGGGGAGTTCCAGGTGAAAAAAGCCCTGTAGAAATGTATAAGATAGTACAGTAATAACAACAATAACCACAACCACAGATCAGAGTAACAGAAAGCACAACATTGAATCCCAGCAGTTGGCCGCCAACTCGAATAAAATATTGGGGGGGGGGGGAGGTAAACCCAACCCTGCATAATCAATCACAAGACACATGCCATTTGAATGACAATGCCCATTTGAGGGGGCGGCCCCCTCAAATATTTTATGTGTGTGGTGGGAAACAAAGGGACCTCAGCCCTCAGGAGTTGGCTCTTATGGCTGGCAGTACGAAGTGTCTGGACTGAGCAGACATAGTATAAATTCTAGGCCAAAGTAGATGAATCTGCTTATTGCAAGTACTTTAGATGAAAGCAGAAACACGTATTGCAAAAATGTCTTTTGATTTCCTCCCCCTGCAAACATATAGACACCCATTACACACACATGCACCCCACAAGGCTGATTAGTTGCAAGAGAGAAAGTATTTGCTAATGATACAGCTTAAAAGCAAAAACAAAAATTACAGCTTCCTGCTTCAAAAAGGCCCTCCTATGGTTCACTTTATGAGTTTTCAAAGAATATCTGACAGTTCTGTATCCATAATGTATCCATCCCTTGGCAAGCTTACAGTATGTGTGCGCTGTGTGCTGATATATTTCACTTCTCCAGGACCAGCACCGCAGCCCCACAACACACACAAAGCAACTTTCAAGCAAATGCCGGCACACAACTGCCCTGGGAAATGGATGCTAACGAGTCAATTGGGACAAAAGGGCTTGAGGAAATCAAGATGGCTTGCCATTACCATTATTATTTAATTAAAGTATTTATATGCCGCCTTTAAGAGACAAATCCTCTCAAGACACCTGCCACGAAATGAAGAATATACAATGTATGGTGCAATACCATAGAAAGGCAGTGTGGTGTAGGGGTTTGAGTGTTAGACATGGGGGACCAGGCTTCAAACCCCCATTTTGGCCATGAAACTCAGTGGGTGAGCGAGGGTGCCATTCCTGCCTGGTGAGCAGGTGTGTGTGCACCTGTTTCAGGTGCTGGTGAATGGCGCTATGCACCTGATGTACACCACCTTGAGAAATGGGGAGGAAAGCTGGGGTGCAAGTGCAATAATAAAGAATAAACAAGCAAATAGGGCAAGGGAAAATGAGCTGACTGCCTTAGGCAGCAGCTGACAGCAGAGCAGTTGTGATATCCCCTTAGCTATTCCTTCTAAGCTTCCTGCTACAAGCATTCTCTTCTGTTGAAGGAAAGACCTGTGTGTGCTACATGCTATGCAATATCCTGCCCTGTCTTTCCCTCTGCCCCTATCAGCATAACATCACCAGTGTTGGTTAAAATTCAGTGGCGAGTTCAGTTGGCTTCTGTATCTTATTTCTTTTAAATTTTTTAGAAAGTCCTTGCTATTTTAAAACTCTCCAAGTGATATCAATGCACAACATAAAAACAGTAAACAATATCATTGAAAAAAAATACAATACAAAACCAGAAAAACATTAGCATAAAAGCAAATTAAAAACAGGAGTCAAGGGAATGCATGCAGACTAAAACAAGGGTCTAACCATATGGGCTGGTGAAAGCCTGTGCAAAAATGTGTGCATTTGTATGACATATGGCAGGAGGAAGGGAAATCTATACCATAGGGGTAAATAGCGAAAATGTCCATATTTGTGTAGGGTTGCCATACGTCTGGAACTTCCCGGACATAGCTGGGATTCGGTCGCCGGAAACAGTGTCGGAAACAGTGTCTGGTCCCTTTAATGTTTTGGGAAACCTGGACGTATGGCAACCCATGTCAGAAGTGTAGAATTTGCCAAATTTCCTTAAGAAATGCTCAAAAACTTTTTCTCTTTTTTTGCAAATGTTGGCATTCCACTGACTTTTGAGCATGCACCTATTTACACAGGAATTTTCTTGAACCCTTGACCCAATTCTTCTGCTTTAATTGCTAGAATGGTGTAATGCTATATTTTATGGTAGATTTTAATTATAACATTTGTGCAACTTGTTTTTATACTTTGTTCAGAAGACCGTTTTGGTAATAAGTGGTGTATAAGTTATTATTTTTTAATGAAAATAATAATAATACTGCCATGGAACCAGTGGCGTAGCGTGGGTTGTCAGCACCCGGGGCAAGGCAAGTAATTTGCGCCCCCTAACCCGTGGATTTGCGCCCCCTAACCTGTGGATTTGCCCTAACCCCAAATGTTGCGTCTGGTGCGGCCGGCCCCCCCTGCACCCCCCACGCCACACCACTGCATGGAACATGTACACCTCTATGAAAGTGCATGGCTAACTGTGTCCCAGACTGCATCCTTACTTGCTGAAGTTTTAATCTGCCCTAAAGTTCCTTCTCTCCTTGACTGTTCTGCCGACGTCATTGCAGTACTCCCTGAACCATTATCTGCCCTCTGGCCAACCTTCTTATTTATGCTGTTGGCTTAATTCCTTGATATTCTCACATTCCCACTGCTACTTATTTATTTACATTGGCTGCTCATTTCCAAGCCGTGTTTTTCTGCCCCCTTCTTAGGCCTTGCCACCATTTTACTTGAGGGTGAGAATCCCCATGCAATCCACAGTGTGTTCTTTTCTGTTCATGTCCTGACCTTTGACAACACTAGCTAATAATCTCAAGCATTGCTACATTACAGGGGTTGTTTAGGTTCAGTTGTCTCCTTTTCACAACACTGGTAGATTGAATTTCAGTGCACAGATAGCTATCATTTTTGGGGATAGGGGAGGCAGGAATCCACCTATATATGTAAGCACTGAATTAAAACAAATGGTAATAGTATAGTGGAGGCTGGTGGATTAGAGTGGATTAGAGTGAAGGAGGCAGTGCGCCACCAACCTTAGTCTGCCCTCAGTCAGCCCCTGCCTGCCTGCCTTCTTACTTACAGTGAATCCAGTGGGTGGCATTGCCTATCAGCTTCCTCCTCTTCCTCAGCCTCAGGGTTGCCTCTTGTAGAACTTGGAAGGCAGGTGGATGGAGACAATACTGTTTTGCCTGTCATCAGCTCTGGCTCCACCTACTGTTGGCCTCCCTGCCTTCTGCCCTTGCCATTTCAAAGGGCACCAGTCACCATTGCAGTAAGTGATGTCTCCTATTGTTGCTTGGATAATGAAAAGCCTGAAAAAACCACCACTTGTGATTCCCACCCACTCCAATATGGGAACATCTCTCCAACCACACGCACTTAAAAGTTGCACACTCTTTGGAGTTGATTCCAGACTAATGATGCAAATCCTAATTTGGGTTTAGAAAAGGGCTTCCTTTCTGTACCACCAGTCAGTTCTCTCAACCTTCTATAAGCAAAACAAAAACATTACCTTTTTGAAGTGGGGTGGAAGGGCGTGGTAGGACAGAGGCTGGCTCACAACTGCACTGGTAGACTGGTTGCTTGGCTTGTCTGCCTGCTCAGCCACCTCCTAGTAAATGATCAAGGGGCTGTCTCAACTTCCCTACTAGGAAAGGTTACAACGTTTGGGCCTTTTCATTTAGAGAAAAGGGCACATGATAGAGGGGGTCCAGGATTATGCATGGTGTAGAAGAAGTAGGTAAGGAGAAGTTTTCTCCTCTTGGTAACAGGGGTGCCAACTTGAATTAACAGGGGTGCCAACTTGTGGGGGCCCAGGTAAGCCACACACCACATAATTGATCACTTGACATGGTGCACACAGACCATTTGAATGGGAATGGCCATCAACTTTGTGGGGGCCCGGGGGCCCTCAAATATTTTATTGTGGAGGCCGAAACCCCCAGAGCTCCTAGGAGTTGGCTCCTATACTTGCTAATTCCTCAGACTCATGGCCACTCAATGAAACCAAATGCTGACTCAAGAGAGAGAAAAGGATGGACGTCTTCACACAGCACATACCGTATTTTTCGCTCCATAAGACACACTTTTAGGAGGAACTAAAAAGTAAGGGGAAATGTGAACATGTCTTATGAAGTGAATGGCGCTGCGCAGAGAGGGAGAGGTGCACAGCGCCCCTTCAGCAAAGCAGGAGGAGGAACGGAGCCCTTCTGTCCCTCCTCCCACTTCGCTGAAGGGGCGCTGCGCAGCTCTCCCTCAGGACAGGAACGGAGCCCCGCTTCCTGTCCTGGCTTCTGCCAGTGTGGTGTAGTGGTTAAGAGCAGTAGATTCGTAATCTGGGGAACCGGGTTTGCGTCTCCGCTCCTCCACATGCAGCTGCTGGGTGACCTTGGGCTAGTCACGCTTCTCTGAAGTCTCTCAGCCCCACTCACCTCACCGAGTGTTTGTTGTGGGGGAGGAAGGGAAAGGAGAATGTTAGCCGCTTTGAGACTCCTTCGGGTAGTGATAAAGCGGGATATCAAATCCAAACTTCTCCTCCTCCTCCTCCTCCTCCTCTTCTTCTTCTTCATCCCGCTGCCCGGGAGAGGCTGTGCACGTCTATCCCATAAGCCAGGACAGCAAGAAAACAAGAAAAAAAATATTCTGAATCCCAGAAGCCAGATCCCTCTTGATGTTCTGGCTTCTGGGATTCAAAATATTTTTTTTTCTTGTTTCCCTCCTCCAAAAACTAGGTGCGCCTTATGGTCTGGTGCATCTTATAAAGCGAAAAATATGGTAGTTAAACTATGGCTTTTGTTCCCACAAAATAATAGCCACCAACTTGGAAGACTTTAAAAGAGGATAAGAAAAATATATTGAGTACATAGGTATTGAAGGCTATGTTCTAACTCCAGTATCAGAAGCAGTATTCCTCAGAATACCTAGTGTGGGAATTGCACGCGGAGAGAATTTCACTGTTGTACTTAGCACCTGCTTGTGGGCTTAAGCAGAAGCATCTGGTTGGCCACTGGATAACAGGCTGCTGGACCAGATGGGCTTTGGACTGATCTAACTGGGCTCTTCTTAATGTTCTTAACATGTTGAATAGTTACATTAGAGCCCTCTCCTGCTGGTATCAAGGGGTCTCTAGGTTTCCAACCACAGAGAAAACTAGAACTTCCTTGATTCTAACATGAAATCATGCTTTTTAGCATGCTCAGAAGTATAACTTCAATGCTTTCTAGAGTTAGACAGGCAGGTCAGCCAGCTTGACTCCACCCCCAAATTTGCATTATGTTTCCTTTGCATTGAAATGAATGGTGTGTATTTTGTAACAATAATGTAATTATTATGTGAAATTCTACCACAGTGGACAGTGAGAAATGTGATATAGGTTTTTTTTCTCCTTCTGGAAGCTGAATTGCAGCAGAATGGAAACAGTGCTATATGCAATGAACAGTGGTCAGAATGGAAATCAATGCATTCTTACATCCCTTTCCACATCCCAATCTTGCAACCCATATTACCTCTTTGTGCTCTGCAGCACTGTGTGAAAGCAGTTGCTGTGCAGGAGCTTGGCACATTCTTAATAACTCCGATTAAACAACTTGCTGGCACAATGCAGCCTCCTTTCTGTTCTTGCAGAGTTGTTTGACTTAAATTGTCATCTCTTCAAGACCTTGGTATGTTTGCTTTGCTGCAGGATAAAGAGAAGAGGGGACCTTGTTTGCTTGCATCAAAAAGGAGCAAAGGGTTGGCAGAGGTTATTCTTTTAGCAAATGGCACAAAAGGAATGCTATGGGGGTTCAGAAGGAAGGAAGAAGACAGATCCCTGCCTGTAGCATTTTTTTAATCCTTCTGTCTTTGCAGCCTCCAATGAAGACTGAGCCAGGAATATAAAAAACGAACAGCTGCTAATGGACAGAGACATTCTAGTGCCTGAGGCCTGGTGCAATGAGTGCTTGGTTCAGTGTGTTCATCTTTGCTATTTAAGGCTTCATGAAAACAGCCTCTTGATGGTGCCCTGAGATTGGCCTTTTGCCACAGCATGGGGCTGTGTGGGATGCAGGAGAGGACATCTCTTTAAAGTCTAAGCTGAGCCAGGACCAAGGACTTAAAACACGGCGGTAGAGCTGATAGGACAGGGCTGGAACTCCAGAGGAAGTGCTTAACCTAGCTTACAAGGCCACTACCTTGCTGAAGCTAAGCCAGTCTGGGTCTGGTCTGTGCATGGATGGGTGATCACCAGGAACCACAAATACACTACCTTGGATTCTATGATAGAAGAAAGGCAGGAATTAATGGTAATAAAATAAAATACGGAGTTTCCTTGGAAGTTGTCTTGACATTAAAGGTAAAGGTACCCCTGCCCGTACGGGCCAGTCTTGCCAGACTCTAGGGTTGTGCACCCATCTCACTTAAGAGGCCGGGGGCCAGCGCTGTCCGAGGACACTTCCGGGTCACGTGGCCAGCGTGACAAGCTGCATCTGGCGAGCCATTGCAGCACACGGAAACGCCGTTTACCTTCCCGCTGGTAAGCGGTCCCTATTTATCTACTTGCACCCGGGAGTGCTTTCGAACTGCTAGGTTGGCAGGTGCTGGGACCAAACGATGGGAGCGCACCCCGCCACGGGGATTCGAACCGCCAACCTTTCGATCGGCAAGTCCTAGGCGCTGAGGTTTTTACCCACAGCGCCACCCACGTCCCTTGTCCTGACATTAGTTGTCTCTTATTGGTATGTACTGTAGTTAATTCTTAAAATTCCCTGCCTGTATCCTTTAGTGGGTACAAAGACTAATTTTCTATGAGCGTCTTCTTAAAATATAGAGTTCAAATTGTTTAATAGTTATTCATCTCCCCAGGAAACCATTAGAACTTTAGCTCTGTGAAAGAAGCTAGAAAGCAATTTGAGGGCAGGAGGCATGTCAGTTGAACAAAAATATAAATCACTTTTATGCCAGTTTATTTGTTAGGGGAGATATCCCCAGTATGTGCCCAATGGATGCATATCAGCATATAGTGACTGATTCACTAAAATGGAACCTATATTTGAAGAAGCCACAATTAATCACAATGATGAGGAACAGAAACTTGCTTAGACTGTGTTTGTGCACACCTGCAGGCAAGTAGGCCATAATAGATTTTGTGGTAGCAAGAGATTCTGAGCAAGGATTAAAGGCTTGCCTATGGACATGTTGAAATTTGTACTGCCAAAATCCAATATATTTTTTGAAGCAGCTGTGTGGCTGTGTGGGGGACGCAATGATGGACACAATTACAATTTTATACTTAGTGATTGCATGTTCAGACCCAGAAACTACCCCCCTAAATAAATTCACACTCAAATTTTGGTTTTGGTTTTTGGCAGAATTTAGGCCACAACTTTATTGATTACAGAAAGTGACTGGTTGCATAGGCTCTGGTTCGACTAGCTCCCTGCCATGCAGGTAGCGCTGATCCAGGGCACCAGCATAGGTCAGCCAAGGATGAACACCCGGATGAGCGGAAAGCCGGGAACAGGTAAACTCCACCACCCAAATGTCCCCCTGGACTCAGGCATGGGCACAACCCCCTCCCAGGGGTTGACCAAACCATCGAGTCCCTGGAGTCCTTTAACGGAATACCCTTCACATAGGGATGGCGAGAGCGTTCTCCCATCCCTATCACCTGAACCAGAGCCTATCCGCAACCTTACAAGTTGTGACAATTTGCTACGCGACAGGCGAAACCCAAATGGCAACAGCCAATTAGCCAAGTGGGGGAAATTCCTGCCATGCCCCTGTCCCAACGACAGACGACACACGACGGCATAGCAAGGTCAAGCGCAAAGCCCTAAAAATAGGGAGAGGTGGGTGTTCTGAATGCAGGTGCTGAAAGAGAAAGCTCTGGGTCACGTGCATGGGTATAAATAGGTCCATCTAACTGTTTGTCCCATTGGCCAGATTGCACCCAGCTACAAGGGACCTACCGATCGGGTGTTGTGGCTGACCAATTGTACCCACCCACAACACAGGGTGCCGGTTTCCAGGTCTCACCGCAACACGTGCCCTCTTTAAGGGAGGACCCGGTTTATCAACACAAATCAGACTGTCATCCCCACCACTTTTTAAAGCACAGGGGTTTATGAATTTGGCATGATATCTTGTATGGAGACTGATTTAAATGGTGATAACATTCACCATTATTTAGAACCCATACGCTGGTCTCCTGAGTCAGGGGTTGAGAAAGTGTCATGGATGTCAATTACAAAATGGCTGCTCTGGGGATTAAACATAGCATAAAATGGCTCCCACATCTAAAAGAGACAGGCCCACAAAATGGTACAACCATGCAGCATCTTTAGAAAACAAGGCACCTACATCAGCCATGTAGCAGCCATGATGTGTTAGGTCATGTCCCACATGGCAACCATTTTGCATTATGACATAGTCCAACCACTGCCATTTTGTGCCCACATTTTAAAAAGGTAAAACAAAACAAAAAAGTCCACTGCCCTAAAATTTTGCTGACCCCTGCTGTAGAATCCAGGCACATCAAGTAGGAGTTACAGCAAATAGTAAATTGCTACTATAAACGGGGGCGGGGCAGGGGGTTCTACTGTCTGAAAGGAATGTCAATGCATTTATGCATGTGCCAATCCATAATGCAGTTGTAAACCATGTATTTGTCTCTTTTATGTCTTTTTTGTATTTTTAAAAAAGTTAAGTATCCACTCTTCAGTTATAGCGTGGGCTGTAAATCTAAATGAATAAATAAAATAGGTGTTCACATGCGATTTCATACAACTGGGTTTCAAAAGTGTGGGGAATCCCAGCCATTCATTTTTATTAAAGTTGCATACACCCACATTGCCAATATTTTCAGCTCACGTTGCTGCAAATAGCGATGCTTCACACACTGGAGAAAATGATCCAGTATTGTTGTTCCAGCAGCGATGAAAACAAAAGCTTCTGGTCATGGATGGATTGCAAACCATCAGTGATTTAAATTACATACTAAAAGTTGCTTAGTTTTTTTTTTAGTTGTCAGCTTAAGCACTCTCCATCATCTTCACTAAACTTTGGCTGAAGTGATGTTACATATTACTGAATTAAAAAAACACACTGAAAAGCAAAAATGGAGAGACATAGTGGGAGCAGATATAAACTATTAGTACCATACAAAGATATGGTAAATTGCATTATTAGAAAAGTTAACACAGAAACTGAATGAGACCAAGGTAAAAGTGATGAATTTAGTTTAATTTGGTATGACTTTGTGGCTTATGTTAATAACCAAAATTATAGCCATGCCTGCAGCTTTTTAAATGGTTGCACTTCATATGAATAATGTCTACACTTTCCTTCTCACTGGTGTGTCTTCTTTATAGTGGACCCCTGCACTCTGCAAAGGATGCAGATTAACAACAACTACAACACACTACCTTTTACCCAAACCGGGAGTGAAGGTGGCTTACATATATTAAAACAACACAGATACAATACAAAAAGCTAAACACATATACAGGATCATCGTCAGAAGGTCATTAAACTCTAATAGAATTAAAACAAGATCTGAAAACAAGATCTATTAAAACTTTCAGGCTTCTGCTTGTCATCAGCATTTGGCATGCAAAAGTGAGAAGGGTTTCCATGATGATCCTGGTATTTTAGGGGCAGTTGTAGGGTATGAAATAGCACGGGAGTGGAAAAGTTGCTGCCAACACCATGGCTTTCTCCTTGCCACTTACCCTACCCCCAGTGCTGAATTTCCCTTCCCCTCCCACAATATCCCAAAATTAGGGGAGGGACCTTTGTATAGTCCTAGTTTCAAGAGTCTTCATTGCTGATTGTGTAACAACAACAACAACAGTTTTCTACTTCACTCTTCAACTGATTGAAAGTATCAATCTCTCTACAACATAAGAAGTTGTCATAAAACAGACAAGCAATTAAATCAATTCAAGTCTAACACAGTCTTTGAACACAGTTGGCGTAAGTAAAATCACTGTAGGATTATACAAGTCTACATGCAGAGCCTTTGCACATACATGGAGAGAGCTCACACAAACTAGCGAATGAACATAAACCCAAAAACATTCAGTGTGGAAGCACAGATGAGCTTCCAAGGAAGAATGTATGGGAATCATTGCCTTAACAGATTTGAGTGCCAATTAATTTATAAAAACAGACTCTGGTACAGTGGTACCTCAAGTTAAGTACTTAATTTGTTCCAGAGATCCGTTCTTAACCTGAAACTGTTCTTAACCTGAAGCACCACTTTAGCTAATGGGGCCTCCCGCTACTGCTGTGCCACCAGAGCATGATTTCTGTTCTCATCCTGAAGCAAAGTTCTTAACCTGAAGCACTATTTCTTTATTAGTGGAGTGTGTAACCTGAAGCATATGTAACCTAAAGCACCACTGTACATAGGAAGTGCCCTTATATGAAGTCAGACCATTAGTTGCTGAGGACTGACTACACTAACTAGCTAAGAGTTTCCCACGGTTCTGCCTGCAGAGGCTCAGAACTAAGCCTGGGAATTTTTTCATGTAAAGCAGTTGTTCTGCTACTGAGCTGTGGCTCTTCCTTTAAAGTAAAGTGAGATTCTAGTCCTCATGAATAAAAGGATGATTTAAATAGGAGCCTAGGAAGCTGTGTTATACAAAATCAAGCTATTGGTTCCTCCTGCTCAGTACTGCTATACTGACTCGCTATGTCCCAACCCAACCTGGAAATGCCATGGATTAACCCTGAGACCTGCTGATGTTCTGCCACTGAGTTATTGCCCTTCCCCTGCCAATGCCTTTTCTCACTTTATTTCACCTCCTGTCTCACACCACCAACAAGGACTGCATTTTTCCAACTCACATTTCCTTAATTTAAAAGTGATGGTGGTAAAGCAAAAATATCTCCTCCTCTTCTTCTTCTTCTTCTTCTTTGAGCCAAACTTTGTTGGGGGGTAGGGGTAAGATATCAGAAAGTGTTTGGCTCTTTTTTATCCCAGCTGGTTTTAGTTCACCCACCTGCTGTTTGAGGGAATTCAAAAACTCTTGGGAAGATGAGAAACCCCTTCCAACTTTCTATTTGCCTGATACGCCGAGAGGCATTCAGTCACTTCGCACAAGTTCCTGCTCATCAGCCAGCATTCAGTGAGGATAACACCTGAAGACTTTTGGAACAGATTTATTGCCTGGAAAGATAATGCTTATTCCACATTGCCCCAAATAGTTGCCAATTAGAAACCGCTTTTGAAATGATTAATAACAGTAATTAGTGGCTCAGGTCCAACACACCACAGGTATAAGAGCTACAGTTACCAATTATAACTTGGTAACTCTATTCACATACCAAGTCAGGGCAGCAACTGTTCATTGGAAACTACCTCAAGCCAAGTCAGACCGTTTGTCCATTGCTTTGTTTACATCCAGGATGGGAGACCTGCAGCCCTCCAGGTGTTGTTGGTCTCCTGCACTCATCGACTCCAGTGAGGATGGTTGGTGTTTAGACACGATGGGAAGGCCACAGGTTCCTGGCCCACTCTGACTGCACAAGAAGAGGTTCTTCATATCACCTACTACCTGATCCTTTAAACACCAATTCACAGAGCTACAGTTGCTGGAGTGGTTTGTCAGTCAATCTTTCTTCTCAGGGAATTCTTTGACCTGTAGCCTTTTAAGGTGAAATAGGGGTCTCCTAACAACTCTCAGCACCCAGGACTGTTTTGGGGAAAGTCACGACAGTTTATAAAGTGATATGATACTGCTTCAAATATACAATGCAGATTGGACCTTACATTATAATCTCCATAGGAATGGACCATCTATTTTGTTTTCATTTCCATTACTCATTAAAGCAGAGGTGTTGGGGGTGGGGGCGGCAGAACTAGCCTGAGGGGCACCTTCTCTTCTAGATAACCTTCTGAGGACTACCTGCCAATAGCAGGTGAGGCCAGAAACAAAGCAGAGCCAGTGAGGGATGCGGTCTGAGGATAGTTCCAAAGAACAAATAGAGATTCAGCAACTGGGCCTGAGGTTCCCCCCTTTTGCTTCAAAGCACTGAGCACACCGATGGCACTAACTTATGCATGAATCTATAGCGTTGTATCCTAGTGGACTCATTGAAATCAATGGACCTATTCAGTCATGTTCAGTGATTTCAATGGGTCTGCTCTGAAAAGGACAAGCATTGGATGCAGCCTGATAAATGAATTTGCAGTTTTGCATGCAGTTTGAAATAAGGAACAACTCCTGCCCCATTAAATTCCTCTTAATAACCTTGTTTCTAAAGGGACATGAACTAATGTTTTACTCCAAAATGGTTAGCAGCTAGCCTGAAAGGCTTACTTCCTCCATCCAGTTTATCTAGCCCATTCTAACACATCAGCAAATAATACCATCCCTCCCTCTCCCTGGTTTTGAATGCACTGTGACATGTGGCTCTGAGTGATGTAATAGGAGGAGAAAGCTGTGTGGTAACTTAAAGTGTTATTTTGAAAAACTGTGCCATTCCTGAGTTTGGCACAAAGGACAATGCTAACAACATATGAGCCTCCTGGAGAAAATAATCAGAATGACAGAAAGTTAAATTAAAAATTAGACTGCCCTTCTTTAACCAGCTTGCCTGGACATCTAACATTATAGGATTATACTGAATATCCTTTTATGAGTGACAGTTAATGCTGCAAGAGAGATGCCCCCCCTTGACTATAATCCCTGCATTGCTTTCAAATCTGCTTGTTTTGTTAAGATGCAATTAAAAAGTATTATTTCCTCCTTTAATGCCAATGTGCTGTCAAAGTAGCATGAATACAGAAAATAAGATTTCTTTACCAACCACGGACCTGGAAAGGTTAAACTAGAATCTCCTGTAAGTATATGTTTAATTCCAGATCAAGGGGTCAGTGCAGACAAATGCTCTCATGGAGAGTAGCTAGTAAAATGTATAGACACGGCACACAGCAACAACCAAATTGATTTTCTAATAAAAATGCAGGCAAGCATTACCATTTTGATACGGGGAGGGGATCACAAGTCTCAGAAGAGAGTCTATACTGCTTTTTTTTTTGCACAGTTCACTCAAGTATAGATTATCAGCTGCTTGAGCCATTGATAAGATGTCAGAAAACTTATTTGGAAATTTGATTATTTGAATATGTTCGCACCTTTCCCGTGAAGCCTTTGACACAATCTCTTCGTCTTCTTCATCTACTACTGAAACGAAGCATAGATATGTGTGACTCGAATGAACACGTGTTATTTAGCAGCTTAATCCCACACCCCTTGTCTCTCTTCTCTCTTGCCTCCTGCAAATAAAATTTTGGGTTGTAAGCTCTTTGGGGCAGTGACCTATTCTCTCAATTCTGTTGTATAAAGAAGACATGCTAATGGCTCAATATCATAGCCACAGCTGATAGTGGTAAGATGTCAGAATCAATCACATAGTCAAAATATATTCCTGAGTTGTGATCACATATGATTTCTTTTGGATGGATTTCATGCCATGGGAGTTTATATGAGGGGCAATAAAGAATTTTCATAGGGCTGCAAATATGTGTAGAGCAAAAACATACTGATATTCTATTATAATTCTCATGTATAGTGAGAGCAGTCCTGAATCAGATTGGAAATATGGAGTTAGGGGAGAGAAATTCAATCTTTCCTCCCATTGCTATTTCCCCAATGAAAATCATTCCTGGGGAAAACATACACACAATCATATGGTTCCTGAATTATTCCCACCCCTGGGGCTTTTGTGGTGAAGATAATAAGGAAAATGATAAATGGGGAGAGGTTAGATCCCTTCCCCCAGCACTACACTTCTGACCCAGATTGTTCCTCTTACCACCTTTAATAAAAAGGAGGAGATCCTGGTACTCTGTTACATCTAGTCTGGCCTACAAATTACTATATTTGTGACATTTCTATTACCACATGCATGTTGCCAGGTTGAATGAAAGCACTGTACAGTACAATCCTATGCATGTCAGTTCAAGTCTCCCTGGTCCCAATGGGGCTTACTCCCAGGAAAGTGAGTAGAGGATTGCATCCTGACAGTGTGAGCCAATGACTTGTCTACACAGAAGTAAGACCAACTGAATTAAATGGGCCTTACTCCTTCATAAGGGTGTGTTGGATTGTAGATGTATTGCACAATCATATTCATGTCTACTGAAGAGTTGCTAAGTTGCATTCAATGGGACTTATTCCTTGCCAAATGTGTATGAGACTGCAGCCTTAGTTGCCAAGCAGTTAAGCTGGGTTTTACTTCCACTGAATTAGAGAGGAATAACAATTGCTGTTGTTCCTATTCAGAACCCTTCTGTACCAAGGGTTGCCAGCTGAGTACGAAGAAAGGTTTCCATTCTCAATATGTGCTCCTGTTTGTCAAAGCACCAGAAGCATTGCCCCTGCACACAACCGAGGAGCAATGTGATTCTGCTGAGCTGCCCCCCTTAGAGCCTTGGCCTCTTGTTGTGACACACCACACCCACGGATGTAAATGGAATTTAGTGCAACATACCCATCCAAAGGGACGCAGGTGGCGCTGTGGGTTAAACCACAGGACTTGCCGATCAGAAGGTCGGCGGTTTGAATCCCCGCGACGGGGTGAGCTCCCGTTGCTCGGTCCCTGCTCCTGTCAGCCTAGCAGTTCGAAAGCACGTCAAAGTGCAAGTAGATAAATAGGTACCACTCCGGCGGGAAGGTAAACGGCGTTTCCGTGTGCTGCTCTGGTTCGCCACAAGCGGCTTAGTCATGCTGGCCACATGACCCGGAAGCTGTACGCCGGCTCCCTCAGCCAATAAAGCGAGATGAGCGCCGCAACCCCAGAGTCGGCCACGACCGGACCTAATGGCCAGGGGTCCCTTTACCTTTACCTTACCCATCCAAAGGCCTTTCTAGTCCAGCATCCTCTTCTCACAGTGGCTAACCAGAAACCTATGGGAAACACACAAGCAGGGCCCAAATACAACCACACTCTCCCCTCTTTCACTACCTAGCAACTGGCTTTCATAGGCTAGCTACCTCCAGCAGTGGAGGAAGAACATAACTATTGTGGGTAGTGGTGACCCTTGAAGTTAAGTTCCATTGATTTCTTCTTTAAAATCCTGCTTCTCTAACATTTATGCACTGGAGGGCAATGCTCCATATTGTATCTGAGAGGCCGCATCCACATTCTGTCTCCCAGGCTGCTTCACAGTTGGATGATCTGTTGAGCTTTCTTCTGTTCTTCACCATAGGTAGCTGGATCCATCCATTCTTTGTTTTTTTTCTTCTTCTTCTCCTGATGGATAGCACTTCACGGTCTCTGCTGTGCCCAGTGAGTGTAAAAATACACCTCCTCCATAGTAACTTTTTTTTTTTTTTTTAATTTGGCAGATTTGAAAACACAGTGACTTCAGTTCTTGTAGGGTGTGAAAAGAAAAGTCTTCAGGAATGTATGCGGAAAAGATCATTCCATTGTGTTGAGTGCAGGCTGAGCTGAAACTGAAGACAATAAAAAAGCAGACATAATCAGGAGATGCAGTTGTTGCCTTCAACAGTCAAAGAAGAGTTCCTGCTCAAGACCCACTGAGAAATGGCAGTTTTTACTCTGTTTTATTCTGCGTAGCATTGAAAAGATAGGATCGATAAGAACCACTGTGTAGTAACTGACGAAATGATTTACTTCATTTTAAAAAACCCCACAAAAAACAGTGACATGTTTTTATTTTATTTTTATTTATTCACACATTTCTAGGCTATCCTTCTTCCTTACGGATGCCAGGGAAATCTACACTTGGCAGGAATACAAATAAACATGCCAAGTGAATGCAATATAATAAATAAATAAGGCATAAATATCAATAAAACAATTAGAGGCCAATTAAAAGAAAAACAGACCAGAGTTAAATAACCACCTTTCCAAAGGCCAAATTTAAAATGGCTGGGCAGATATGTATATAAGTTTTGCCCTGGCACCAAACTGATTGCAAAATTGGCACCAGACTTTTTTCTATGGGGAGTGTGTGAGTGCACCACCTCCCCGCCAGCCCCTGGAGAAGACATTTCTATGAAGAACATGAGCAGGTTGATTTAGGGAGGGGTGTTCCCTCGTGCATTTGGAACCCAGTCATAATAACAAGAAGAATATGAAATGGTTTGTACATTGAGAAGGTGCTGCAGAGCTTGGTGTTGCAGAGTTTGTGTTGAGAGACAGAAACCCAACGTTTCTAGAATGAATGTCTCTTTGGTGTTTTTCTGAAGTCAAAGGGCAAAGAAAAGATCAAGTATTGGAGTCAAAATGCTTACCCTTTGCCATGTGTGGCACTTTGGCAGCAAAATAGCAATCCCTGTAGAAACTGCACACCTCCCTTCTGTTGGCCGCATGTAAAGGAATGGAAGACACTGTCCACATTTTCCATAGCTAAAAAGTTTTGCTGGTGATATGATGAGGTCCTTATCACATTGGTTGTGGATTACTATTTGAGTGTGTATGGGCCCACAGACTGTCTCGCCAGAGTAGTGCATGTGCTCTTCGTGGGGCTACCTTTGAAGGTGATTTGGAAACTACAACTAATCCAGAATAAACTGGGAGTGGGCGCTGGGGACCATATAGCACTTCTCCTAAAGGATCTTCACTGGCTCCCAGTACGTTTCCAAGCACAATTCAAAGCATTAAATGGCCATGGCCCAGTATACCTGAAGGAGCGTCTCTACCCCCATCACTCAGCCCAGACACTGAGGTCCTCCATTGAGGATCTTCTGCTGGTTCCCTCACTGCAAGAAGCAAAGTTACAGGGAGCCAGGCAGAAGGCCTTCCCGGTAGTGGCACCCTCCCTGTGGAACACCCTCCCGTTAGATGTCAAGGAGATAAAAGAATTACACAGTTTTAGAAGACATCCGAAGGCAGCCCTGTATCGGGAGGTTTTTAACACTTGATTTTTATATTATGTTTTTAGATATGCTGTAATAATAATAATAATAATAATAATAATAATAATAATAATAATAATTCTCATAGGTGAGAGATTGAAGCAGCCCTGAGCCAGGAAGGGGGAGGGGGGAGGAATATGAGTTAACTTGGTTTACAAATGAGTGTTGGAATGCTGGGGAGATGCACGTGTAGTGAGAGCATGAATGCATCTCATGGATGTATACAGTAATTGGCAGGTAGTTGGTTATTTTCTATTTTCTTTTGATTTATTGCAGTTTTATTTTATTATTTTATATTATTAATATCCTGTTTAGCATATTTTGGGGGGAGGGGAGCTTTGGACCAAAAAGTGATATATAAATAAACCGTAGCATAACAAAGAATGGGAATCCCCATAGGGTTTGCTGCTGGGTATATAGTTAGCAGTAGATATATCAGAAAAGTTCTATTGAGACAGGCTGGGAGAAGCGTGCTTCAAATGAGAGGCAAGCTTTAGAAGCCCACAAATTCTTCTCTTTCTCAGATCTAAATCTGAGTCAGAGAAGAATGTCCTGCTTCCCAGCCAGCCCCCAAAAACACTCTCCCCACCAGGACATTCTCCTGCTTCATTTTATTTATCTAATTAGTGGTGTCAAAGACAACCATCGTGGCACTTAGTGAGAAAAGAGGGGGGAGAGCCGAGGTCCCATGGACTTCCTGCAATATCTTTTTTCTTTTACAGAACATTTGACTGCAATTACATATCTCCAGTGATCCACGGCCAGTTCTTACTCTCTGACAAGGGTGCCTGTCAGAACCACATATTTTTCAAGCACCCAGGTGTACATTTAACCATAGGCAACTGCCTAAGCAATGTAATATTTAAAGAGACTGTTAATATATCTTCTCATAAGAGCAAGGAACCTGTGACAAAACCTTGCAGAATTGCAAAGTTTGCTTTTGTATAAACCTAGCTGAAAACTCCTTGAAGTGAATGTTCACAAGTTATGTATTTCCCTTTAAATCTAACTTTAAAAGTTGAGTAGGTTTTTCTTTCTTTCTGAAAAAAAAAGTTCTTTTCAGGAGGAGGGGCTGTAAGGTTGGATTCACAAGAGAGAAGTGGGTGTTTGGATGAATTCTCTTGCTCATTTGCATATAGAAACCCCCAAAGCAGCAAAACTTTTCTGACAGCTTTTTTTCTTCAAAGAAAGAAAACAGCCAAGTTCTTATTTACCCAAGAGAACCCTTAACTACCAATTCTCAGTCACCCACAGGTGTCTGATTGAAATATTGATTAAGCTTTCTTTTTCAGCCTCCTGCCAATTTGGCAGGTGGAATCAACGTCATTTTTAAGAACAAAATGAAAGAAATTATTTGAGGGAAGGAGGGAGAAGCAGAGGGAGATCAGGGTTTAGATATGTTAAAGTTGACCCTTGCTTGAAATCAACCCTCAATTCAACTCTTCACCACTTTTGCAGCCATGAATAGCAGGGGTGGTGCAAATGGGTTTTTGCCTGGTTTTGGAGGGGAGGGTAGTAGCACCAACCCACCTCTAAATTTCAAAAATAAATTTCATTCACTTATCCTTATAACTGGGCAGCAGTTATCTTTTTATCAACCCCTGAATTGGGAGAAAATGATATTCAGCTTTCAGTCAGGGTGCAAGCCTATCTATGCACATTTACTGGGAGTAAGTCCTTTTTGAACATGGTGGGACTTACTTCTAAGTAAGCATGTAAAGAATTGTGGTGAACATCTTTCTAGCGGGTAAAAGCAGTATAGGCTTAAGCAAAGGGTAGCCAAAGTAGCATCCTCCAGATGTTTGGGAGTAGTACTTCTATCATCCCTGACCATTGACCATGCTGCTGAGGTGATAAGCTACCCCTAGCTTAATCTAACTTTAATGGTGTCATTCTTGTGGAGTGTGCACATATATCTATACATCTCCAAGTGAGAGATGTTACTCTTATCCATTCCGTTTTGTGCCTGGGATATAAATTGACTGTCAAAATATAGACCAAAGCTGAACAGTCTAGTGTTTTATGATGGACCCATGCTGTGATTGTAGCCAGGACTCAGAGGATCCAGATCAATTATAGACTAATGCATCCCACGCCTTAGGCTGAACAGGAAGAACAGAGGGAATGGGGTGAAGAACTGAGGAGTTGTTTGGATGTATTCACCAAAGGCTTTAAAAATATCTACTTTATATTGGGCTTTGAAAGTCTCAAGCTATGGTGACCAGCCTTAATGAGGGTCCTAGCACATTGGGGGCACAACAGTAAGATTGTGCCCAGCAAGAACCTTACAAATAAGACCATTCCATTTTATTATTTTAGTAACGTGGAAGGGTGTACTAAGATGATTTCAGATGCTCTGATACAGATATGGGGAAGATGCTGTTGGAATCCAACTTCCATCAACCCTGGCCAGTATGGTCAGGGATGATGGGAATGGCAGTCTGATAGCATAAAGAGGCTCACATATCCCCCATACCATCTCTTCTAGATGGATTAATTCTGCTTTGGAAAGAAGACCGGATATTTCAGAAATTTGGGTGTGGGGACTCTCATAAGCATTCATAGTTATAGCTGGTGGGATTGATTGATTATGATACATTGGAGAGCCTGACCTCCTCTGAGTCCTCTGAGCCTGCCTGACTTCCCAGCAAGATGGCAATGTGACTTATCTGAGAGTGATGAAGTGGAAAAGTAAAAAAGTTCAGAGTCTTCAGCATGCACCCTTGGGCATTTGAAGAGATGAGAGAAAGAAGGAAATGAAAAAGAGGCCACAGCACAATGCTAACATGCATGCTTTACTTGCAGAAGGCTCCAGGTTTAGACATCTAGCATTAAAAAGATTGAGTAGCAGTGTTGGAATAGACCTCTGTGGTCAGCCAGTAGAATGCAGTTTGCTATATGGCTGAAGTCTACCCTTCAGAAATGCAGCTATGAGTTCATATTAGTCATGTGCTCTGCACCACTGACTTCCTGTTAAGTAATTGTTTAAAAGATTCCTCCAAGAAGGACTACTTCTGATCATCTTGGTGTATCTGTAATGGACATTCAGCTAGCAAATCATGTTTGTTTCAGCAAGCATAGGCTAACCAGTGTATGATGAAGCTCAAGATGGAACTTTCCCTAGGGGCTGGTTATTGGAATGCTTCCCACTAACATTCAGCTCTTATAACTTTTGCCCAATATCTGCTTCTAGCTGCTGTCAGATACAGGATACCAGGCAGGGCTGTAGGGCTGATTTGGTTTGGCAATTTGTTATGTTTTGGAGACATTTCCCAACAGGCCACTAAATGGCCGACAATTAAAGTGTTTGTATTATTGGGGAAATGACTCTCTCTCTCTCTCTCTCTCTCTCTCTCTCTCTCTCTCTCTCCCTCCCTCCCTCCCTCCCTCCCTCCCTCCCTTGGATAGAGCAACTGATTGCCTAGCTGACCTGGTTGGAGCCCCATAATATCTAGAGAGACGCAGATGTCTTATCCCTTGGGCTAGCTGGTCCTTTTAAAGGGAAGTACCAGGGACTGAACTTGCCATCTTCTACATGCAAAACCTGTGCTATAGGACTGATCTATTGGTTCAATACATTCTGTTTTGTGATCAGCGGGGACTGTTCCATTAGGACAAATAGAGCACTGCCTCACCAACCATGGACTTGATTCCCCAAGCCCACTTGCTCTGCCTTCTTACTTAAAATCAGTCCAGGGGATAGTGCTGCCTGTCAGCTTCTTCCTCCTTAGTCTCAGTGTTGCCCTTTGTAGAACTCAGCGAAGAGAAGGATGAGGACAAAACTACAATTCCTTGCTTCTGCTTATCATTGGTTCTGGGTCTATGCAGTGCTATTTTTCTAGAAAAAGAGGTGCCAGAACTCACCATGAACACCTCCTTGTTCTCTTAGAATGGCAATGGTGCCTACCTGAAAGGGGCCAGAACTGAGTTTCAGAGAGTTCCAGCCAAAATAAAGCCCTGGGGTCTGCCTGTTGTTCAGTTCCCCACCTTCCATCCAGGGATGGCTGATCCATCAATTTTGGTTTCTTTCTGTTTTTCATTTTTCAAATCTTAAGTTCAGTTTCCCACATTTCCACATCAGTTTGTAATTTCATTATTTTCTCTTTATAAACATTTCAGTGCAAATTTCTCCTAATATACACACATGTGTGTTATGTTGCCTAAACTACACATTTTTGCAAAGCAATTTCTAAAGCAATGTATTTTTATGCACACTGTAATGTAAACATTTCTGTACACATTTCTTTCTTGCCGAAGGTTACTCATTGTTCTGTCTTGTGCAGGATTAAGTAGGCGGACTCAGAGCTCATTTTCTGCTATAAACTTTAATGATCAGGACTGTACATAAGCAAGACAAGGGTGACTGAGACACTAGGTGCATGGCATGGCTTAGCAAGCTAAGACACTGATCCAACACTTAATACACATCCTGGGTTCCCATTATTAAAAAGTGGGGTGTGCATATCCTTAGCATGGCAAGTGGGGTGCGTCTTTGATTTGAGCAAGCAAATGGGACTCTCCCTGGTAGGGTGGGCACAAGCTGAGCATTTGCACCAAATGTGGTGTATCTCTCTCCTCAGCAGCAGAGATGATAGTAGCAGCAGCTTGGAGCTGGACTGGGTATCTGATTGTTTTATGGGGTGTATGGAGTAGTAAAGGGAGGGGTAGTTACTCTGGTGGGGGACACGTTGTGTTCCTTCTGGAGTGATTTGTCCACCTTTGGTCCCCACCCTGCACGAGCTCTCACCTGTGGCTCCTATAAAGAGCCAGCCTGCAACAATGGCCACACCCCCAAGAAAATGGCTTCGACAGGCTAAACCAGGTGAGGGTAGCCAGTGGGTCTCAAATCCTCAGCGAGTTAGGAGCTTCCTCTGCGTGTGAAGACAGGCTCTAGTGGAGTGGGCAGATGAGGCCAATAGTGGGTCCAATGGTCAAAAAGGCAGTTCCCTCTTTCCAGCAACTCCTGCAACCAAGCTGGTGCCAAACATATTGCTTTCCTTTCCTTTGGACCACATTAGTGAGGCATTAGTCATTTGGGCAGCCCAGGACCTCCCTACACACTGCCCAGGCTTGTGCTCTGGTGAGGTCACTTTGGTTTTGCAAATATAGTGGTTTGACTCACGGGCGGAGAAAGGGGGTGGGGGGAGCACACTGCCCCTGGCAGCGTGATCCTGATGGAGTTCCATTGCGGCTGCTCCCCCACCCGCGCTGGGCGCCCCGTCCTACAGGTGGTGCACCCCACCCCCAGGACATGTGCCATCCCTGCCCCTGCCTGCTCTCCGCCCCCGGTGCCAGAGCATGAAGCTCCGCCACTGGTTTGACTTCATTCCTGGAGGCACACTCCATTGTCTCTTGAGACAGACAGATGTCAAAAAAGACAACTGATGGGGAGGGCTGGAGCTCAATGGTGGTTTCATTACACCAGTCACTGACTGATAAATGGTCATCTGAAATATAGATCATTGTCATTTCTGCAAAATGAATTTGAAGTTCTTAGCCAGCAGTTATGTTATCTATCTATCATCTATCATCTATCTATCTATCTATCTATCTATCTATCTATCTATCTATCTATCTATCTCTATCTATCTATCTATCTATCTATCTATCTATCTATCTATCTATCATCTATCTATCTATCTATCATCTATCTATCATCTATCTATCTATCTATCATCTATCTATCTATCTATCTATCTATCATCTATCTATATCTATCTATCTATCTATCTATCTATCTATCTATCTATCTATCTATCATCTATCTATCTATCTATCTATCATCTATCTATCTATCATCTATCTATCTATCATCTATCTATCTATCTATCTATCTATCATCTATCTATCTATCTATCTATCTATCTATTATCTATCTATCTATCATCTATCTATCATCTATCTATCTATCTATCTATCTATCTATCTATCTATCTATCTATCATCTATCATCTATCTATCTATCATCTATATCCATATCTATCTATCTATCTATCTAATCATCTATATCTATCTATCTTCTATCCATACCAAACAGTTGGCAGTTTTAGCAGTTCTGCAATGTGTATTTAAAGTTTCCAGTTTTCCAGAACAAGATCCCTTTCCAGCCACCCAGCTGATCTCACTTTCAAAGTATCAGCAAAGATTCAGGTGCTCTCTAACATCGGCAGGGGGAGAGGCTCATTACTTTGCTTAGCTGAGACTCCACTTTAATTAGTAACATCAGCATCCATTCCAGAACAAAAGGTGAAGGGCCGTTTGTTTAGTGGAGTCCCATTAGACTAGCTTCCCACTTCCTTATGCATTGCTTCAAATACTAAGTGATGGCCTTTATCTCCTATGTAACTCATTGCTCTGCATGGAGCCAGGCAACAGAGTGTGTTCATTCCTGCTGTGTTGAAGTGTAGTCTGGGATGGGAGTATCTTATGTTCACCCCCCCCCCCAATGCTTGTAGCATTGTGGGGTTTTATGCGCTGTTCAAGACCCATTTTGCTGACTCGAGTGAACGATATGAAGTGGCAATTTGTGACGGAGCTGGCAATTTAGATCCCGCCAACCCCAAAATATACGTTTAGCAGCCTGTCTAATATTGTAGTGCTTCTTGGCTACCATTGTGCAAAAACAAACAGAACACGTTTGCAAAGAGTTGTCTGATATTATAGGCTGTCTAGGAAAACCACCCACAGCCCTGGCACAGCAAGAGAGGTGTGTTTTGTAACTTTACCAATTTAAAGTCACATTTCTTTTCAAAGTGGGTAGGAGTCAATAACTTCCTACAGGTAAAAGGAGCTAATTGATTTTGCCGCCGTCGGTGATCTAAAGTAAGCAGTAGGTAGCTGATTGCTTACTAGCCCTACTTTGTACAGTGCATGAAGTTGAGTGCCTGGAAACTATAGATGAACGATTTGTCCCGCATCTTTTTAACACCGCTGTTAGCCTGTTACAGCAAATAGCTTTCCGCTCAGGGGGAAAAAAACAGAACAAGAATCTCTCCCTCCCAAAGTCCTAACTATATCTACGGCAGGGTTCCATGAAAGCTGGGTGTATGGGCAGCGGGGTTCTGAACCCCGCCGCCCAGCTCAATTATTTTGTGTGAATATAATCCAACTTCTCATGAAAAGTTAGATCTCTGACCTGTGGGAATTATGTAAACCGAACAACATTGCCTATATTTATTTTGAATATTCTGGTTTTTTGCTATCGCTGTAGGTGAGCAAATTGATCTGCAGAGCCACAAAATCATACTTCTTAAACTGGTTTCTGCAATGTCTCAACTTCAGTGTGGAAGTGTGAGTGTTTTCCTTAGATTTTCAAGCCTGTTTTTGAAGTCTATAATGTCTAGAACAGCGGTTCCCAATTTTTTTCAGGCCACTGCCCCTTCAGATCCAAAAACTCCCCCCAGTGCCCCTTACCCTACCATATAATAAAATTCAACACAGTAACAATTAATTGCACATTTATTCAAAACCCAATTAAAATCATTTGGTTTAATTAATTCAACAAAACTGATGAATTTGATCCAGTGATGTCAGCTTCTTAAAAGTCTGATAGGCATTTATACCTCTGCCCTTCCTGTAGCCCCCTCATCCCTTAGCACCTCACTAGGTAGTCCGACTATCCCCAGGAAGTGGTAAGGTCCCCTTTGGGAACCCACTGTCTAGAAGCTTTTTAAAAAAGAAAGAAAGGAAGGAAGGAAGAAAAAGATGCATTGAAAGATGCAAAATTACATACAAACAAATGTGTATTTTAGGAGAAATACACACACACACACGCAAATGCTGATGAATAATCATGAGGAGCGTTTTGTTTGTTTTTTCATTGATTGAAACATGGCAAACTGAACTTAAGATGAAAAGAAGATGCAGAGATACTGAAATCAACTGACTAGTCCACTAAGAAAATTATGAACTCGGGAGAGGGAAGTTCAGTCTGCATGAGGAAACAAATAATATGAATTATTTGAGTGGATGAACCCAAGGCCATGTAGTTTTTTTTTTTTTTAAATGGCTAGCTAGATGTTTCTGGAATGTCCCTATATGAAATGGACTCACTTGCTAGCCACCTCAGCTTGCTACAAGGTATGGTGTTGTTCAGAAAGCTAACCTGGGGAATCTGAGATTGTGGAGCTAGAGCCTAGGAATTAGCAAGGCCAAATGCCACCTCTTCATTCAGTCAATGCATTCATTGACTGCAGGTGTTCAGACCTAGAAAAAAGAAGAAGCACCAAGAAGACTGTTGAGGCATCAAGCTCTGTGTTGTCTATACTGGGGTAGGGAAATGTTTTGGAGGGCTGCATTCAACTTTGGTCAAGCTTCTAAGGACTGCATGCCAGCATTGGGTGTGGCAACTCCACAGGCATGCTCTCTCTCTCTCTCTCTCTCTCTCTCACTCTCTCTCTCTGAGGCATGCAGTCCTCACCCCAGCTGATCTGGGCATATAATTTGAAGAGAGAGGTCACTGTCGTTTCTTGGTCTTGAGATGATTGATTTGATGGGCAGGGTAATTTTTTCTCTCATCCTGACAGTGGGCTAGGCAGAGAGGTATAAACTCTATAGCATGAATGGGGATCTTTTGGTTCTCCAGATCATGCTGAACTCCCATTGTAAGCAATGTCCAGTGTTGACATGTGTTGTAGTTCAGGAACATCTGGAAGACCAAAGTTTTCCTACAGTTTCCTACAGATACTGACTGGCAGCACACCTCTGGTTTCAAACAGAGGTCCATTTCATCACCTCCTACCTGATTATTTTAACTGGAGATGCCAAGGATTGAACTTGTGACTTCTGCATGCAAAGCAGACACTCTACCACTAAGCTACCGAAATGATTTGACATATTCCCCCCACCCCAAACTGTTGAATACAAAGCCCATTGGAAAAACAAAGTAAAACACTGCAAACAAATAGAATGAAATTGCTTGTATATTTGCATATGCACTTGTTCCCTCTCTAAATAAAGAGCATTGGTAATTGACTCAAGAACTGGTCATTAAAATGCAAAAAAGCGAAGAAAAAAAGGAACAGTGCCTACTCATTGGTCTTTTGATTTTCCCCCCAGTGCAGTTGAGCTGACAACACAAAACTTTCATTGAAGAGGAACAGCAGTGGCAGCGGAAGCAATAGTAACAAGCTCATCCTCTCCTGGACTTTAAAGGGGCTGCCACTTCACATCACAAGGGACCATGCAGAATTCACTGCCACTGTCTGTGAAAAATGGATGGAAATAAAAAAGGATGGGGGTCGAGTTCTTGCAGCTTTGAGAGAGGACGTGAAGATGCCTACTAAATTTTCAGAGATAAAAACTGGACCATATTTATGTGCTTGTAATGTGTCTTTTGCACATTGCCAAAGGTGGAATCCAACAATATCTGGAGTGCAGCATTTTAGCCTACCCCCATGCAATAGGTGGTTTTCTGCCAACGGTCATAGAATCATAGAGTTGGAAGAGACCACAAGGGCCATCGAGTCCAACCCCCTGCCAAGCAGGAAACAAGGCAGCTTGCTTTCTGTTAGATTCTAAATGTAGCTGGAGTACAAGGGAAACCTACAGATTATTAACTCACCTTCACCCCAATTAAGTCTTCCCTTCTTGAAAGTAGATTTATTTTATTTCCCCAGGAAAACAAATGTTTGTTCTTGCCTCCTTATCTTTCACTCTCTCTTTCCCCATCTTCATTTTAAAGATTCGGGGAGAAAGAGAATGAAGGGGAAGCAATATATATCTTTGCAAGAAAATATATGAACACTCTTTCAGAGGTGTGGCTAGCAAGCTGAGCCTCATCACAGACCAAATTGGCTTTCCATATTGATCTTGCAGACAGAAACAAATGGAACAGCGGCCTCCTCTGTCACCGAGTGAAGGGAAGGCAGGTGACTTTGAACCAATTTGAGCTGTCTTGCTGCTCTAAATACGAGTCTGCCAGAACTGGGGATCAAATGCACACCACTCTAAAGGCTGCCGCTTGATGATTGGGTAGTTAAAATACCCACCCTCCTTGCTTTATTGGCAAGTGCCAATCTTGTTCTGGAAAAATGACAGCATTCCTGATGCTATGAAGCCCCACACTGTTGTCATGCTGTTGGAGGCTGTATTGTTTACAGGCTGTTCTGACAGCAATTATTTTAAAGTAGGGATAAAATGGCTACTCTCTGAGGCTTGCAATATGTTTACCACCTTGCTCACCTCCTTACTATCCTCTCCGCTCAGGAAGAGAGCTTTGCTAAGGTAAGGCAAAACGAAGGTGTGCTAAACACAGGATATTGCGTTACTTGCTGCCAGCCTAATAATCCGTGCCACCCTACTATTGCTTTTCTCCTTTGTGTTAACTCAAGGACAAGGGATATTTGTTCTCTGTGTACTTTGCAGTATAATATATAGTTTGATGAAAAATGCAGTATTCTAAAAACAAGTGCCATATTCCATTGGAGCAGCTTTCTGGAGGAGGGGCATGTGATGGTGATGGGTGGGGTCAGAGTAAAAAGTGGACCAGAGGGGAAGGACTCTCACCTTTGTAAAGGAGGCTGCATTCCAGTCACACATGTCAGAGGGTCACACACCCATACCTTCCTCCCAGAATGATTGGTTTTACCAATCAGGCAAACACTCTGAAGGAAGGTGCGGAGCAGGGCTGGTGAGGCATATGGACTAAGGTGATGGGTGGTCTAGGGAGAGTCCAGAGAGGTCTGGAGGGCTGCATTTGGCCCCTGTACCTGAGGTTCCATAGTAAAGGTAAAGGTACCCCCTAACCGTTAGGTCCAGTCATGGACAACTCTGGGCTTCCGGTGCTCATCTCGCTTTATTGGCTGAGGGAGCCGGCGTACAACTTCCGGGTCATGTGGCCAGCATGACTAAGCCGCTTCTGGGAAACTAGAGCACCACACGGAAATGCCGTTTACCTTCCCGCCGGAGCGGTACCTATTTATCTACTTGCACTTTGACGTGCTTTTGAACTGCTAGGTGGGCAGGAGCAGGGACTGAGCAACGGGAGTTCACCCCGTTGCAGGGATTTGAACAGCCTATCTTCTGATCGGCAAGCCCAAGAGGCTCAGTGGTTTAGACCACAGCGCCACCCACGTCCCGAGCTTCCATAGCCCTGCCCTAAAACAAGAATTTGCATCAATCAATCAATCAATCAGTTCCAGCATAACTATTATATAGAGTTGTTTGGTGAACACACACACACACACACACACACACACACACAGAGAGAGAGAGAGAGAGAGAGAGAGAGAGAGAGAGAGAGGCAGGCAGGCAGGCAGGCAGACACTCAGACCCCCCCCCCCCACACACACATACATTATTAGACACTCTGAAATTCTTTATGTGCCCCCTCTGGATGTTAGAATTCCTGCTCCATTATTATCACCTCTTCATTGCCTATTATTTTAGAGGAGTGGGTTGTGCTTTTTGTACACGTCTGTATGTGTTTTTACAGTTTTATTTGGTTCTGGTTTTATTATTTGATATTTCTGTTTGCACTATGTCATATTTTGCTTTTGGGTTACTGTTTGTTAAAAAAAAGTGACTAAAATGCAACCAACTATTGCTGCTGAAATACCCATTGGTATGTAGTCTCCTCAGATGTAGAAAGGAAGGCAGAGGAAGTTTATCACCCAAAAAAGAGGTAATATATCACCCTAAAACAATGACCACTATTTACATATAAATCATCACATACTAATGTATATGTATAGGTGCAAATTTTGAAATAATTGCTGTAATTTAAATAGAAATACAATGCATCTCACTGTAGTCAGGTGAGCCATAATATATTTCTATTGATATTACAGCAATGAGTTCAAAATGTGTACCTATGCATATAAATTAGCAAACCCAACCTCAATCTCTCTTCATACCTGGTCTGCCAGCATAGCTATGAATGGGCAGAACAAGCCAAAGTTTAATAAATAAATATAAATAAATAAAAACTATAAGACAGGGGAGCAGGGCTTGAAGTTAAGGATCTATGATAATTCTTGAGCATCACCCCTTAAGGCAGCCATCTCATATTTGCCTAATGGTAGGGCCAGCTCTGAACTCACCCAACCCTTTATCTTTAGCAGTTTAGACAAGACCACCTGCTTGTTTCTGAATGGAGAAAGAGAGACTAAAAAGAAAAGGAAGGAACCCTAGCTCTTGATCCTCAGGGGCTCTGAAGTGTGCAGATTTTGCTGCATTTTAGAAGTGTGTTCCTAACAGGTTGCACAGGCCAGCACTGGGAGCAGCCACAGAGGAGGTGACCTCAGAAACCCAAATGGAAAAAGGACTCATTTGTGAAGGCATCCTCTCTTTGATAAGGGGATTTGTGGGAGTCCCAGGCAACAACAGCCGCATCTTAAGCAATCAAGGGCAAAGTGGAGGTTTTGCAGGACAAAATTAAGTGGCTAGGTGAGCAAAATAAACCCCTCGTACTCAAACCACCTGCATAACATTGTGCTTTCTTTTCCCCATGGGGTCATAGCTGCTTCCTTGTCCCGTTATTCCATGTTTCCCGTCCATCTGCTCCCCCGTAACTCTCTTTATTTTTCTTCTCAACACTTAACTTTTGCAATGGGGCCTGCACTCACATGAATGGAAGCCAAAAGCATGTGGCCCTTTCAAAGGGGTTGTTTTTTGGCAAATGCCTTTTGTAGCAAATAGATAGACTACTCTCAACTTGGAATCAGAAATTGCAAAAAGCACCTGTAAATGCCAGATTAATCCTCTTATGGAGGATTCTACATGCATTTGTGTTGTGTGCATGTGTGTGTGTTTGAAGACTTTTTTAAATGTTTCATTTGGGCTGAATATTTTTTTTAAAAAATCACCTCCTTTCATGTTTTCCCTTCCCCTGTTACCCATCAAATTGAAGTGATACAGCAACTGCCCATACTCTCCAACATTTCTCCCTATATAGGATTGCCTTCAGACGTCTCAGGGGTCAGAAAACTCCAAACCCCCTAACATTTCTCCAGTGAAAATAGAGACATCCTACAGGGCATTCTGGGATCAAATCCGAAACTGGGACAGCTTCTCTAAATCAGGGACATTCCTGGAAAACAGGATGGGAGAGAGATTCTGCCTCAAAACATGGAGAGCTGCTGCATAGTGTTGTATTCAACAGGGGGTGGTTTGGTGGGTGCGAGGATCTAGTGGATTTAAGCATGATCCAGAGCACTACCACCATGCAAATATATGGCAAAAGATTAAGAAATGGATCCCCAATTGCATGTTTGGGTTAAAAGTTGGTCCTGAGTCTGAACAGGTCAAAGGTACCTGGTGTAGACAATACTAAGGTAAATGGACAAATGGGCCTGACTCAATGTAAGGCAATTTTTCTATGTTCCTAGACAGTATTCTAAAAATACCTTTATATACCATATTTATAATGTTACATTGACTCTAATGCACTCCTCGATTTTCAGAACCTTCAAACCAAAATGGTATTTGCTGGTGAATGTGAATGTGCCATTGAATCTAATGTGCATCTTAATTTTTGCAACGTAATGTGGCCAAAAGGGGGCATTTAATTTGAGTAAATACGGTATCATAGGCGCCGACCCCATGGGGCCTGAGGGGGCCCGAGCCCCCTCAAAAATTTTATTGGGGGGGCTCGGCCCCCCCAATAATTTAAGCAAATTATCGCGCGCCTTGGCTCCCGCGGCCGGCGAGGGGAGCCCGGGCCGCGCGCGGCTGCTGCTGCCGCCTCTCCTGGGGGCGCCGCCTCCCCGGGCGGGAACGCTGCGGTTGCGCGAGGGAGGAGGGCGGCCCCCGGGGGCTGGGAGAGCCGGGCTGCCGTGGCCGAGAGGGCTGCTCTGCCGGGCGCCGCTGACATAATTTAAGCAAATTATCGCGCGCCTTGGCTCCCGCGGCCGGCGAGGGGAGCCCGGGCCGCGCGCTGCTGCTGCTGCCGCCGCCGTTTGTGGTCATGGCGGAGCTGCCGCCTAGGGAGGAGGGGAGAGGGGGCTGGCGGGGGGGGCAGGCGGTGAAGGGGGCTTGGCTGCGCTCTCTCTCTCTCTCGCTCTCTCTCGGGCTCTCTCTCTCTCTCTCTCTCTCTGGCTCTCTCATAGGCGCCGACTCCATGGGGCTAGGCGCAGCACGCTCTCCCCTATTCGCTCACGAGGAGGCGGCGCCACTTTATTTGCATATTCATGAGCTTATTTATTATTCATGAGCTTTCCCGGGCCCCCCCAATATTTTTTATAAGTCCGCGTCCCTGTACGGTATAAGGTCCAGTACTAATCTATCAAGAAGAGAGGAGATCTTCTTAGTGATAAAGAAAATTCTATGCGGTCAGTAAAAGAAAGAAGTTCCAGCCAAGTAAATGGGAGCAAAATGGTGGTCGGTAGACCATGATCTTTATTGTTGCGCAACAGGTTCCTATATGGAACAAGAACCCTGAGCGTGGGGTGACATTGACTTTTAAAACTCCCCCCCCTTCACTCAGAATACATTTTGAGTAGCATCATCGATATATCATTGACCTGTCAGTAGTATGTCACAAATGGGGAAGTGTATCAAAAGGTTACACAAGTTCAACAGTTTGTCACTCTACCAGATACATCTCCCCAGTGGCATAGCGTGGGGGGTGCAGGGGGGCCCCGGCCGCACCGGGTGCAACATCTGGGGTTAGGGCAAATCCACAGGTTAGGGGGCGCAAATCCACGGGTTAGGGGGCGCAAATTACTTGCCTTGCCCCGGGTGCTGACAACCCACGCTACGCCACTGCATCTCCCGACACCTCTTAAGTACTCACCACCCAAACAACAATAAAACTATCTACATATATCCTTGCCCTCAGGGCTTCTCCGGAGATAGGCTTTCAGAACACCTGGTTTGGTAAACTGCTTCTTCAGATGTCCATTGTTGCCCCTTGGTCACTCGCTGGGTGAGGTGAAGTGTACATGCTCTCATGCTTGGGGGATTATGGCAGGAGGCCCTGTTCTCGCTACCTACATGATTATCCGCTTCTAGGGTCATGGAGGAAGGTGAAGCCTAAATTCACCTTCCTTTAAGGATTAAAATGGCATTGGAATGGGAAGAATTGGTTAGAGAATGGATTTTATATGAATTTACAAAGTTGGGTATCTTTCCCTGAGCTGTCAAACTGACAGAATACATTCAGAATACATATCTGTAACATTGTAGCAACTTTAGGCAATCGAAACTAGAATGGATACATTTCGTATACTTAGTCCATTGTCTGAGCAGCAGGAGGGCACTGAGTCAACCATGCAAGGCTGAGCTGAGCTATGGGCTTGCAAGCAGTTACAGCTGTCTACGGATTCCGTCCGTCAGAGGACGCTGTTCAATAACCCCCATTAGCTAGCTGTCAAAACCGTAGGTTTCCTGATTGATGAGCTACAGTCATTCATAAATCCCATTCATAAAAATACAAAGTCCATTCATAAGATACAGAGTACACAGGGACAGAGTTTCCCCATATTTATAAAGATGTGTGTGTCATGCTTGGGCAACTGAAGGGAGAGGGTTTGGGGCTCATCGTCCCAGGAGATAATGCCAGATGGTACCCCCCCCCCCAGTAATTTCTGTAACATTAGGAAATAACAAGTAACTCTGGGCCCTGCTAGACACCATATTAAATGCACTTAACCACCCCCTCCCAAATTATATCAATACAGAGGTGACAATCTGTGGGATCAGATTGGGTGTGGAGAGAGAATGTATTTTCCCCCACTCTGCTGCTTTGCAAAAGAAAATCTCTGTTGCATTTGCTTTGGGCCAGGGTGGGTAACCTTCAATGCATTGTTGGCCAACACCTCCCATAATCTCTGACCACTGACCACTGACCATGACCACTGACCTCTGACCTCTGACCACAGACATCTGACCACTGCCCTCTGACCATGCTGATTTGGGCTGATGGGAGTTGGATTCTAACAACACCTGAAGGGCCACAGAATCTCTACCCCTGACTTTGAGGGGAAATCTCTCAATGATGTCCATGTGTGTGAGAGATTTCCATCCAATGAAAATACTGTTTCCATGGATGGAACTTTACGGAGGAGCAATTATGTGGGTGGCAATGGGAGAAAATGATGAAATATGCTCCGCTCCTAATTGGCTACCTTCTTTGCTGACTGTGGATCCAGCAAATATTCTCTGCCCCCTCTTCACTTGGAATGCTCCTTGCCTTCCAGAAAAATGCCTGGAGTTTTTAGCTAAAAAGGTTGGGATGTTCCTCTCTGTTTGAGAGAGTGAATAAAACATGTCACTATGCTGGATAAGCAGCTTGTTGTTTGAACTCCTTTGCCTGGGTCTGATTTCCAGCATGACACATCTGATCTTTGTTGAGCAATCACACACAAATGGGTATTGGAGTCTTTGTTTATAGATGGAAACAGGTGTTAACAGAAGGGTTTACAGAGGCTGATTAAGGAAAGGCTTTAGATCTGTGGCTCTCCATGTTTGTTTAAGATAGTTCGTCTCCTTACAGACCAAAACTTTTGAGGTCTGCACTCAAGCATATGAGAAAGGGCTGCTGGCTTTTGTGATTTATTTTTCTCAAAGAGTCCCCAAGGTTGCATAGGCCTCATTTCTCTCTCTCTCTCTCTCTCTCTCTCTCTCTCTCTCTCTCTCTCTCTCTCTCTCTCTCTGCCCTCCCCCATGTTGCAGATTGTCCTCCTGCCCCAGCCTCAGAAGACTTTCTGTGCAACTTGATGGTTTTGCCTCTGGACCACAGAAAGGTCTCCAGTGGTGCCCTGTTTTTTTAATGGAAAAAGTTTCAGAGGTGTAAAAATGCTGTGAATAAGCCACATCCTGCTCAGACCCCCCAAGGCCCTTCTCCTGATGCCTCATGGGCAGATGCTGGTTTGTGAGCAATTAATAAAGGACAACTTTTTTACAAGGTGCCAGGTACTGAGTAATACCTGTGTACAGAGCACAATTCCCCCATCATAAACAAGGTTTGTGGATAGAGGAATCATCCTACTAGAAGATGCTTGGGCCCAAGACTGCTATGCCAGCTGTCCTTGCCTGCCCTTGGGTTGCCACCTTTCAGTATTGACTCTCCATTTATGTAGAACTCCCCACCCAGGTTCTATCATTATAATCAGACAGTGGTGCAGTCACATTTTCTGTATTTTAATAGCCTTTCAATGTTTTGTTGATGTTTTCTTCCACATCACCCCCTCCTTTTAAAAATAAATAAATATCATGAATAAAGCATTAAAGGCAATGGCAACTGGTATCATTGAAAAGGTTGGAAAGTGGACTTTGCATATAAAACATTGACGGCATCTCATTTTCACTTATTGTTTTCTCTGCCAGCAGGGAGGTACCTAGGATTCCACAGAGACAACTTCCCTTTGTGGATTTTGCTGACAACTCCAGAGAATGTTTTCTTTACAAAGATCCCCTTGGTTTCCCTTTTGAAGAAGTTCATTGTTATTCCAAGCTTGAGAGAACAACAACAACAATGAAAGCCAAGTCCTCTTCACAGAGTTTCTTTGTTTAAAGAAGCCTTTCCCAGCCAGGTGGCCTCCAGATGTTTTTGGCTATAATTCCCAGTATGGCCAGTAGTAAATGCTGATGGGAGAACTTTGGGGTGTTGTTGTTGTTTAGTCGTTTAGTCGTGTCCAACTCTTTGTGACCCCATGGAACCCATGGACCAAAGCACGCCAGGCATTCCTGTCTTCCACTGCTTCGAGAACACTATCCAACCATCTCGTCCTCTGTCGTCCCCTTCTCCTTGTGCCCTCCATCTTTCCCAACATCAGGGTCTTTTCCAGGGAGTCTTCTCTTCTCGTGAGGTGGTCAAAGTATTGGAGCCTCAGCTTCAGGATCTGTCCTTCCAGTGAGCACTCAGGGCTGATTTCCTTCAGAATGGATAGGTTTGATCTTCTTGCAGTCCATGGGACTCTCAAGAGTCTCCTCCAGCACCATAATTCAAAAGCATCAATTCTTTGGCGACCAGCCTTCTTTATGGTCCAGCTTTCACTTCCATACATCACTACTGGGAAAACCATAGCTTTTCTACTAAATGAGTACATTGGTCCATCTCTTGTTAACATTGACTTTCAGTGACTCCAGAGGTTCCCACTCTGGTCCTTCCTTAGCTTTACCTGGATATGTCAGGAATTTAACCTGGAACCTTCTCCATGCAGAACCATTGCTCAGCCACTGAGCTACAGCCTTTCCCCAGCTTGATGGGAGATAAAGTCCAATAATATCTGGAGGGCACCAGGTTATTCTCCCTCATTTGCCCTTTTTAAAAAATCACCTGCTTCATAGGATATGTATTAGGATATAATGTATTAGACATGTAAATTTGCGAAAGATTTCTGGGAGATGATATATAATGAAAGGAAAAAAAATGTTTAAGAAAACTTGTATAAAAAGACTAGAAACCTTGTTAGGAATATTTGGAATGAAGGTCCCCACAGATCAAAATTATTTATTTATCTATGCAACTATGGCAGCCTCTGTTTGGGACATGGGTGGCGCTGTGGGTTAAACCACAGAGCCTAGGACTTGCTGATCAGAAGGTCGGCAGTTCGAATCCCCACAATGGGGTGAGTTCCTGTTGCTCAGTCCCTGCTCCTGCCAACCTAGCAGTTCGAAAGCACATCAAAGTGCAAGTAGATAAATAGGTACCACTCCAGCGGGAAGGTAAATGGCGTTTTCGTGTGCTGCTCTGGTTCGCCAGAAGCGGCTTTGTCATGCTGGCCACATGACCCGGAAGCTGTATGCCGGCTCCCTCAGCCAATAAAGCAAGATGAGCGCCGCAACCCCAGAGTCGGCTACGACTGGACCTAATGGTCAGGGGTCCCTTTACCCTTTACCTTTATGGCAGCCTCAACTGTATATGCTCAGAAATGGAAAAGAGAGCAGTAGCAACAAAGGAGGAGAGGCAGGTAAAATTAATGGAATATGTAGAATTAGCAAATTTAACTAGTACGATAAGAGATCAGGAAGATGGAGTATTCAAATAAGAGCGGACAATGTTTGCAGAATATCTGAAGACTTGTGTTAAACAGGTTAAAATGTCAGCAGAGCTAATGTAAATTCAGCAGTTTAAAGTATTGAAGATATAAGGGTAAGGGAGAAATATTAGTGTATGGAGAAATTAAAATATGCAGTTTTAATGGATAAATGGAACCATGGATGGGGGCGAAGGGTAGTCAAAGATTGAATGTACTGTTATATTTAATGAAATGTGATGACAGTGTACTGGAAAAAAATGTGTGTGTGCATGTGTGATATGTATATATGATATGAATTAGGCTATAGGCTCCTGATAAATGCTCTCCTAAAAGTAACCCAGAAATGAAGCCATTTCCAACGTTTAACAACAACTATTCAATATTGAATAGAAAACTGATAAACAGACTGCTAAACTAAGTGTCCCTTTGGCTGATCCAACAGGGATTTTCTTAATTTAAAAAACTGAAACAGGAGTGGAACATTGGTGAAGGGTGGGGGGCAGCGGCACTAGGAGGTCTGTGATTATAATTAAAGTACCCCAGAACTGTTGGGTGAGGCCAAGTGGCCAAAAAACAAAACAAACCTTCTCTGAAAATACAAAGATCTGGATATAACGTAGCAAATAACAGCAGCAAAGTAAGAACAATAATAAGTAATAAAATAGAGGTGGGAGTAATATGGCTTTAATTTCCTGCCATCCTCCCCCAAAATGGTTTATACTCAGTGCAAGATCAAGACATGGGATCAAGATCATAATGTACCTTTAACTGAATTAGAGCATTGGGTTCTTCTAGCTCAGATGCTTTCCAACTGAGCGATGTCCCTTCTCCTACTCTTAGGAACATAGGAAGAGGTCTTAGACAAAGTTAGATTATTTTTCCACATGTCCAAGTATTGCCTTCTCTAGCTAGCAGCTGACCTTCATGTTCTTTGCCTATCACATGCTATTTGATCCTTTTATCATGAGATGCCTGCAGAGGATGAACTCTGTCTCAGTGCTAAGGGGATCTTTGTGGTTATGCATGTGGAATGGAGGACCACCTGTGGGGGCCTGGTCCCTGAAGGGGTACGGATACTAAATTAAATAATTAAAGTCCAGAAGCTGCTACAATTCTTGATAGTCTGGGTTGAAATCTGGTTTGGGGTTCTTCATCTACTTATGTTAGAAGGGAAGATTCTGCATATGACTGTGTACAACTGAGGATTTTGAAGGAGATCTGTGCTTTGGTTTGTGTATTTGTCTGAGAAGTGCAGATTCAATGCTTTAAAGTGCTCTGAAGCAGTTCCTAGCAGCTTTACACAAGAAACAAAACAAACCAAAAAAGGGAAAACAGCCCTTGAACTGCCTCATAAGTAGAATTGTCAAACCAACACTCAGAAAGAATTGTGTATCTTAAGACAAAGCAGCAGATCTATGTACCTTTCTGAGTACTGGTTTGAGGGGTATGAACCAGGGGAGTTCACTCTAAATTGGAGTGTATGTGAATAAAATCCTCTCTCATGGGGGAGAAATACAACTCAGTTCCCATTTAAACATGATCCAACTAATCAACACTTCCTGAAACAACACAGCACAATCCTTCAAAATTTGCCCTTCTCCAAATTTTCCAATGCAGTTCTACAGCCAAGCAATGTATGGAAAAATGCATGAAGTACAGCGAAGTGTATATAAAATCTGGATTACATTGTTGAAAAATAACATACAAAATTAATTCACAGAAATGTGTATATCAGGGAAAATTTGCATTAAAATGAAATTCAACAAGGACTTAACCACCCAATCCTGCAAAACTGGAAGTGGGGAAAACAGAATTTAAGACTGGAAAAATGAGAAACTGAGAGAAAACAAAAATGATGGATTCACCTACCGCTGCCCATCCCTTCCATTGTTTTTCATTCTTTCTTGAACAAGTGCTTGAAAACTGACTGCTTCTTCAGCCTTTGGGTTTATCCATGCTTACATTTTGCCCTGCTCTTTCCAGGCACAGACTCACACATAAAAGCTCCATGTCTGAGTGTTGGTGTTGAGCTTTCCCTGTGAAAACCTGCTCTTTAGCACTCAACCAGAGCAATCATCCATTTGGTTTTTCCACGGATTGTCATTTGAGGTTTTCCCAGCAAAGGCTCTGGGGCAAAATAAAAAGGTGCTCAGACACAGAATTTTGAAGCACAGACCATAACTAGGAAGAGGGCTGGGAAGATAAGTGTAGATAAATACTTTAATGGGATTCACATTTCAAGAGTTTGAACACCCTCTCCAAAGCATGTCATTTGTGCTGGGACCATGACATTGGCAACAGTGGTGTGTGTGTGTGTGTGTGTGGGCATAAGGTCAGCATCATACTTGCTGCATCAATTTCTCTAATTCACAGTCATCTTACTATCCATTTGCTCCTCGCCTCACTGGGCCTTCCTGGTACTCGGTAGGATCTCCAGGGACTCTTTAGCCAGGCCAAGGAAAGCACAGCAGGACTGCAAATCTCACTTGACTCAGTCACAGTGGAGCTTGCATCAGGGAATAGAAAGAGCAGCCTGGGTGGACCTGCAGGGCTAATGGGCTTAGTGACTAGTACCTTTTGGGAGGGGAGGGAATCCAGGGGAGACTGGAAAGAACACAGGCTGGGGTGGTGGAGGAACGAAGTTGCATAGTTCTGGTTCACCTGTTCCCTGAGGCACCGGGCTTTTGAGATTATAAAGGACAAGCTAGCTTAATTTTTCTTTTCCTTTTTTTAAGGAAAACTAAAAGTAAGTTCCATCTATAAAGTTTTTTTTGTAAATGCACAAAAAGAGAAACTTGCAACACTTCCAGTCTGTATCCCAATGATTGCCTTTCTTTCTTTCCATCTCCCCACCCTTTGTGCTCTTTTGTGTATTTCTTTAAATTGCAATGTTTCTTTTGTTTAATAAAGCAATTTGTCACTGAATTGAGATGAAGCTTTTCTGACCTTTTTTTCATGCACAACAGGCACGTACAAGAGTCCAAATACAACCCTCCCTCCTCCTCTCTCTCTCTTTTTTTAAAAAAAAACCCACAACCAATGTATGCATCTTCTTTTCTGAAGCAAACAAAATAAACAAAGAAACCCACAAGTGTTTAACAATAGTTTTCTTCAAAACATGACACAAACCTTCACTGTAATGGCAATGTCACCAACAGAACACACAAACCCCTAAAGTCATTTCTTTAATCTAATTTCCAGTGACATTAACAAGATCTGAACCTCCGACCTGCAGGTGGTTTAATGATGTTACTAAGCAACAGTGCTTTTTATATATCATGCTGACTCTTTGGGGTTAATTTTGCATTTGGTAGGCATGTCGCACAAGGTAGGGTGTTTTTTCTTTCTTTTTTAATTGTGTCTTTGAGTTCTTTGTCTTTTGTGGCTCTGGAAGGCAAAAAAGGTGCCTGCAATAGCTGCTTAATGCGTCATTATTTGTTGTTTTCATTGCCAGGGCTTGTACACATTTCATGATCACTTTATAGAAGTGGAGGGTAGTCCTTTAAGAAATCAAAATCTAGAAGCACTGGTTAATGAAGGGTGGGAAATAACTCATAAAATAGGGATGAGAAATGTCTGACCCCTCCCCAATGTTGCTTGACAACAATTCCCATCATCCCTTGTCATTAGCCATGCTGGTTGGGAACCACTGGCCATGCTGATGGGAGCTGGAGTACCATCCCCACCCAAAAGAATTGAGATGGTAACACCCACCCCACCCCTGTCTAAACATCACAAAATGTTTAGGGGTATGCGTACCCCTGCGCACCCCCAGGAAAAAAGCACTGGTGCTATCAATTGTAATTGTCGGTTGTTATAAAATGATGTCTGATGACTGCAAATCAAGAAAGTAAATGAGAAAAATGAAATCTGAGAGATTCACGTATCCCTACCCATAGCTCCTCTCCCCACTGTGAAGTCCAAAGGTGGAGTTTGGTTAATTACTGCAGCTTTTAAAAACAAAATCACAAAAGTAGACAAGTAAGTACATTATTGGAGCTCAACATGCCAAAAAGAAATATTGTAATCATTTTTTTTTCCATCTCTGGGAGAAGACAACCATATAAATTTACTTGGTCCAGAATATGCCTTGTTTTGGCAATATATCAAATGATTGCAGCCCATCAGTCTGAATCAATTAGAAATTACTCACTGGGCAAATTGCATTGCAAAAGCTCTGATTTGTTAGCACTCCCTTCAATCTTCGAAGACTGAAAGCCAAAAAGTAATAATATGACAGGGATACCAAAATGTTTCTTTTATTGAGATGGATTGAAACCTATTTGCTACAATATTTGCTTTTAATAATTTAATTTTTCAACACTGCCAAGCAAGAGCTATAAATATTTGATTATGGAGCTTTTCCGATTGATGGTATGTTCGTTTCCATGCGTTGACTTTCCTCAAAACCTAGAGAATTTTCTTATATATTCCTATATTGAATAATTCCATTAGACTATGGAACCATATTCACCCTCAGTTTGTTTTCTTTCATTCACCCTCCCTAAATAATCATGTTACTTTACAATTCGGTTTCTGTTGATAGTCACTTTGGGAACCATTTTGTACCAGAAAATACTTATTGGCTCATTAGATTATTTATGGTCAATTTTAGTTATATATATTTACTTTTTTTTAAAAAAAAAAATCCAGCTTCCCCCCCATAAAGGTAAAGGGCCCTGACAGTTAAGTCCAGTTGTGAAGGACTCTGGGGTTGCGGCTCTCATCTCGCTTTACTGGCTGAGGGAGCCAACATTTATCCACAGACAGTTTTTCCAGGTCATGGGCCAGCATGACTAAGCCACTTCTGGAGAAACCAGAGCAGCGCACGGAAATGCCGTTTACCTTCCCGCTGGAGCGGTACCTATTTATCTACTTGCACTTGACATGCTTTCAAACTGCTAGGTTGGCAGGAGCTGGGACCAAGCAACGGGAGCCCACCCCGTCGCAGGGATTTGAAACGCCAACCTTCTGATCAGCAAGCCCAAGGCTCAGTGGTTTATACCACAGCACCACCTGTGTCCCTCCCCCCCCATACATATACATATAATTATCCCTAACTAATACATCTGCATCCGCTCCCCATCCCTCCATGATTTCCCATTAACTCCTAGTCATGCTGTATATCACTGTCAACCAGGTTGATTTCAGTTATAACAAGCATGGGAAACCTTTGGGCTTTCAGATGTTGTTGGATGACAATTTGCATAATCTCTAACTATTGTGTGGGGTTGATGGGAGCTCAAGTTCTGCAACATCTGGAGGGCCACAGGTGTGGTGGAATGGCCTCCCTGGACTTTACCAGCCTTCACACAATGCTTCCCAACATTCCCCTGCTGTCACTGCTGATGCTCCATGGCATGTCGCCGCCACACAACCTTGGTAAGGGGTGCTTTTGTGGGGGGAGCACAGCAGCAGTGGCAGGGCATAGTGGAACTTCCCGTTTTGCCTCAAGTGGCAAATCAGGATGTGCCACCTCTGTGGATATGTCTACAAATGAGTCCCCAATTGCTCCTTTACAAGCAGTGATAATGATGTCTGGTGGGTGGATTGGCCCACATGTCACAAGTTGGCCCAAGGTTTGTGTAGGGTAATTTATGATTCAGCTCATTAGCTGGATTCAGTTCCGTACTCTTGTTCTAAATATGTAGGCTTGTGTTAATTCTAGTAGACCCACCGAAATTAATGGACATGACTAACTTAGCTCCATTCATTCCAGTAGATCTACATTGAGTAGAATTAACATTGGATGCAACCCAAAAAGTATATGTGAGTGTAACTGGGCGAAATGGCCGCCAATGGATTGTGCAGGTTGGTCCAACTAAAAATGAATAATATGGGGAGTGGAACGTGGCTGCTTTTGTAAATGTCAGGGTTTAAGATGCCTCATGTGTGGAGAGTAAAAGATGATGTGTAGTAAATTGGATATATTAATATCTTTTAAATGCTAGTAAACAGATGGCAAATGTTCAAACAATTCAGGTAAAGAATGAAGCATTATTAATGACTGAGGGGCATTGGAAGCGGGCAGGAAATGGAACAAAAAAGATTTCATTAGAATTGGAGCTTTATGCACGCCAAGAGCAAAAAAAGTATATGCAATCCCTGGTAAGTGCTTGGATTTGTTGCTAGCAAATCCCTCAGAGTGAAGCTCACTTCAAAAGACGCATCTTTAGCATTTCTCTGCACCGTCGGAAGCCAAACCGAAAGGTCATTCTCTTTCTTTCTCCCTATGTTCCTCTACAGACTGTTGATGCCTCCCTGCTCCCATCCCTTTTGTAGTTGACTTAGATTTTCTCAAACCTCAGAATTGCTAAGCTAAAAACGGGTAAATTGATCAGGATTGACGAATCAAGAAAGAAAAGAAGACAGCCATTAAATAAGTAAATATATAATATTTTGTTCATCTCCTGTGGATAGGACTGCTGATTACTTTCCTGTCTTACCATATCCACTGTATACTGCAGCAAGCAAGCCTGCATAGTGTGTTGGAAGTGTAGGTTTTCATCTGCATCCCTCTAACAAGAGAAGGGAAATCTGCAGCCCTCCAGAATTTGCACCATGTGCTCCCAACTCTTGCTCTAATCCCTCAACTGATGCTGTTCTCATAAAGAATGCAGGTTCCCTTCCATCATGTTAGCAACATTTTCCCACATACCACTACCCTGCTCCTTCGCCTGTTTCCTACATGCATGGATTTACATCCTTGCCAGTTATATGTACTGCCTCCTGCCTCCCTTTCCATAGGAGTTGTGGTAGGGAACTTCTCTGTTGTTTCAATAACCATGGTCCTTTTCCTAGGACAATTTCCCAGAAGGTGGAAAAAGCAACAAGGGGATCATCTATCTTGAACAGGGAGGAAGTGACTGACAAAGTGAAAGAACTGGGAACCTTGGGAGGAAGTGGCCACGTCCTCTTGGGTTTCATGATACAGAGGCAAAGGAAAGTTGAGTGTAGTCAGACATGCACTCTTGACTGATTTCAAGAAGCTTAAGGAACTACTGAATGAAGTCCCATGGTCAGAAATACTCAGAAGGGAGTCCAAGATGGATGGGAGTTTCTTAAAGGTGAAATATTGAAGGCATCTATTTTCTCATTAGTGATCATGTTCATGCTTTCCCTCAACATATCTTCATAAACTGGATATTGCCAGACTCAGTATACACCACTGCTCTTTGCTAGTTTTTGAAGAAAAGGGGTAACTGATGTGATATTGATTTTATACTGTGTGAGGATTTCATTGCTGTCATTATGAATACCAATGGACTACACAGCAGCTCCTGCTACATTTATGTGAATCTTTGGAGAAGAACCTTCAGTCCAAGATTTGATGAGTTGCTTCATAGAGCCATTGAAATATGGATACCACCAAAATTCCACTTTAAGTGAAGAATATTTGTCTTCAAAAGGAATATTTTGTGCTTGACTCCATCCTCCTTAATTTGAGGGATTATGAGTTTCTCAAATGAGCAGAAGAGCTCACAAATCCTAGAGTCACCTATAAATGCATGAGGCAGGTTTTTGTTTCATTCTACTTATATCTAGTCATCACACAGCTGTGAGTCTGCAATACTTTCTCCCCAAGAAATCTTCCATGGGAAAGAAGGCTCTTGCAACTACCATCACCCCCTTTTTCTGGACACCCCTTTCTCACCTTGCTAGACGGCAAGACAGGTGGTGAGCAGCACAATAGCACCCAACACTAAATTGCAGGCACGCCTCACACAGATGAACTAACTTCTGTCATAAAATTAAAAGATAGGTCTGGTGTCATAATTAAATCACTAGGCCTACTATCTTCAATCTGTTTTCTCCTCCCCTCCCAGTTTTATTTATGGCCCACTCTTCATTTAATATTTTTATTCCCAGAGTTGGAAGAGGGCAAAGCAATAAAAATAAACAGAAATAAAGAATATATTGGGGGGGGGGGGAGGAATACAAAATCACCTTCAAAATTGCAAAATCATGTCAAGCAAAAAATGTAGCAATTCTTTCATAGGGTAAACAAGCAAAACGACAATAACACAAATTAATATTTCCAATTTAACCAAATACCTAGGTAAAAACAAACACAAGAAATGTAAACAGGTATCCTAGAAACATTTCCCACCCTGTTTTTTCCACATATGGCACACCACTCTGTCCCTCTCTGCCTCTCGCATGAAGAGAACCGCACTCTCTGCCATGAGACTCTCACACTTTGGCTTCTGAGTAACTGAATGCCTCCCTCACACATACTCTGCAACCCACCTAGGCTCTCACCCTGACTAGTATGAACAGTGGCAGTCCTTGGGGTCTCAAATTTCAGTGGAGCCTTGTTTGGTGCCCCTGAGGCTCCGCACCCAGTGTGACCAAACCAGTTGCACTCCCCTAAATCCACCTCTGGTATGAATTGCTGCCCAGCAAACAACAGCAACCTAATTCACAGTAACAACAGAGCAAAAAACCCCACAAAAAATAAAAGCAGGTTGGCAATAAGCCACAGCTTATTGTTTTTTCCCCCTCCGAAGTCCTGAGGCAATTAATTCATGGGCCTCAAGTTCATTAGGGTTGCTAGGCAGAATCATGCAGCTGGATTTGCTTGTGTTCCCCCAACTCTCGACTCCTTACTAGCTGACACAAACTGTTTTCAGGGTCCTCCAGAGTCTTGTGTCTCCATTGCTAAGCAAGTCAATCACTGGTTTAGGTTAAGGATCTGTCTGTCAAAGCATGGATAGGCTGGCCCTGATTTCCCTGAAGCAGAATTGCTAAGGAGTCCATAGCAGGTTTTACCAAACACCCAGCAGATACAGACATAGAAGTTGGGGAGTTTTAATTAGTACCCGGCAGTCATGAGGCCAGACATGTAACGTTCAATAAAACATCTCATTTTTATCTTGGTAATGATCCTTAGAATATTAATGGAAGGCCTTCAGAAGTCCTATCCCAGACGGAAAGGTAGATGTGCATTGACTCTTTACTGCCTCTAGGTACAGATTGGTTATAGAAATCTTAACAACCTCTTGCACTGTGATTCAGTCTCTTCAGGAAGAAAACCCTCTGATGTGCAAACATGTGTATTTTTCATGCATTAATGCAATCAACAGCAGGTAGATTTCAGAGGATTATTTCCAATCAGTTGAGAAGAGATTTTCTTTTGTAGGCTTGATGAAAAATTGCTAATGTGTTGCTGCAGTATTTTTATTCAAGGTGAAAATTTGACTTTAATCAGTTTCAAGGCAATGCAAAGATTCTACTATCACTCGCTTTTAATAATGCCAAAGAAAATAGTTTGCACTAAATCTAACATAATGAACACAGCATGTTCTTAGAGAATGGAGTGTTCTAGGCTTAAGTCCTCCTTTTTAATCCATAATTCCTTTGGAACTATGTATTTCCATATGAATACCAGAAGAGGTTTAAGATTAATGTTATTTTAATGAATAATAAAACCATTGATGATGATCTACCCAAAGATATTTTTAAAGTGACATTTGGGTGGGTAGAGAATCGGATAAAAATGTTCTGGAATCCTGTAGAACATCCACATTGCAAGCATTGGGATTTATTTATTTTTTAAACCCACCCATGGGGGGGAATTGATCATGGGAACCACTGTTCAAAATACTTAAAGAAAGTTTTGAGGGCGATTTCTCAAGTCATATCTCCCAGAATCCAGGTAAGAACATAAGAAAATGCTAAATTGGGCCAATGGCCTAACTAGTTCAGCATTCTGTTCTCACAGTGGCCAACCAGAAGTCTGTGGGAAACCTGCATGTGAAACCTGAGCACAGCAGCTCTCTCTCATCTCCAGTGGTTTCCAGCAACTGGTATTTAGAAGCATTACTGCCTCTGGCTGTGGAGGAAGAGCAAAGCCTTCATGGCTAGTAGCCATTTATTGTTTTATCCTCCATAAGGATAAGGTAAAATGCCTAGCTTAAGGGGAGCACTCATGCATTGCCAAAAAGATGAAATGCATTACTACAAAAGAGGATACAGATTTGCATAACATTTGCAATGTGTATGTAGAGGTGCCAGTTTTCAACTAATGACTAGACTTTAGATGACAATACAGTGCATCTCACCATAGTGAGGAAGACTGAGAAGGTGCTGTTGATGGGCAACTTCAATACTTTCCCTCTCCTTTCTTACGGTTCTTTCTCTTCAAACTGTACAGCTCTTCCAATAGAGGAGTGTAAAGTAGGACACATGGCAATCCTAAACTAACCTCCTGTAGTTTCTGCCGCAAGGCAATATGGTTCTCCCCCAGTTGTTGCAGGCTACAACATTGTCATCTCTGAATGCTGGCCTTGCTGATTAAACTGATGGGACTTGTGGTTCACAATATGTGGAGGGCACCATGTTGGCTATCACTGCCTTATAGAATGAGCTGAGTTTCTCAACAGCAATACAGCCTCCTGCCTGCTTGTATTCTGCAAGATTTTTTCTCTGTCCCTTCTGGCCTCTACTCTTTTGGTACAAGCATCTCTGAGAGATTGGAGGTTCATTATCCACCACCACCCCATTCACCCTGCTTTTCATCTGGCAAAATCAAAACAGGCAAAAGGCTCAGCTGCAGTTATGCCACAACATCATCCTAAAAGCAACTAATGCCTCACATTCATACAAGCTATTAAGGAGAACCCTTTGGGGATTCTTGGGAGGAAAAAGTCAGAAATTCTTTGTGAGAGAAGTCTCCAAAAATGCCATCACCCCCGTTGTCACTGTGAAAATAATGCACACAGCTTCCCTGACAACTGTAAACACAGCTGTGCAATTTATTATTTCAAAAGATTCCAGAGCAGAGTTAACCAGCCTTTTCTCTTTTTCCACCTCCACTGGAACCAACATTATAAAGTGCACCAATACAATGCCTCAGCTTGGCTGCACATTCCCTTGTGTGTAATCATTTCAGAGATAATTTGGCTGGGATCTTAAAGTCTAGGAAAAAATTGATCGGAGTTAATCAAGGAATAAATACTATGGGCCATAACAAGGCATTCTTCCCCCTTGTCCTTCCTTCCTTCCTTTACTTATATTTCATAAAAGTGATAAGCATTCAAAATGTCAGCCAATATCCAATGAAGAAGGGCCACTACTACAACTTGATAAAAAATATGCCTTTTTTGCACTTCTGTGCAAAAAAATTGGTGGTGGGGAGGAGGAGAAAGAATCATTTCCCTTCAAAGATACTTAACTTATTTCCAGCTGTTTTGATTGTGGCAGTAAGTGGGGAAAGCAGGGGGACATACTCTGAGCAGAGTGATGCAATAAGTGTCTGTTCTGTTACTTCCCCAACCTTGTGCCCTCTAAACATTGCTGGACAGCCAGCTCCCATCAGCTCCAGCCAACATGACCAATGGTGATGGAAGATGAAAGCTGGAGTCTAACAACATTTAGGAGAAAAATTGCAGCTGGTCAGGTATCTACCTGGTCAGGCAGATGCTCCCAGGTTCAATCCCCAATATCTCAAGGTGAGTCACTCCTGCCTGAAATATTGGAGAGCTGCTCCCAGTCGGTGTGGGCATTTCTGAGCTAGGTGGACCAATGATCTGACTTAGCATAAGGCGGCTTCCCATGTTCCTACCATTTGGAGGGCACAAAATTGGGAAGGTTAAATAGAACCCAAACCAACATGTTAAAATTACAATAAAGGGGATTTGACTAAACATGAGTAAGAAGTTCATAGCTGTTTAATAGTGGAATAGACTGCGTCAGATGGTGACAGATGCTCCTTCAGTAGCTTTTTCAGCAGAGGCTGGATATCCACTAACTGGGGTGCTGCAGCAGTGAGTTACCTGCATTAGCAAGGGTGTGGACCAGATGGCTATGGACTATGGTTCTATGACCTCGGTTTCCAGTTCCCTGCACTTGTCCAGTGGGAAACCTAAATGTTTCTGAAAAGGTTCACTGTCTCACAGCCTAATCTACCTCACAGGGCTGATGTGAGGATAAAACAGGGAGTGAGAGAATGAGGCATGCCATCTTTATTACCTTGGATGAAAGGTGGGAGATATAAATGTAAAAGGAATGCAGTGCAACAGTGAACATTCTAGTAGAACTAGAACATGAAGCTTTTAGATTATCACTCCCTGCTCATCCCTCACTTGCTCACGTGCATGTCCACATGCGCACACACACACACACACACACACAGAGAGAGAGAGAGAGAGAGAGAGAGAGAGAGAACTGGTAGGGTTGCTCGGAGTTGGAGAGGAGAGACAGATGAGAACAGGATTTGTTGTCTGAATGTCACAGTGAAGCATTTTAAAACACTGAATGGAGCCTTTTCAACACCCGTCTGAAAACAAAAGGTTGGGGGAGCACATTGGACATTTTCACAGAGAAGGAATTCTACAGCTGTGGTGCCACTACTTGAGAAGGCACCAGGCAACAGAAAATTGACTAATAGTGAACCACAGAGCAAGCTATGTGATGCTGTTCTTAGGCCTTGGGCAGGTTCCTATGTGGAATTACTTCCACTTTCTATAATAGTAAAGCTTTCACCTGGGATAGTCCACATGATGCTCTTCCAGATCTTGTTGGACTCCTATGAACCCACGCCAGCACGGCAAATCATCAGTGATGAGAATAGCTGTAGTTCAGCAACATGCAGTATGGAGGGCACCACTAGAATGGCTTCCCCTACCTTAAAGCCTCCAAGGACATGTAAAACAACACAGAGAGAAATATGAGAGAAGGATACAATTTGCAGTAAAGACCAAGAACCCCAAACACCACATTTTGTACAAAGCAGAAGGTGTCTTACTCTCAGTTGTAGTTTTCGTTTTCATTTTTATATAGAGAGCACACATAAACGCAGAAGCAAGTTATAATGGCTATAGAAATTGCAACAATATTCCCCTTTCTCCATGCCTCCGATGCTGACAAATGTAAGAGAAACTCTGTCCCACTTGAAACAGTCATTCTACACCCAAGCAGCCTCTCCAAAGCATGTTAGATTCTCTGCCATTCCCTGACCGAGCACTTCAGAACGACAGCATTCCATGTTGCTACATCCACCCTCTGCTGTTTTTGCTCTGACGTTTCACCTCCATTCTTTCCCTCATCAGCTCTTTCACGAACATGCTGTGTTTTGCTGTGTCAGCATTGTAAACTTTGGCATCAGCATTTAACCATCAGCTGTTATACCATCTGGCACGTGGAACATCAGTGCAACAACACAGCTTTTTAACCTGCAGCACCCCTGCCATCTTGCCTCCTTTTCTCCACCCCCTCCCTTCTTCCTAGTTCCCTCAGGGGAATCACTTTCCCCTCCCTTCTCTCCATGGGAGCAAAGCCTAAAATAAAGAAATGCAAGTATATATATAGTGTGTGTGTGTGTGTGTGTGTGTGTGTGTGTGTATGAGAAGAGATTTTCAATGGGGAAAATCATGCAAACATGTCCAGTTTTGCTTGATTTTACTGATTCTAATGTTCTATTCTTCAGGGTGAGCTCCCGTTGCTCGGTCCCTGCTCCTGCCAACCTAGCAGTTCGAAAGCACGTCAAAGTGCAAGTAGATAAATAGGTACCACTCCGGCAGGAAGGTAAACGGCATTTCCGTGCACTGCTCTGGTTCACCAGAAGTGGCTTAGTCATGCTGGCCACATGACCCGGAAGCTGTCTGCGGACAAACGGCGGCTCCCTCGGCCAGGAAAGCGAGATGAGCACCTCAACCCCAGAGTCATCCGTGACTGGATTTAACGGTCGGGGTCCCTTTACCTTTTATATTAGGCCAGACCGGTGCATATTAAGCTGTGTGCTAGACAGTGCAAATCCCCTGGAATCTACAAGTGGAATCAAGAAGTGTTGAAAGTTAATTCAGCAAGGCTAACTTGTTCATGGGGTGATAGCCGGCGGGATGAGCCATTAAAGGAACACAGTGAATCACATTGTGAGTGAGATGGCAAATAGGTGGGCCCCTTTTCACTCTACTGAAAAAGCCAAGGCTTGGGGGAGAGAGAGAGGTGAGAAGCGATGTGAGCCAGAAGCTTAGAGTCAGGAGTGATGTAACACAGTAAGGTAACAAGCTGGAGTGAGAGTCAGAGAGCATGAAGATTTGTCTATCTTGCTTAATATTTTCTAGCTTCACTAGCAGTGATTCTACAGGCTGCCAGAGTCTTTGCCATCATCTGCTACCTGGACATTTTAGCTGGCGATGCCAAGGTCTGAACCTATGACCTTCTGTGTGCAAAGGAAGTGTGCTCCCATTTTAACTAAGATTCCCCTGCTGCCTGAGCCACCTCGCCTTGGTGTTGATGTATGCTAGGCTGCAGTATGCTAGGCTGATGCTAAGTTATCCCTCTTCCACTCCTCATTTAAGGGGTAGCTTAGGGACAATGGTTTTATTTGGTCACAGCTAGGTATGGGATGAGGAGAATGAGTTTCAGCTAGGTGACACCCTTAGGCACCTTTCAGGGTGATGGGTGGGGCCCAGTGGCCAGATAAGGATGGTCTCAGAGGCCAACTGGCCTCATCCACCTGCAGATTGGGAGCCCTGGGTGGTGGGGATGCTGGGAAGGCCTCCATATACACCTTAAAGGTGAGATATGGGATAAGGGGTAAGAACTTCTGTCTTCCATTTTTTCAGGCAGGGCTGGATCTCCCTAGTAGCTGCAGGCTTGGCACATGTAGCTGCAGGCTCATTCCTGCAATGTAGGAGTTCCTCTGCAGGTGCAAATATTTAGTTTGTTTGGTTTAAATTTAATAAAGTGGTGGTAGTTCAACCCAACTTAGCGTATCCAACTCTTTTTTGGGGGCTGTCATGCTGCAATCTTGTAAGGATGGATGGACATGACAGTTTCATTTTCTCATTCCCCCCAATCTTAAATTCAGTTCTTCACATTTACACATCTCTATCTCTATATCTATATATCCTTATGAAAATTAATGAGCATTTTATTGAAAATTTATCCTAATATACTCATTTTTTGTAAGGTAATGCTCACTGATACAATGCATTTTTATGTAAATATATCTAAGAAATTCATTTTTATGCATACTTTGCCCCACTATACACATTTATTTATTTTTGCACACATTACTTTGCTGGAGAATTGCATTGCAATTTTGGGGGAATTTTGAATTTCAGACAATGGCTGGGTTTTGGTTTGCATATTGCTTTAGGAGTTAGCTAGATCTGCCTTTCAATGTGAATTGAATCCATTCTCTTCCTCATCCCTATAATCATGCCTGTAACTAGTTACTGTACGTACAGTTTTCCTGAGTTACACTTCCTCTCCACTGGGTGGAATTCCTCCTTCAGGGACCATTTCAGAGAATAGATCCTCTCTGCATGAAGATTCTCTCATTTTCATTGAACTGATAACTATTTCCAGATCAGCATTAGGTGGCCTCAGATAGTAGTAAGTTCAAAGTGGCCTTAGAAACATGACCGCTGCCTATTTATTTACTGCTCTTCAGCACAACAATCACAGGGGAAAATACAACAAAATAAGGATGGGGTTATAATTCCACAGCCATGGAGCCAACACCAAAAAGACTCTTCCATGCTTCCTCATATTGCACACCTCATTCAGAATTGCTATGAATACCAGCACCACATGTACAAAGGGAGAAAGAGTTATTGAGTTCATTTTAATGAGAACTGGGGGGAAAGTAATGCAAATTAATAATTAATGTTACTTCAAAGATGCAAAAGATTTAAAAGGCCATTGTGCCTGTTAGTTAGACCAATAATGTTGGCAAGTCTTGAGGAATAGGAGTTTCTCCCTATCCTTGTGAAACTCTGTGCTTTAAAGACCCATCTGTTTAGAACTGCTATTTAAAATGGTTTGGTCATGTTGTTGTTGCGTATTAACACTAATCCCCCCCCTACTTTTTATTTGATTTTATTGTTATTAAGCTGGGCTGAATGCTGATATTTCTGGTTTTTATTGGTATTTTATAGTTAATTTAAATTGCAGGTTAATGAAAATTTATGGTTCAATGTGATTATTCTGCTGCTATGCCAGGGCCTTTCCACTAATTTCCACTAATTTTCTTCCTTTCCCAAAGAGAGTTCTGATTTTAGCTCTCATTTTCAGGGCGTTGCACTTAAAAAACAAAAACACTGGGTTCAGGGTTGAGCTTACCTTAATGCCAGATGGCTGAGGGTGGCAGATATACATGTTTTTATCTCTATTAGGCATTTCTCTCCAGCAGTCTGAAGCTTCCCCAACTACCTGCACTTCTTGAAAAAAGCCTCATGGGAGGAGTCGTCTCACGGCATCTTCCCCAGGGCTCCAAATGACATGCAGGAAGCCAGAAAGGATAGCTAGTGAATGGCTGAAGTTAGTGCACTTGTTGATTTTGTTATTAAGGGAGAGCCAGTGTGGTGTAGTGGTTAAGAGCAGTAGTCTCGTAATCTGGGGAACCGGGTTTGCGTCTCCGCTCCTCCACTTGCAGCTGCTGGCTGACCTTGGGCTCATCAAACTTCTCTGAAGTCTCTCAGCCTCACTCACCTCACAGAGTGTTTGTTGTGGGGGAAGAAGGGAAAGGAGAATGTTAGCTGCTTTGAGACTCCTGAAGGGGAGTGATAAAGCGGGATATCAAATCCAAACTCTTCTTCTTCTTCTTCTTCATTCCTTTTATCCCTAATTTCTTTTCCTCCATGCTTTTTTTTTTAAGTAGAAAGACAACTATTTTTTTTAAAAAATAAATGGACAGCTGTCAAGTACACAGTCAGCAGCCCCTTTGACCACCCAGAGGTACAAGAGAAAAGCGTCATGGGAGTTTGGGGACGTATGAGAATGCTGCAGAATGGAGACAACCTGAGACAGAATTTGTAGAATAAAAGAAAGGAAACCCACAACCCCCTCCCCCCCAGCCTCCTAAAATGTGAGGCACAGTAAAACTCCCATGGTTTGAGAATTTAACAGAAATCTCCCCATCTTTTTTCATTAATTGATGGAGAATAGTAAAACATTGAATCCTCCCCCCAGCACCAATCTTCTGTGTTCTTATATGCCGGAAGCTGCCATGGTAATCTGGTTTTAATCTCATCTGACATATTATTATTTTTTAAAAAAATGTATAAATGTCATATTAATGTCCTTTAAAAGGTGTTTGTGAAAGGGGTGGTTATTGGCTTGTTTTGCTCTTGTTTTTATCATGTATTCTCAGTTTTTATTTTGTGTCTTTATGCTGCGAACCACCTTCAGATGAAGACCAGTATACAAATTTCTAGGTAGCTAGATAGATGATAGAATGATAGATAGATGATAGAGATAGATAGCTAGATAGCTAGATAGCTAGCTAGCTAGCTAGATAGACAGATAGTTAGATAGATGATAGATTTAAGCCTGACCATCCATGACCAACATTTTATGGGAGTTCTTCAGCTGGAGGAAATGTCAACAGTATATCATGTTATCTCTGCTTGAAACATATGATCAAGTTGGATCCTAGTAATTTGATGACTTCCTGGAGTGCAATCACCGTTGCCTATGGCATGCTGAAATTTCTGTTACTGCTGGATTCTCCACCCCCCAAGTCTGTATTTCAAATCAGCCTTTTAATTTTTATTCTGGGAGCTCTAGAAATACAGTGGTGCCCCGCAAGACGAATGCCTCGCAAGACGAAAAACCCGCTAGACGAAAGGGTTTTCCGTTTTTCGATGCGCTTCGCAAGACGAATTTCCCTATGGGCTTGCTTCGCAAGACGAAAACGTCTTGCGAGTCTTGCGATTTTTTTTGCTCCCCCCCTTTTTCTAAGCCGCTAAGCCGCTAATAGCCTTTTAGCCGCTAAGCCGCTAAGCCTTTAATAGCCGCTAAACCGCTAATAGCGCTAATCCGCTAATCCGCTAATAGGGTTGCTTCGCAAGACGAAAAAACCGCTAGACGAAGAGACTCGCGGAACGGATTATTTTTGTCTTGTGAGGCACCACTGTAGATATTCAGAACACTGCATCTTAAATATCTCAGATGAGCAGTGTCAAAACTTTGTCCATTTAGCACTTTAAGATGCAATCTTACATCCATTAACTGAGAGCAGGCCTCATTGAAATCAATTGGATTTACTTCTGAGCAGGCATGTATAGGATTGCATTGATTGTATTTTGGAACCTGAAATAAGATGGTGCATTGTTAGAGATGAGCACTGATCTGACTTCTGTCTTGTGTCCTTTTTTTCTGAATTGCACTAAAAATGTGTATTTTGGCATCAAAATTTAACTTCAGCATCCAAAATTTGACATTGCAGAAATTCTGCTGTAATGTTTCTTGTTAGCCTTTCAGGACTCTGGGAGTTAGGATGCAAGATTAAGTGGGGGTCATGACTGGAAACACACAAACGTTGCCCGAAGGGAATTTTTCAGCAGTAAATGTTTGAAACTGTTAGCCTAGAAACTGTCGTGGTCATCAGAGAATCATGGAGGTCAGGGTAAATCTGAGAGCAGCATTAATGTGCTATGGACTGCCATGGAAGCTCTCAACATGTAGACTATTATTGTGACACAGAGGTCATTATTTCCGTGAATCATCCATTTCTCAGAGCACCTTGAAGAGAGGTTGGGGAGCATAAAAACAGCATTTAATCTGCTGCATCATATTAATTTTTAAAACTAGTACCTTCCTTTTTGTACACCCCTCCCCAACAATAGCTTTCTGAGAGGGCAGGGGGAAATATGCGGAATGGGAAGAATGCAAATTTAAATCTTGGCAGGCTGAGCTTTGGGAGAATTTCTTTGAGGGTATCCGCCCCACAATGTCATTCCCCTAGGCATTAGCCAAGGTCTCCATCTTCATTCCTTTATCAACCCATGGAATTACTCATTGCTGCATTTGACTCATTCCATTATTCCTAGAAAGGGGATGGCGTCGTTCCTTCAGCTCACTTTCGCCTTCTAAAACCAGCCTGCCAGTGGCGGCAGCGAGGCAAAGCCAAAAGAGGACAGTGCCAGAACAAAAGGTGGGCTGAGCAACAGGTTGCATTCCAGCCCACACCAAAGCCAGAGCTTCCTATACTCACACCCTACATATATCTCCATCCTCTATTGAGATGAGCAAGAGGAATGATCAAGGATTCCTTCCAACCAGGCAAAAGCATTCATAACACAGAGCAAAATAGTGGGGGACATGGACTAGGGAGAAGGGATTTGGCCTGGAGAGAAGCCTGGAAGCTGGATAGAGAGAACTGGAGGACCACATTCAGCATGCAGGCTGCAGCCTCCCTACCCATGAGCTCCTGCTGGTAATAATATTAATAATAATAATATTTCAGTTTCTTACCTGCTCTTCACCATAAGGTCTCAGGGTGGTCTATGAGAAAATTAAGATTCAATATTAGAAGCAGTTTAAAACAAATAAGGCGGTTCCTGAAAATGTCTATCTCAGGCGACAAAGGCCACAGTACAGAGGTGTGTCTTCGGCATGCTAAAAGAACTCCTAGCATTAAGTTTAGAACTTGAACATGCTTCTTAACAAACTTTATTTCATTCATTTGCATCTTTCTCCTCACCTCTGTGCTACACACGCAGAGCTACACATTTATAAAGGTAAAGGGACCCCTGACCATTAGGTCCAGTCGTGGCCGACTCTGGGGTTGCGACGCTCATCTCGCTTTATTGGCCGAGGGAGCCGCTGTACAGCTTCCGGGTCATGTGGCCAGCAGGACTAAGCCGCTTCTGGCGAACCAGAGCAGTGCACAGAAACACCGTTTACCTTCCCGCCGGAGCGATCCCTATTTATCTACTTGCACTTTGATGTGCTTTCGAACTGCTAGGTTGGCAGGAGCAGGGACCAATCAATGGGAGCTCAACCCGTCATGGGGATTCGAACCGCCAACCTTCTGATCAGCAAGTCCTAGGCTCTGTTGTTTAAGCCACAGTGCCACCCGCATAAAACAATGTAAAAAGGAGGTGAATTCTTTGATGCAATCATAAATATTGTACCATGAGTCTTTTTTTTGTAGTGTTCCCCCCCCCCCGATGTACACCAGATTTCCTGCACATTAGTAAAATGCCAGACATAAGAATCTCAATCCCAATCATATCCAGACTGAGAAGGGGTGAGATGCTACCCTGCTTCTTTTTAGGCAGACCTAAAACCACTCTGCTTCTTTTCAGTGCATAGAGTTGCAGTTTGCAAACTACATGCATTGCTCAGTGCAGCTTTGAATCCCATAAGTGGTGCCCTCCCCTGTGGTCAATGGGGATACCAACCTTCCATAGTCCCCACCCCACCTCCATAAACACTTGGAAATGTTGTGATGTCATGGCATTAAATTATTTCCATGTGGCATTTTGTGCAACATTACAAAGAAAATGCTCCTGGGCTGCTGAGGTTAGCCAAGTCATACACAGATTCACCCATACCCGTTTTCCCCCACACCTTGAACAATGACATACATAAAATCACATTGAAATTGCTTTTGTGTGGTGCTTTATCAGTGCACGTTAGTGGAGATGTGAACTGATGAACAGCAGAAAATGAACTTTGAGGTCATGCAGGGGTAACCAGTGGTGCCCTCCAGGAGTCATTAGACTGAAACAGACCCAGCTGGAAATGGTCAGGGATGATGGATGTTGTGAGTCGAGGACCCACCACCCACTTAGGGATAAATAAGACACAAGGACACATATATTTTAGGTTAATGGGCTAAAGAAGGCCACAACTTTATTGGTTACAGCATGTGAGTGGTATTGGCTTAGGCATTGGATCAAGCAAACTATATATGACTCCACCCCGCACAGCGGGGGGTCAATTGAAGGTTAACAACAAGTGGGAGGAGCTTGTTGATGCAAATACAACTGGAAGCTTCTCCTGACATCACCGGGGGGCATGCCATGGCCCTAGCCACCAGCAGGGCATCGGACAGGAGCCACGGCCGCCGGATTCCTTTAGCAGAATACCCAAGAAGGGGAGGGGTAGGTGATGGCTACAACCTGCCCTCTAACACATGACACATATTCCAATGCCTAAATGACTCCAGGCAGCAGAATGAGGGCACGGGGCTGCCGCAGCTGCTTGAATGCAGATAAACCCTGCCCCTGAGCCAGCCCTATTGGCTGGCTGACGGGCGCAGTGCGGCAGCTGGGAACCTGACACAGGGGGTCGAATATGCCCCCTGCCAATGCGGGAATGGCTCCCACTCACAACACCTCCCCTCTGGTTGGAGGAGAGGCTTTGTAGTCCAATTACATCTAAGGACACCACATTGACTGCACTTGCAGTAATGGATTTGATCACATCATGATTGACAAAGCACTGCAATAAATAAATAAAGAATTGCAGATTGGTAATCCATTGTATTCGCAGAGATGCAGCCATTGATGTTCACTCCAAAGGACCTCACATTTCCCCAAGTCAGCTTACCAACATGGGCAACATGCCTGGTGAAGGACTTTGCAATGTGATGGAACTACAGGATCTGGAGCAGAAGGCTTTATTTTAAGGCACTGCATCTATCGGAAAGGGACTGAGCCCAAGGTGGATAATTAGGACCAGGGAGCATAGAAAGACTGATTCAGATGAGTGCTTGTTATTCATCTGCTTCCTAGGCTCTGTCCAGGGTCCTGAAAGACATGATTCCAATTAGCCTCCCCTCTGCAACTGAAACCTTCCTATGCCTTTCCTATCTGTCCTCTCCTTTCCATGACAGAACACTTGCCAGGCTCCCCATGACCCACTCAAGGGTTCAACTTCCCCAGGACTAGCCAACAATTCAGAAACTTAAAATAGCAACGGAACAATGGAAGAAATCAAAATCACTGTTTCCTCTTTGGAAATGAGACCAGGTAAATTTGAAATTATAATATTCAAGGAGAAATTCAATGAAAATATGGGGGGGGGGGAAACCTAATTTTAACCCAGACTTCCTACATTCAAGTCAACATGCCAAGCTCTGTACTGGGATGCATCCCCTTCCAGCTGCCTTTCTGCCTTACAGCTTTTAAATTACTACTACTTCTATTACACACAGAGAGCTGTTTGTCACACACCTTCTTCTACGGCAGCCTACTGAGTTTCTGGATAAAATAAAAATAAAAAATGCTGCAGTTCCATTCTGTCCAACACTGTGTTTTCCAGGCAAGAAGCTTTCTGATTTGGTGCTATTAATCATTCTCCCCTTGTAAATTGTAGACAAGTTTCTTGCAAAGTTGGAAGTAACACTTCCAGCTGTAACACCATTAAACTGAATCCCTGGTAGCTATAACAGGAATTCATGATCTCCAGCTTAAGAGGTACCTCAAAATATATAAGTGTGCCTCGAAGAACTGCAAAGCTGAGCTTTGATTTTATTCTGTGCAAGGTGATGAAGGCAACATTTGACGCCTGAAAGGATAAAGGAAAAAGCTGAAACTATTGTACTGACGTGACAAATGTTAGTTATGTCCAGCTCTGTTTTCTTGTTTGTAGCTCAATTTGATTTTTGGTCAAGTCTCAGGAATAACCTGTGTATAACTGCAAATAAGCCTGTGTGTTAACATTATCATTAAAGGATAAAGAAAATAACAGTGGAGTATTTTTCACAGCAGGAGGAACTGTGGATTTAATTATACAATTCACATTTTGCAGCTCAATTCATGCAAAGTGTTTATCCACAGGCAATCGCCTCCCACCAGTTGACTGACTTCTCCACCTGTACTTTGGTGCTGCCTAGAGAATTTTGCACTTAAACATGCTCATCGACAGTTTAAAGTCTGACATTTTAATGCTTGTGTGAATTTTGCACCAATATATCTTCCAATATTTCACAAATGAAGAGACATGTTAACATTCTTCAGATTCTTCCCAATACTGTACCTTTAAGTTCCTGCTGGTTATAAAAATACTCTATTCCTCAACAAATGTGTTGTTGTTACTGTTATTAATTAAGTAATCACCTTCCTCATAGTCATATGCCTCAAAGAAATGTGCAAAATGTAATAAAAACAGCAAAAATAAATATAAATCCAGATAAAATAGCACAGAAAACAACAGCAAATGAATCAAAAGACAATACAATGAGACACCCATGGCATAGAGCAGCTGGGAAAGGGTGTTGAAACAAAAACGTATTCAGTTGTTTCTAGAAAGTGCAGATGTTGGATGCCCATCATACCTTAAATAACAACACCATAAATTGCAACACCCTTGTGGTCCCAGGCCCTAAGGAAGTTAGATTGGCTTCAACCAGAGCCAGGGCCTTTTCAACTCTGGCTCCGGCCTGGTGGAATACTCTGCCTCATGAGACCAGGGCCCTGCAGGATCTGATTTCTTTCCGCAGGGCCTGTAAGACAGAGTTGTTCCGCCTGGCCTTTGGCTTGGAGCCAATTTGATTCCCTCCCTCCCTCTCTTTCTTTTTTCTTTTCCTTCTCCTCCTGCAATGAGGCTACATTTTAATATTTTAATGTTCCATTATTTTAATGTTGTATTTTATTTTTGTTTTTAAGTTGTAATCATTCATCTTGTTTTTATTATTGCTTGTAAGCCACTCTGAGCCCGGCCTTGGCTGGGGAGGGCGGGGTATAAATAAATTATTATTATTATTATTATTATTATTATTATTATTATTATTATTATTATACCTCTACAGGCATCCTGCAGCCTCTTTGGGGCTGGGGGGGAAAAATAAATTGTTTTTTTCTTTATCCCCCCCCCTAAAAACTAGGTGCGCCCTATGGTCCGGTGCACCCTGTGGAGCGAAAAATACGGTATTAACTATATTTACTAGTTCCTCTGTCCCAAAAATGAAATACAAAGCAAGAAATCATAATTATAAACAAGGATAAAGCAGCCTGAAATACAGCAATAACAGATGCAAAAACAGATCCAGTCCTATGCTCAATTCCCCTACAATTCCCAGAGTTTCCTGAGAAGATGGATTGATTGTTAAAAGCCACTCTGGAAATTGTAGCTCTTTGAGGGAAGATGGGTCTCCAGTGCTGTTAACAAACTACACTTCCCAGGATTCTTTTCAGGAACCCAAAAGTGAGTGAAGTGTGGCTATCCCATTACAAATGTGGAAGCAGTCCAGGTCTACTACAATCACAAATTCCAAACCACTTCCTGACCAGGTTTCTTCTTTCTTCCTCTTCCTCTTGTTCTGGCATAGTCTCCACTGTGAGGCAGTATGATGAACATACATGTTTACCTTTATGTGAAGCATTTAGATGCAAATGGGGTGAGACATGGGGCACAAAACAGAGTTAATAACCATATTCATTGCATTCTATATTTTACTGTATAGAAAGAAAGTGTGGTAAATCCCCACCAAATGTATGAAGGGGTGGGGCAGAGAGAGAGAGAGAGAGAGAGAGAGAGAGAGAGAGAGAGAGAGAGAGAGAGAATCCTCTTTCTTCATCACCCCAGCTTTCTTCCTCAATCTTCCATAAAATTTCCGAAGACAACCTTGTGGTCCAGAGTTTCCGCTAGAGAGAAGGGAAGAAAATGACACTTTGAAATTAAAGGGAACAATTACGCTCTTTTATTTTCTCCAGTTAAAGAGCTCAGCTGTAGTCAAACACGTAGGCTTTTGGAAGAAAGCAACAGATTATGTGTGAAGGTTACCTCCAGAGAGGTGCGAATTTCACAGCAGCGGTAAAAATGTTAGCCACAAAGGGGGAAAAGGGGGGGTGGGCAGAGAAAAGAAAACCCCAGAGCTGTGATTTGGAACGGTGATGAATGCTTACTCTCCTTCTGACAGAATGCTCTAGCTTCTGTTTGATGGGGATAATGGTGCCACTTTGGAAAGAGATCCTGAGCATTATTTAAAGATAGGAATAAACAATTTGATAGTGTTTTAACTTACGTATGGCAACGCTTGTTTTTCTTTTTTTCTATGAACAGAAAGGAGTAAGCTGGTTACCATGGTAATTCCTGTCTTACCTTTTAAGACAAAGGATAGCTCTGAGCTATAAAATTAAGTCCCCTACAACCTTTCATTTCTCATACTTAACAAAGACTTCTTTCTCATCCTTTCCCACCCCCACCTGCTTGCATTAAACCATCTCTAGGACTGCTAGCCTCACATAATCCAGCCTCAAAATCAATTTTGATTGCAAATTTGACCTATAGTTTTATTTTAATAAGACATTCCCTGACTTGATGCAAAAAGATGAATCCCCATACTGTATGGGACAACATGCCCCTTTGGTCAAACCAGTGGTTTGTGGTTACTTCTTGCTTAAAAAAGAAAGAAAGAACATTGACCCAGGAGGTAGATGACACTGCTTTTGTAGCTTATTCTCATTTAATTGCATTGTCCAGAGAGATGTATTTCATCTATTAAGATTATGGCTTCTCTCTCCTCATTAGGATTTTTCACAAAGTATGTTATTAAAGTCTATTTCTGAATCCTTGCATTGTGTTTCGTTATGAATATATATATTTTATTCTGTTACCATGTGAACAAGGAAACACATATAACAGCAGCTCATAATCTCCTGAATGTCAACTGATGGATATTCTTTGCTTCATAACTGTGCGGCATGACTCATGGGAATATTTGAAAAGTTAGAGACCTGTTTAGATCTAAAATTAATAAGGGAAAGAAGCAAGGAAAGTGGCGTGCTCAGGGAAAGGTTGATCTCCTCTGAAAGGATGCTCTCTTGGAGCACCACTGCTTTTTTAAAAAAAAGGGGGGGGGGCAAAGTAGGGTTTTGGATTGTGTACCAGGTATTTAGCTGGCAGAAACTGGAGAAAGTTCCAATTATATTTGGCATGGGCCTCAGTAGTTATTTCTTTATTGCATTAGCCATAGCCCCATCAACATGAAAGCAACCCCACCTCCCCCCAAAATCATTGCAAAAAATGCCAAATTAAGACATGCAGCAACAGGGGCGCTGACTTGCCTCCCACACCGAGGGGGCCTGGCCATGTGACGTGATCGCCCTTACTCTTCCCAGTCCCTGCCTGGCTCCTCAATATTGGGGGGTGCACTCTCCTGCCCCCAAATATGGGGTGCTGAAACCCTTTCTGCCTGTGCCCCTGTGTAGCAATGACATCAAAATATTGAAAATACCAGAAAATCAAAATGTTAAGCTAAAAGGGTTTTTTTTTTAAATTGCTGTAGTAGTTGTTGTAGTTGTTACTTATTATCTGCCCATCTGCCTAAGGGTGGATCACAACAATTTAAAATACATTTAAAACAGTTTAAAGCAGATTTCAATAAAAGGAATAGGTTGGGTCCCCAAACCACACATCTCAAGCATCAAAGGAAAGGGTAAAGTTTAGGTAAATAGGAAACCAAGCAAGATCATTGTCCATCTAGCGTAGTGTACTTGACATTGATTGGTAGCAGCTCTCCAGGATTTCAGACAGGGTTCTCTCCCTCGAGATGTTGGGGGTTGAGCCTGGGACCTTCTGCATGCAAAGTGGATTGAGTTATGGTGCTTCCCTTGGAGGCAGTAGGTGATGGCAAATACTCTCCACCTGACACCCTGGCATCCAATCAGACTGGCAGTCAGTAGTGTCACCCAGCCCTACCTGTTTGTTGAACCTGGGACCTTTTGCATGCTCTTCTGTTGGGCCACAGCCTTTCCCCTAAACATTATTCCAAGTTTTCAGAGAACAAGAGTTGGAATTTTGATAACCTCTCTGCTTCCATTACCAAACAGCTGGGTCCTGTTCAAATAGACAGTGTGTACATGTAAAGGGGAAACTGGAATTTTGTGCACTGTTCCCACCCCAGATCTCCCTCTGGAGCCAGCTGAAGTCGTTTTGCTATCTGATGTGAAGGAAAAGATGGCACCCACACTCCACATTCAGAAGCCGGGAAGACCGGTAACTGAATCTTCCTTTAACAGTCATGTTGGGACTGTGCCCTTCTCCATACTCGAGGCTTAGGCGGCAAGGAAATAAAGGAACATAACTTAGGAAGAACACTGTGTGATCAGGCTGGCTTCCCATTGTTAGGATATTGATGTCCTGTTCCACCTTTAAACATATGTGTGGATTGTTGTATGCCACATGTCTGTTAACACTCCAGCACAGCTTGCTGGGAACTTCCGTTTGTGTGTATAGCTTTTGCTTTACCTGCTTGCTTCGACACAAAAGGGAGAAGACATGTTTTTCCCTTTTGTCCTGATGTATGCTGAATAAACTGCCTGTAAATATGCTTTACACAGCCTCTCCCTGCCACTTCTGTTGTGCGTTTACTCCGCTGAGTTGCGTGCCCAGCTTCTGGAGCTTCTGAAGCTCTGGGTCACAGATTCATGCTGTGCCAAGGACTGGAGTTTGACCGGCATGTTGGCTGGTGGGCTGGAGCCAGCTAGGGGCTTGCCAAGTGCCCCCATTCCCTTGGAAGCATCCCAACACCCAATCTGGTCCAGTACCCTGTCCTCACAGTGGCTCACCAGATACCTATGGGAAGCCCAAAAGCAGAGTCTGAGTAGAAGAGAAGCACTCTCCCTACTTGTGATTCCCAGCAACTAGTATTCAGAAGCAAACTGCTCCCAGCAATGAAAGAAGAACATTGCTATCAGGCTGCCCCAGATGCCCCTCCCTCACAATGTATCCTATCATCTGTTGTTCAAGGAGCCCACCTCACTCCGCTTAATGATCTGGCTGGACCTGCATGTTTTGCAGAACTTGCAACTTGGAATGGAGTTTCCCGTTGCAAAGAAAGAACCTGCACACATAAAACTTACTTGTGAAGAGGCTTGGATGAACTGACAAAAGTTGGAAGCAGGGGCGATGTTCAGAATTGGAGCACCTGAAAAGGGGTTGCAGAATGAATATGTACAAGGTACGTAGAATGCCTTAACCCCTTTTAGGGGACCCCCCTCCTAATTCTAGTCATCTGTAGCAACAGCAATATGTTGGCGCAGAATGTGAAAGATGACAATGATAAAGTAAACTTGAATGTATTTAAAATAAATCATAACTCATAGACATTTAATCATAAGAAGAAGATAAATCCTAAGAATGGCAAAAGCATAATAAAGCAGAAGAATGTAAGGGGAAGGGTCATATCTTAGTGACAGAGCATCTGCTTTGCATGCAGAAGGTCCAAGGTTCAATTGTTAATTTCTATACTGCTTAACATATTAAAAATATCTCTAAGCAGTGTAGAGAAAACTGAAGCAACAACAGACAACTTAAAGAAAAATATTACAAAAACACACAGTTACATATTATAATGTTCCATATATATATATAAAAGGGACGCGGGTGGCACTGTGGGTTAAACCACAGAGCCCAGGGCTTGCTGATCAGAAGGTTGGAGGTTCGAATCCCCACAACAGGGTGAGCTCCCATTGCTCGGTCCCTGCTCCTGCCAACCTAGAAGTTCGAAAGCACCTCAAAGTGCAAGTAGATAAATAGGTACTGCTCCGGTGGTAAGGTAAACAGTGTTTCCGTGCGCTGCTCTGGTTTGCCAGAAGCGGCTTAGTCATGCTGGCCACATGACCCAGAAGCTGTCTGCGGACAAACACCGGCTCCCTCGGCCTATAGAGCGAGATGAGCGCCGCAACCCCAGAGTCAGGCATGAATGGACCTAATGGTCAGGGGTCCCTTTACCTTTACCTAAAATAAAAAACCCAATATCAGTTCATTTTCCTTCTGACACACTTCTGGGTCTCAGCCTCTGGGTTCTCACCAGGGTCTAAATAAACTCTCAGCTCACACTCAAAAGTTTCACAATGAAAAAAGTTCCTGGAAAAAGCAGACTTCATTCCAATCTCTCACTCTAGACTTGCTTTTTATGGGCTGGTGCAAGATGGACAGTACTTCTCCAGGCTGCCCACAGTTGTTTCCAATTCAGCTGCACTTTCCATACCCAAGTACAGCATGTTTTTCAGTGGTGGATCTTTCATAATCAGGCGCCCTGTGCAAGACCCAAATTTGATGCCCCCAAATGGATCTTCTCAATTTTGCATCCTTTCAGCTTGGTGCCCTGTGCTGGGGAAACACCTGCATCACCCTTAATCTGGCACTGGTTTTGTTGAGTTTCCGCAGGAGTCCAAAGGATGGAAAAAGGACCCACTTCCACTCTCAGCTCTTTCTTCAATCCCTAGCAACTCCTGGTATGGCTAAGAATGTTACCAGTCTGAAACCCTGGAGAGCCAACCCTGGAGAGTCTGTGTTGACAATTCTGAAATAGATGGAGCAATAGTCTGATTCAGTATAAACTAGATTTCTACATTTCATATGGCTCCCCACCCGCCAAAAAAGTTCTGTTTCACTGCCTGCCATTGCTGCATGTTCTCCCTCAACCGTTCATCCCATAGTTATAAGTTACAACTGGCCTTTGTCTAGAGAATGTCTCTGTGCATTCCAGGAGCCACATGCCTGTGCTGGGTCAAACCAGAGGCAAAGGTGGGCAGATCAACAGGTTTGGATCTTACACTCTAGCCACACAAAAGTCAAAGGTTTCTTCTACTTACACCCATATCCCATTCCATCTGGGTAAGGAAGAGATATTATTATAGTTCAAGAGGTGTGACCCACGCATTGCCTGGATAGAGAGGTTTGGAGGGCCACAGCTAGCCCCTGAGCCTCCAGATTCCAACTTCTCTCTAAGCATATATCAGAGAGACTGCTTTCTAGTGGGAAAAGAGAATAGTTTTAGGGCTGGACCAGGTAGGCTAAGCCACCTACCACTTTAGAATAGTTCCCAACCTCTCCATTATTTCTGTCAGTGCAATATCCCAGTGACTTGGAGATGGAGACACTGGTAGCACCCACATAAGAAAAAGACTCTCCTCCCTGCAAGAGAGGGGAGTGGTTGTGGCCGGGAGCCGGACTCCGCCTCAAGCAGGGGGTGTTTGCCCCCTGCCTCCCACTCACCTGGCTGGCGCCCACGCCCTCGGCCAGGCACCCAACCAGGTGCCTTCAAGGTGTACAGCAGCCTAAATCGCTGCGGCGCCAGCCTCCAGCCCTCACTTTTTGTTGTCCTGTCATCACCCACCCTCCACTCCCTTAGAGCAGGGTTCCAGTTTTCTTTTGGCCTTGCTATGGACCTTAGGATGGTCGCCCTGGTTGTTCGGGGGGCCTGGTAGGAATTTTTCCATTTGGCATTAGGCTTTTTGGTTTTTTCGCCTACCTCGTAGCAATCGTCACAACTTTCGTGATATTGGTGGGTAGGTTAGGCATTGGAATAATGTGTTGTGGTGTCGAAGGGCTAGGTGTGGCCATCACCTGCGCCTTCAATTTTTGGGTATTCCGTTAAAGGAATCCGGCAGTCGTGTATTCTGTCCGATGCCTGCGTGGCGGGAGGCCATGGCACGACCCTCAGTGACATCAGGGAAGAGCTTATAGTTGGATTAGCATCAACAGGCTCCACCTACTGGTGAATAAACCCCCCTTGTTTTTTAGACTCACCCCTCTCCGAGTGGGTGGAGTCAGCTGACGTAATCCAATGCCTAAGCCAATACCTTTTCACTTGCTGTAATCAATAAAGTTGTGGCCTTTTCTTGCCATTAACCTTATATCACGTGTCCTTGTGTTTCATTCCACTGCGCGGGGTACGGGTCCTCGAACCACAACATTTATCTTTTTCACCTACCGTACTTATGTGCTTTCTATTGCCCCTCCTTGCTGCTTTGGGCTGCTTTACCTACCACTACCACCAGAGCTCAATGAGTTTTGGAGCCTGTTTTGCTAGGAGAATGTTTTGGACATCGGGATGGAGATAGATTTGGCACCTCACTGTGTTCAGCTGTTTGTTTCTGTCGCTTTTGTTACAATATTTATTACAGGTAGTTTGGAAGAAATTAGAAATTACTCACATATAAACATGAACAGATCTTGGGAACTGTTTACAGGCTTTGCCAAACATGATTGTTTTGTCAAGTTTTGGTGTGTGTTTTGCAGCGTAATTATCTCTTACTTACTTTCTATGTAGCAGGAAGCCTCAATATAGTGAGTAATATTCTGATTATTTGTTAAAATTAGCATCTGGTAGATACATCCCTGCCAACACATTTATATATATATATATAAACCAAGGATAAAAAGAAAGCATTTAAATTTAAATTCCAGCTTTGACGCTCTTGCTATTTCTCTTCCTGTGCTGTGAATTGGAAAATCAGATCCAGCTATAGGGTTGTATCCAAGTCATTGCACAAGTAGAAGAACTTATTCAAGTGTAACAGAACTTCCACCCCTCTCCTCTTTCCATGCACCCAACCAAATCTGCTCTGGGGTTTTCACCAACCCTCAAGGGTGTATGTGGCAGCACTGGGTGGGGGGAGAGGTGGGGGGGGAGTTCCATTGTGCTTGTGGAAGTTGTTCCACCTGCAGCTTTAGAAAGCAGGCATTTACCTGGTTAAACTGACCAAACCTTAAAAGTCTTGCCTATTGCCTTCAGATTTGGGGACTTTGCTAATTATTGATAATGATAACTTTGTAATGTGATTCAAATCTTGTATGTGAGAGCGTGCATGGAGAAATTAAACAATTCCATTATCTACTAAGTGATAATATGTCAGAGTTAAAGTGGGGCACTATTGCCAATTGCATTGCATTATTACCATAGGTGAACGATTAAGTCCACTTAATGAGCAGGCTAGTCTTGATTACACCTGACTCAAATCCCAATTAAACTCCTTAGATGAGAATTGGAGAGGAGCAGAGAATGCATTGCAGTGATTCACTTGTAGCCTGTCTGATCAAAGAGAGAGGAAATAAACAGCTCTAAACTCTTTTCCTAAGAGCTGTTAAACTCATGGAGTTAGACTGATGCCTCCAACAAGAACAATTATGGCAAGAACTGCTTGGGTGAGAGAAATCTTTGGAGGTAAATTTGTACCAGACAATAAAGTTCTTGGATGGTCTCAGCATGTGTACGTGTATGCAGGCAGGCAGACATGAAGTTCAAAATGTGGTTAAGTAAAAGAAAGAGAGCATAAGATAGAAAATAAATGAAATGCACCCAAGTTTTGTTCGCAGGCTTCCCGTAGGCATCTGGTGGGCTACTCTGAGAATAGGATGCTGGCAAGAGGGCCTGTTGGTCTGCTCCTGCGGGGCTCCTCTTGCATTTCTCATAACATAAGGCCTTTGGCTTATTCAGCCAAAGGAGGGTATTGTTTTGGTTGTTACTACGGTGTGTATTTTTATGCTTTTGTATTGTGAACAGCCCTGTGATCCTTGGAACGAGGGTGGTGTCGAAATTAAATTAATAAATAATGATTACTTACAGATTTTTACCAGCTGCATTTTGTGGATTAGATAATAAATGGCTCATTTCCACTGGACAGCAGCAATCGAGGAGAGGAAGGATGAATCCATTTTCCTGTCACTACTGCTACGTGATGGGTATGCAGTGGGCCTAGACTACATCGTGAAAGTGTTGCAAGTTGTTATTCAGTAAAAGTAGCATTTCTGGAACATCAGGCTTTTATGCAGCTGTTAAGGGAACAGGGGCACTGCAGGGGAAAAGGAAATATAGTAATGAACATGAAGTTGGTTAAGAAGTGGATTTGCCAAAGAAGTATTTTATTGTGCGTCACCATTCCCAAATTCCTGAGCCTGAACATGCATTTATTTATTACGTTTAGAGTCCATCTTTCTTCCACTGAGCTCAAGGTAGCACGTATAGTTACCACACTATCCATTTTAACTCCCAAAGCAACCCTATGGGGTAAGTTATGCTGAGAGATGAGTGATCTCTCACCAAGGTCATCCACATGTTCAGGTAGGGATTTGAATTATGATTCCCCAGGTCCCAGTCTAGCACTCTAGAAACTACTGCTAAAGGTGCCCAGGGCCGGGTGTTTCACATGCCACAGCCTCTTTCCTCACCCCTGGTCAGGCTTGACCTGGGAATGGAGCTATGGTAGGGCATGAGAAAGCTGCTTCAGCAACTTCCTCATGCACCACAGCCCAGGAGAGTGTTGACGCCCACTCTCCTCTCTCTGCTCCCTGGGTCAGGTTTGATCCGAGAGTAGAGCTGCGTCTGGCAGCATTGGGCCGTCATGCGATGAAGCTGTCTCTGCAGCTCTCTTGTGCGTCAGAGCCAGGCTGAGAAGAGGGAGCTTGTTGTGAGGGTGCCTAGTCATGCCCTCTCAAAAGAAGTGCCCGGGCCACAGCCCCCACTCCTCGTTACACCACTGCCTATGTCCCAAGGGTGCCACTGGAGTTGGCAAGAAGTAGATGGACAAGAGCAGATGGGGCATAAGCAGAATAGGGAGGGAGTATGAGAGGTGTGGTAGTAGAAGAAATGGGCTGGAAAGTCAAATTCCTGAACTAGGAAGCATGCTGACTGCAACATCAATGCATGTATCACAGCAATAACATACCTTGGACAGAATCTCCACATTCTTTTGCACCCAGTTCCCCCCGCCGCCTCCTCCTTCAGCCTTGGTGCATAGTTCCAGCTCTGGCTTACTCACCAGCTAAAGCTCCTTTTCAACAAGAGATGACATGGCCCCAACACCCTCTGGTAACTTCCAGACTGAAATATTGTACATTAGGCTTCCATTTTGAAGATGAGCCAGAAACTTGAACTGGTTTAAAATGCACCGCCAGATTACTGGCTTGAGTTCCCTATTTTACTCATATAAAGGTAAAGGTAAAGGGACCCCTGACCATTAGGTCCAGTCCTGGCCGACTCTGGGGGCCAACCTTCCCGCCGGAGTGGTACCTATTCATCTACTTGCACTTTGATGTACTTTCGAACTGCTAGTTTGGCAGGAGCAGGGACCGAGCAATGGGAGCTCACCCCGTCACGGGGATTCGAACCGCCGACCTTCTGATCAGCAAGTCCTAGGCTCTGTGGTTTAACCCACAGCACCACCTGCATTGGTTGCCAGCTTGTTTCTGAGTAACCACTGCCAGGGGATGACACACGTTAGTTTCACGTCCCTCCAAATCTGGGGTGTGTGGTCTGGGGCAGGGCATTCTTTGTGGCAGCTCCTAGGTTGTGGAATTCCTTTCCCATAGGACCCACCCTATTCCCCTTACTGTAATTTGTTTTAACTTTTTAATATTGCACCCCTCACTGGTGAAGGGTGAGGGGTAGTAATGGTGTTAATAACCATATTCTTTCACACATTTTTTCTTGTAAAAATCCACATTTTGGGGGGCTTTGTTTCAAACCCAAACTGCAGGATTCTGAGAAGTGCACAATCTAAGTTCTAACTGCACTCTGGTCAGCATATATGTCCTGGAATGGTGAATTAAGATGAGGACCAAATTTAGTTATCTCCTGTCTCTAGTTTTGACACTCAAAACCCTTCATGACGTGGGCATCATGTCCCCCCCCCCCCCCAAGGCAGTTTTATCCTGTATCAACCTGCTTGGGAGGGAAGATCTCCCACTGAGGTCCTCTTCTCTGAAATTAAGTAGGTGGTAACAAAGGAGATAACTTTTATTTCCTCGGTGGTGCCCTGACTGTGGATTTCTCTCTCCAGGGAAGTTTAGCTGGCAGCGACACTATTGTATGTTAGGCATCAGGTTCAGATGTTTTTATTCTCTCTGGCATTTTAAATTATTTTAAATGAAAGGAAGCTATATTTTACACACCGAAATTGAGTTATCCATTCTGCAGATTGGGGAAAGTGTTTTAAATAGGGTTTTTGTACTGTTAAATAAAAAAAAAATTCTGTGACTTTATTTTATTATAAATTCTTTTTGTGAACCATCCTTGCGTCCTACAAATACTCAGAAAATGGATGGCTAGAGAGGGAGGGATGAGCATAAAGGGCAAGGGTATTTGGGGGTGTTTTATTTGGAGGGCAGAAGCAGAGTATTCTCGTTCTGTTTATTTGCAGATATTATTTTCCTGTATTTAATTGATAACCAAGTGTGTCTGTGGCAAAAGTCAATAAAATTTTGGTAACAAAAACATAGGGACTAGAAGCTTCAATTTTGTTGAGGATTGTGACTTGGAGGCATATATAAAGACTCAAAAGAGAAAGGTGATGTGGTCATCATAGCTGCAGGGGAGCAAGATGACTACAGTTCTTGAGTCTTTTCTTTTCCTCTCCTTCCCATCTTTACCAGGCTTCATCTTGCAGAGTTAAAGAAGTATTTGTATGCCCTCACAGCGTGAGATAGAATTTGCTGTCTGCTTATCTTAGAGGTTTGGCACCTCGCAGCAACACTGCTGCCGGAGGAATCCTGGAGTAGATCCAAAAATCAATCAACTTTCACTTTTTAAAAAAAGGGGGGGGGGGTTCTACAGCAAGTTTCTGTACAAAATAATATTTTTTCTTTCAGAAGAAGAAACCTTTCTAACTCTACAATGAGACAAATCTACATTAAAAATTCGTGGTTTGCTGCAAACTCCTTTATGCACTGAACCAAAGCCAGCTTTGGCTCAAGATAACTGTAGGAGGAATGACTTTGCTGAAAATCTTAAGGCATTAAGTGGAAGTCTTAAATGGGAGGAAAACTTTTGTTTGAACTGAAGTCCACAGCCTTACCGAGAGTGCATAACTATGTGGAAATATTTGGAGTCATGATAACAGGCTGCATGGTTTTATACCAGTGCTGTGGTCTTAATTCACAACTGGGCTAATAGAGTCTAACCAAGGTGTGAAATGTGTTATCTGAATGCTATGATGCAATTTCAGGCTAAACAATTGGAGTATTCTGTTCTTTTGCTGGAACATACGCAGCAAAGCTACCACCTATTATGCTTCCTGCTATGAAGTATTTTAGGAAACATTTGGTTCCTTGGGCTCAGCAGAAGGCATTTGTGGAGGTCCAAGCCCTGGCTCTAGCTCCAGACTGTGGCTGTTAATCATTCCTGACAAGAGGCATGGTTCCTGCTCCAGCAGCTGACTTCAGGGAACTGGGCTAGATATCAGGGGTTGGATAAAACATGCAGTTGCCTTATACTATGAGTAACCATTGTGCCTTCCAGATGTTGTTGGACTCCACCTCCCATCACCCATGACAACTGGCTATGCTGGCCAAGACTGATGGGAATTGCAGTTCAACAACATTGCCATTTGACAACCCCTGCTGAGAATGACCCATAGGTCTATCTATCCCAGTGTTGTCTATGCTTAATGACAACAGCTCTAGAAGGATTCAGGCTGGGACATTTTAAGCATTCCTACTTGAGATCCTTTTAGATGGTGATGCAGAGAACTAAAGCTGGGCCTCCTGTGAGTATGAAGCTCTCTTGTTAGCAGAAAAGCTACTTTATACCCAAGCTTTATTTGCACAGTAAAAGCCCACTGAAATGATAATGTTACTCCCCTCCGCCCCAGTGAACTATGCCACTAGTGCAGAAAAGACTGTATAGCTCATGCTCATGTGATGAGCCTCTTGTGATGAGCATGACCATACAGGCAGCTAGAGCATCACCTCTGCAGCTGGACGCAGGTGGCACTGTGGGTTAAACCACAGAGCCTAGGGCTTGCCGATCAGAAGGTCGGCGGTTTGAATCCCCGTGACAGGGTGAGCTCCAGTTGCTCAGTCCCTGCTCCTGCCAACCTAGCAGTTCAAAAGCACGTCAAAGTGCAAGTAGATAAATAGGAAGGTAAACGGCGTTTCCGTGTGCTGCTCTGGTTTGCCAGAAGCGGCTTAGTCATGCTGGCCACTTGACCCGGAAGCTGTACGCCGGCTCCCTCAGCCAGTAAAGCAAGATGAGCGCCGCAACCCCAGAGTCGGCCACGACTGGACCTAATGGTCAGGGTTCCTTTTACCTTTACCTTTAGGTTGCGCCCCGAGGCCCCCAAGCCCCTCCCCTTTAAATAACTTCACTCAGATGCATAATTTAGTTTAAGTTATTGGGCAAAATTTAGGTCACAACTTTATTAATTTCAGAAAAGTGACAGGTATTGGCTTAGGCATTGGCAACAGACTATAACTGACTCATGCCTCTCTAGCTGGCAGTCTGAAAGGGTAAACATCAAGCAGGGGAGCAGCATAGATGAAGACCAACTGAAGCTCACCCCAGGGTTCCTGTGGTCCTGGCATGGCCCTAGCCCCTCAAGCGGAATTCGGATGAGATCCGGGAACCCTAGATTCCTTTACCAGAATACCCTATTTTTGGAGGGGCAGGTGTTGGCCACACCTCCCCTCCCACACACTTCACTAAACCTAACCTAACTGCCAAACCTTACAAAGTTGTGATGATTGCTAAGGTGGTCGGCAAAAACCAAGTGGCTCCATCCAATCTGCCAAGTGGAAAAATTCCTACCCAGCCCCTGCTCCAAAGCAGGTGACCCAATACAAAGCAAGGCCAAAGGAGCAGCACCTAAAATTAGGGAGGCAGGGCGGGTGTTCGGCAGCACGATGCAAGTGCCCCCAATATGTCGCGCTGCCGCTTATATAGGCCCTGGGAGCGACGCTTTGCCCTGATTGGCTGAAACAATCTGGCACGATCCCGGGGCCTAATGGACAAGGCTTGGGCCTTCATAACCACTATCCACCATGGGGGTGGGGAGAAGACCTGGGGGCCTGCGCGCAACCAGGACCCTCATTAAAGAGGATCCCATTTGTCCTCAAAGCAACATGGTCCTAGACCCAGTGAAGTCCACATTTCTCATTATTCATGGCCACTGTCCATCCTGCCTGGGGCTGATGGGAGCTGGAGTCCAGCAACATCTGGAGGGTCCACATTGGCTCTTTTCCTGTGTCCTAGACTCTTCAGAGCTTTAAAGGCCAAATCTAGCTATTTAAATTTAGCGATATGTTCCCACTTGCATATGCCTGGGAAACGGTGTACACCTCTTCTAGGCAGAAGCAGAGTTTCTTGGTAGGTTTATTCGTACATTCCACATTCTAGCCTGGTGCTTGAAATTGTACCTAAGGAGGACCGGAAAAGGGGAGATAGATTCCATATGATGAATGGGCAAAGAGAGGAACAGAAGTACTTCAGCACTGCCCAGGAGGAAATAAAAGAGAATGTAGCAGACAGCAGGGAGTTGGGGTTGAAGGTGTCACTTCTAAAAAACAACCGATGATGGATATGGTGGAGCTTGGTGAAAGTAATGGCAAAGTGACAGGGAAGCATATGACTAATGACCATGAAAAATCACTTTTCGGGAATGAAACGCAACACTTCAGGACCTTACGAAAATGCAGTTTGCATCTGAGGGTGATAGGAAAAAGTATGCGGGCAGGAGGATACGCGGCTTTTGTTAGGGGATAGTCTTCAAAGTTCAGACTAGGGCTGATCCCAACCTTCCAGCAGCATTCAGAATGTTTGATGGTTGTGGGCATGGGGGGGAGAGACCTGGCACTGTTTTTTGGGGTGGCAAACTGGAGCGAGTAAAACACTTTTCAAAGATCAGTTGGGGTCAGTGATGTTAAGAATGTAATAAGAACTCTGCTGACTCAGGCCAGAAACCATTCTAGTCCAACATCCCTTTTCACAGTGGCCAGCCAAGGACCCATGGAAAACTCACAAGCATGATTCAAGTGCAACATTACTCTCCCCATTTGTGATTCTCACCAACTAGTATTCAGAGAAACACTATCCTTATTTAATGGACATGGGAAATATGCTTCCATGAGCAGTTCCTGAGTATTGGCCACTTTAAATGACCCAATCGCGTGAATGGGGATTGATGCTATGGGTGTTTCCTGCAGAAAGACTGCATTCCTTTCCAGTGTGGTGCTAGTTTGACTTTTTTGGAACCAACACAATCACTTCTGAAAAATGTGTTTGGGTCATTTAAAAGTTACTCCAGCTTTGCAGGAGTCTCTTAAAAAATGATTCCCACATAGCTAATATAAAATCTCTCTCTCTCTCTCTCTCTCTCTCTCTCTCTCTCTCTCTCTCTCTCTCTCTCACACACACACACACACACACACACACACACACCTCTGCAATAGTGCTTATGTAAATGGCTGTGTCTTAATTTCATCTCTGTCCCTCTGATTTCAAGGAGGCAGCAGAGAATTAGTCTCCTTTCTGTGTGTTTTGCAGAATTAAGCCGTGAAGACCCATTGCCAGCTGAAATATATAAAACTTACCACCTAGCAGAGAAATTAATTCTCTGCCGGATAGACAGGGAAATCCTTTTACAGCATTATATCAATGTCTCTCTTCTTCTTGTAGGCTGCCAGTTCAGGTTTCCAGCAACACAATGGCCATAACTGTGAAATTTTCATGAGATTTGCCAAGCAAATTGGAATGATAAATGACATGGCAGTAGCACTCTTTTGCTTGGCTAGTAAATCCAAAAGTCACACTGATTCTCCCATGTCCCACCCCCTTCGAGTATGGTAAGATGGTAACCTTGACTTTTTAGCTGCATGTCTTTCTTTTTTCTTCGTCTTAGATCATTTTCATCTTTCAGAGAGCTGGCAAGCTTTACGGGTAAGTGAGCATAGAAATGTTCCAGGCTGTATTATGAGGAATAGCTGAGAGGTATGACAAGGGGGTGAGGTGGGGGAAGAGTAGGTATTAAGGGGATCGTATCGAGATTATAAGGGAGGGAGGGAAAGTATTATACTGAGAGAAACAGGCAGGGTAAGAAATAGTTGCTGAGTACTGAGAGCACACTCACAAGCAAAAGACAACATGTTTTGAGGAAGCTAATCCAGGTAAGGGTCTATCCTGCTTCCAGGGACCCATGGATGTAGAATGCATCCAGAGAGCTCACCTCCAGGCTCTAAGGCAATCCTTAATAATAACATAGGGATCAGGGGCCCATCTAGTCCAGCATCTTGTTCTCACAGTGGCCAACCAGATTCCCTTGGAAGTCTGCAAGCAAGACCTGAGTGCAAAAGCATGTTTTGCTCCTGAAGTTTCCAGAAACAGGTCTTCAGAAGCATACTGCCTCTGACAGTGGGATGTATAAACCTCAGCAGAGACTGTGGAAATGAACATGCAAACTTTGGGGTGTTTGTGTGTGGCCATCCGATCCACTGTGAAAGTGTGTGGGAGGGGGCTTTTGCCAACTTTCACGTGAGAAAGGTGAAATGTATGGGTTTTCAAGTCAGAGGTATTACCATTGTGAAAGGAGGCAGCTGAGGTTCTTGTTGTTTCTTTCTGGGCGAGGAGGGCAGAGGGAGGAAGATGTTCCTCTTGGGTGTAAGATTGGTAGAGGCCAAAGGTGCACTTTTCATGGTTCTACTGCTCTGAGAAACTTGGTAGATGATGGTTGAAATGAGGTCATTCCCTATAACCGCTCCACACTGAGCTGCATCAAGCATCCTAGTTATTTGTTCCATTGGGTGTTTAACTCTGGTCTTTGACACTTAGGATTTGTGTGGTTTTCATTGGTCACTCCATATACATTCTTTGCTTTGTTTGCAATTGTCTTGTTGGATTTTAATGTTCTATGGTTATGTGGTTGAAGGGTGGGTAAGAAATGTCTTTAAAAAATAAATAAGGAGTAGCTTTTGTATTGATTCAAGTGGCAGCAATGCAGCCAGCTATCTCTCTCCCACCCACCACCCACTATCTACCCTGAGAATGGCACTATGGCATGATGTATCATTTACATTGGACCATCAGTATGCAATTGGAACATTGCTAGCCACAGATTGCAGCTCCAGCATCTCTTCAAATGATGACAGTTTTTAAGGGGGTTAAAAAGGCACGTATCTACACAGCCCCAGCAAGTTAATAGGTGCCAGGTTTCTTTCCCCCCCCACCCTTTTTGCCTAATCCTGGCCTCCTGAACTTGTAAACAAACAAACAAACAAACAAACAACAAACAAACAAACAAATCCCGTGGGTGCTTCAATGCATCTCTAAAATGAAGCGATATCTTTCTCTCTCTGAGGTAGAATGTTTGGTCTTATGCCTTGAAGTGACACTGGGTTAAAATAAAACAGGGCATCAAAGAATACTTTTGCTTACTGTCTAGGTTTTTTTATATACCAGGAGAGGAACAAATCTTAGTTCAGAGCACGAGCCAGCTTTTTTTTTTCCATATTAAAATTGCACACACAAATTTGCAACAAACAACAATCAACTCACAGAACAATGATTAGCAAACACTCTTGATTGGTTATCATATCCTTAAGCAAGAAATGTACACATCCTGTGATGATAAAAAATCTTTAAATTAAACTACAGAGCAAAAGTTGAGACAAGCATCTTCCTTAACAGTCCTAATTAACCCTCTAAATAGCAAGATCTAAAGTCAGCAGTTTTTCAAGAAAGTGTCATAGTTTCTCATCCGCCATCTCCAGACAGGATCTTCGCTCAGGGGTAGCCAGTGCTGTGCCTTCCAGATCGGAAAGGGGGAATATGTCAACTTCAGTTTCTGATTTCTCCAGTCTTCAGTTTTCCACATTTCTATTGTGCTCAGGTTCTTCTTTCAGGCTTTCTTAGAGGCATCTGGCTGACCACTGTGAAAACAGGATGCTGGACCAGGTGGGTCACTGGTCTGATCTGGTAAGGCAAGTCAAATGTCCTCATGAAAATTTATCAGCAAATGAATTTCTCCTAATAGTCACATTTTTTCAAGAAACCTTTTTTCCAATTAAATGCATTTTCGTATGTTGTTTTCACTAAACATATGCAGTTTTATGCACGCTTTACCCCCAGTATATGCATTTTGGCTGAAGAACTGCCCTACAAAATTCAGCAAAGTGCAGCTTTTGAAGGATGGCCGTGTTTTGGATTATGCATTGTTTTGCAAAGTGCAAAGGAGGAAAGTTCCTTTGTAAATGTGAGCTGAAGCAAGTTTCTCCCCCTACCCCATAAGACAGTTTCTCTAAGCATACACTTAGTTTCTCCAATGATACAACATTTCTTTTTCTCAGCCCATTTATTGCAGACATCCATTGAATGTTGTACCTCTGCCCTCAATCTTACCCAAGTCACACTACAAGTTTGGACTGCTATATAGAAATCCACATCACTCACCCAACACATATAGACAGGTACATCGTATGAGTCAGATGGAAGCAGCTTCTCAGCATCTTAAAGGGCTCTGAAGCCCCTCCAACATCTATTGTTCAAATAACACAAGTGTAGCATCTCATTGAAGGCAATCAGGGAAATGGTAATTAACACAGCAGGCCCGAAAGCCGAAGCACGTTCTCTAGAGGGCCAGGGTGGAGGAAAGGAAACAGACTGCTTTGAAGAGCTGCACAGCGAGGGAGAGAGCTTTCTTTTTTAAAATGGTGATGTACTTTTTGCCACTTTACTCCTCCTCTTCTTTGTTATTTTTTGGGGCATCCTTCCACGCATACCACCACTGCCCTTTGCCCACCCTCCCTTTTGCTCAATCACTCTTGAAATCCACCTCAACTCAAAACCCCTCCCCCTTTTTTATTATAATTTCCTAGGAAGTTTAGTTCCCTACATCCATCCTCACACAATAATATAAGAAGAGCTCCTCCAGATCAGACTACAGGTGCACCTACTGGGGCCAGGAGGATGGCTGTTTACGCATTGCCAGAAAAGTGAAATGCCATCCCCTCCCCATAAAAAAAGAACAAAAGAGGACAAGTACTAATTTACAGAATAGTTCCAAATTTAGAGATAATGACTATAATTTAAATAGAAGTACAATACATCTCACTGTAGTGGAGAAGACGGTGACTCCGTCTGCTGTTCAGGTGCAAACAGGAATCCAGAACCTCAGGCCCGAAGGATGTAATGTGGTGTTTGCAGCCCTCCGCCAACTACAACTTCATCCTCAGTCCCATGGCATGGTCTCAGGCTCTGTTGCCCATCAGGAGATGCTGCAGCTTCTCCCACCAGCCATAGGATTCCAATTTGCCCACCTGCAATTTTGGACCAATCACGGGTGGGCGTGAGGGCGTGGCCATAGGCAGGGGCAGGCCTGAGGCAGACTCCTAGAGTTTTCACTCAGGTCTCCTTCCCAGGGATAAAAGTCAGACTGGTCTTTACCCAAGACTGCAGCTGGCAGGAAACAACAACAACAACATTGTAAATGACTTCATGATACCCTAATTTAATTAGGCAGGATGGGGCACCTGTTGCCTTCCATATGTTGTTGAAGTACAACTCGCATCATCACTGTCTGTTGGCCATGCTGTCTGGGCCTGATGGGAGCTGCAGTCCAACAACATCTGGAGGGCCACAGGTTCCCCATCCCTTGACTTGAATACAGTGGAGCACTGTATTCTTCACCAATCACACTCTGCGGGAAGATAGGAGAGATCAGGGGCTGCATCCTCTAGTTGGCTTTGACAAAACACATTTCTTTTCAGCTTATTTTCAGATGAGAGACTCTCTCCACCACCCCACCCCAAATGCAGAATTTTATTTTTATTTTCTAAAAAATGATGCCACTGAGGCATCAATAGGGGAAGTTAAGAATTTGACCCCATTAATGGTTGGGAGGGGGGATGCAGGGAAGAAGTTTAATACTGTGATTGAACAGAGAATACTACAGTCATCCTGTTTATTGGATATTAAGTTTCTACAGGGTTCTGCAGAGGAAATCCAAGAAGAAACTGCAAGGCATTTAACTGAGTGGTGATGGTATTTGACACCTGCAGAACTTTTTTATTAGAACCTGACCTCTGCTTTGGATTGCCATTACTGTTAACATCAGGGCTCCTGACCAAGATGGCAGCCCTGTTGTGTTTTCATTTTGTACTTGTTTCTTTCAACAAAGTCCCTTCTGATTTCTCAAGGCTCCAATAAACTTTCATGTGAAGAACCAACTGCTTTCAAAGAGGCTGTGAGTCTTCAAAGTGGTGTATAATATTCTCTCTCTTTGGGTCCATTTCTTTTGACTTTTTTCTCGAAAACATCTTGTTTGTTTTTGTTTGTTTCAAACCTTTAGCTCAATGCCCGAATTGTATCTAAGGCATTTACAAAACAAAAATCAAAAAGTGCTATATACTATATACCTATGAACTGTGAAATGGGGGCGGGGGAGAGACAATGATCCTCACCCTCTTCAGCCTCTCTCTTGCCAAGGCACATCCTGACTTGCAATATGCAGCACTCACTTCGCTAAGAATCATGGGCTTGAAGACAATCAACTAAAAGCGGCCACAGCTCCCTCCTATTGCAACAGCAACATGATTTCCCATACCAGACCTGCCACAATAGTTATGGTCACATGCTGTGTAGGATTCGCTTTGCCTGGCATAATGCTGCTTCAGGTTTATTTTTAAGGCAAGGTTATCTCTCTGACGCGGGTGGCGCTGTGGGTAAAAGCCTCAGCGCCTAGGGCTAGCCAATCGAAAGGTTGGCGGTTCGATTCCCCACGGCGGGGTGCGCTCCCGCTGCTCGGTACCAGTGCCTGCCAACCTAGCAGTTCGAAAGCACCCCCGGGTGCAAGTAGATAAATAGGGACCGCTTACCGGCGGGAAGGTAAACAGCGTTCCGTGTGCTGCGCTGACTCGCCAGATGCAGCTTTGTCACGCTGGCCACGTGACCCGGAAGTGTCTGCAGACAGCGCTGGCCCCCGGCCTCTTGAGTGAGGTGGGCGCACAACCCCAGAGTCTGTCAAGACTGGCCCGTACGGGCAGGGGTACCTTTACCTTTACCTTTATCTCTCTGAGGTCAGACCAGGTTCTTTACCGCATCTCCTCCCAGCCATTTTCCCTAATCAGTGAGCACAGCCCATCCTGCACCCACTATTCACCCAATATTGTTTGTTTCATTTATGTGACTGCTCTCCCCCCATACGTGACTTGCTCCCTGGTCTGTTTGGGGAGAGTAGTGGGCGAATTTCAAAGGAGCAAACCTTAGTCACATTTAGAATTATTTTTTCCATTTACGGAATTTTTTCCATTTCAGTTCTATTCTCTCCCCCCCCCCCCCATGCCCTGCTCTTTCTCTCACCCCCAAACTTAATTTGGTTAATAAAAGGAGGCATGCCAAAAGAATTAAATAGCACTGAAAAGTTTGCCAGAAACTCAGATGTTTATGTGTTTGTTATTCCATGCACAGAGAGCGTTGGCGTGATTCTCAGCTTAGTCGGATGCATATATTCAGTGCCAAAATGAATTTAGAGGCAGTGCTTAGAGTTGAGACTGAATGGCACAAACTCGGAAGCTGCCTCCATTAAACGAAACCCTGCTGATGTAAGTGCATCACTGCCGCTACATTGTGAAAAGCACTCAGGCAGGTGTGCTGCAATGTGGGTGGGGTGGGGGGAAAGAGGGAATGTGCCTTACAGTGATACAGCCATGCTCTATGAAATATTGAAAGGAAATGCCACTCATTTGAGGAATGTGTTGCCTTGTTTCAGTTTGCCTATCATGGAAGTACTTCACTGTCATTCCACCAGGAACAATTTGGAGCCCCAGGACATTCAGAGTACAGCCTTTTAGCCTCCTGACCTCCCAGATCCACTACAGAGTAGTCTTATGCTACCTGATTGCTTAATGGTAGGAAAGGTTGCACTGTTTCCATAGGTGATGTTCAATCGATGGGAAATTGCCCCAGGCGCAGTGCTTAAGGTAATTCCTTTGGGCCAGGTGGTTCTCTATGGAGATTATTTGCAAAGGGTTGCGCTGTTGCTGTTTTTACAGCCTCTTCTTGGAAAACATGCTTAATGTACGGGGTCACCTGTTTGCCCTCCAGTACCTCTTCAATGAATAGCTCAATAAATAGCCCCTTCAAAAATCCACAGTGCTCAGTTCCAGTTTACATTGGCTCAGCCTCTCCTATTTTGAACATGTTGCTGGATGCTAGGAATGGATGCCTATTCTCTCTGGGTAAAGGAGAGAACAAAGAGCTTCCATCTATGAACAAATAGAACAGTGGCTGATGTAGGTGCCTTTCCCCCACCCCATTGATTTGGGGGGTGGGGAATCACTGCTGGAGGACCTGCCAGCATGATTTTCTGCGTTTCTTTCTTTTTCTACTCTTTCAGATGTGGCAGTTATTTTCTATGTAGCCACACACCCAAAGAATTGGCTCCTGTGAAACTTTCTAAAAATTCCAAATGTACCCACTAGCCCAAAAAGATTGGTGACCCCATGAAATTCCATTGCAAAACCCATCATTTTATTAGGAGCTTTTTCCATATTCTCACAGGCTGGCATTAGCCTGCTGGAATATCTGCTAAAAATGCTCTGTGTCTTTTTTTACTGACTGCGTCCAAATCTCCTGGACATTTGATCATCTGCAGTGGTGCATTGTGTAGCTTTTATCATTCCTACCTGTGTGAAAACTGATGCTGCTGTTTAAGCATAAATATCATGGTTGTTGTGAATAAATAAATAAAACAACATTTAAACTGTATTTAAGTGTGTGTGTTTGTGCGGGTATGTGTGTAAGTTTTATTAGTCTTCCTAGGTATATAATATTCTTTAGTGGAACGGCTTGCAACATTCTGAAGGTTGGGGAGGGGGAGAGAATGCTGTGAACCATGTGCATTAATTGTGGGCCGAATTGTGAACTGAACTGGAATGGAATTAGTTCCTGTTTGGAGGGGGTAAATGAATTGAAACTAATTCCTTTTTGGTGAGTGGGAGCTGGGTTCAATCCTTTTTTAAAGCAAACTTTCCAAGCACTGAAGCTTGTCACCTGAACTTGAAATTCTTACTGTCATGTCTTTATATTTCCATACTAGGAAAACGGTCACACATGCCCCCAACAAAACCCACTCCTGTTATTAATGAAGAACACATTCCAATTTCCCAGAAAGCTTTGACCCATTTCCACATTTTTATAAAAGCTTAAGGAATACTTTAAAACAAAGCAAACCTGTATAAGTATTTTAAATATATATATATATATATATATATATATATATATATGCACAAAACACAATGCTTAATGATATAATGAGGCTTCATTATTACACCACTTACTCGGTGTGATTACAGATGCACAAAGATCCTTGTCACTTTGCAAATTTTCATCAAATGACACTTACTGTATTTGTGCTGTTATTTTATATTATTTCTTCTATTGCTTGTTCAGAAACACTTAAACAAAAACACCTCTGCAGTCTTTGGAGAGCATATTGAGCACTACAGATATTGTTGTTGTTTAGTCGTTTAGTCGTGTCCGACTCTTTGTGACCCCCTAGACCAGAGCACGCCAGGCACTCCTGTCTTCCACTGCCTCCCGCAGTTTGGTCAAACTCATGTTGGTAGCTTTGATATTACTACAGATATTACCACCTTGTATTTAGCAGAAGAGCTCCTATACCTTTGACAGGCAGAAGTTCAACAGGTGAAATGTACTTCCTTCACTGCATCTCTGTGCAGGTTAAATCATCACCTGCTAAAACCCATCTGTCACATAACTTTAAAACTCAAGACCTGCTGCTATGCAGGTGGGGGGAGAGAAAGACAGACAGATGGAATCCTTACATTGAACTACAATAATGGTAATATAGTAGATTATTACCTTGGTGGACAAAGAATTTGAGTGACACTGGTAGTTCCAGGTTCTTCTTCAAAAGCTGTTATTTTTTCTCATGATGCCCACACATTTCACAACTGTCTTTGCATTCAATGGTTCCCATGGCTTTAAAATGGGATTAAACACTAGCGGAGTGGTCAGTGTGTGAATACTCTTGGGGGAGTATGAAATGTGCTGTTGGTCTCTATGCTATTCCTCCATTGGTCTAATTGGGCACAGAGACAGGTAGACTGGAAGTCAAGTTGCAGGTGGACAACAAGATGCTTGAAGCCTTGCTTCTAACAGTAGTAGAATGGGTGAAGTGTAGGAGCATCGGAGGCAGGTCCTGGGTTTGGTGAAGCAGGACACAATGAGGTAACAGAACAGTGACTATGAGCACTGGCTGAGGCAAGGTCAGCATGTGAGGCCCAATGGGAGCTGACCAGGGTCCTGATTTGCCTTGCCCCGCCTTACTCCACCTCAGACTTGAACTAGAAAAGTATCTGATATTCATTACTTCTTTCCCTGCAGGCCCTAGTCCCAGCAGAACAGGGTAGCAAGTTTATATAACATAGCCGAACAGATGTATGTAAAATATATAACATAGCCGAACAGATGTATGTAAAACACAAGAACCTGTGTTTTGTACCCATTATTCTTGTTCCTCCACTTCCATGTTTCAGTCCAAGAATGAAACCATGGCTTTATCCTTCAGCCATGAACTGTGCCATCTCTTTTCTGTTCCAATTCAGCATGACTTTGACTTAAGTAATTTATGCATCTGAGGCTGCGTCACAAGGTATTTGCTAGCTGTTAATTTTAGTCTGCCTCTCCATTAGCTTTGCAAGTTTCTATAAACATGAAACAAAAAGGAAGAGGAGTGTCAGGGAGGGTCGTTGTTGCTGGGAATGAACATTGAGCTTGCTGCAAATTAATTTTGCAAGCTCCATGGCAGCTTTGTAGAAACACAGGAAGTTCTGACTCTCAAAGAGAAGTGCTGTGAGTAATGGAGATCAAAGGCAGGTAAAGCAGGGCCTGACCACCAATTTAGAATTGGAAGATGCACACAAGTGTACATTTGGATGTATATCTGATTTATATCCAAAGCTCCTGACCCTGCAAAAGAGATGTTCATGGAAGTCTAATTCCACAAGTGGATTCCAGGGTGGGAAATTGGATGGGGTCAATGGCTGAATCTTGACTTCCTTGAACTCCCCTGGTCCATTTTGACAGGTGAATGGGGCAACCCACCTGATATCATGGTTGACCTGATGGTTAAAATCTTTATCTGAGTCAGCCACAAGCCATAGCAAAGGAATCAAATACAATAAATTACAGATATAGCTAGATGGTAGGCTATACAAAATGCATTCTGAAAGTTTCCAACTATACAAATAAAAGAGTTAATAACTGTCCTTGACCACAAGTAAAACATATGAACTAGTGAGCGTTCTTTACTAGGCATTCATCGGGCAATGTGAGTGCAATCTGGCTGCAACATCTTTCACCCCATTGATTGCCAGGGTTGATTTGGCCGATCTGACTGGCTAGGTGGGTGTCCCCTCCCTCCCTCATTGCTTCATGTGCATCCCACCCGAAGCTGTGTGCTCGGTGGAAGAGGACAACTACCCCAGATAGGAGTATCATTTGATGATGTTAATATCAGGTGCAATCAAACAACAGAGACAAAGGCACAGGGGTTTTCTGGCACCACCAGTTTGCTGATTGGTGGCCACCTGCAAAACCCCACTGCCTTAGTTGAGCTAGGTGGCCCAACTCCATTAAGCCAGCTCTGAAGACAGCCACTGCAGTGTTGCTGTCTGATGTGTGAAAGACCCAGCATGAGCAGAGGAGGTTCGATAGTTTGTGACTGGACCCTTAGAGCTATATCAGTGAATAACTGCCCCTCCACTTCAGCTTGGGAGCACCTCTACTATTAGGGTTGGGAGAAGCAGGAGGAGGAGGAGATAATGAACATGGGGGTTGGTAGGGCAGTGCCCAATTTGTTCTTGGATTCTGGAAGCTTTTGCACTGGAAGCACAGTGCTCAACTAGTTAGTAGAGGTCTTTAAATGTTAGTTAAGTTTTCAGTTATCTAAATTCCTATTTTTTCCAACTTTACATTCTGTTCTCCATATTTCTGCATTCTGTGAATTAATTTTTTTTTTAAAGAATACTCGTGAAAATTCTCCAGCATGTTGGCATTAATTTATCTGAACAACCACCTTTGTGTGCAGTTTATCAAACATACAAATAAGTGAAAGCACTTTCCCTCTAATATAATACATTTTGTTTTATATGCATTTATACGCACACCATGCCGATTGCTTGGCCGGAGCAGTTACAAAATTCAGGAAATTGTGAATTTCATAGGAAACTGTGTTCCAGTTTGTGTATTGTTTCAGGAAGTCCTAATTCGGTATGAATCCCTTTGAATGCAACCTAATGGAATCTCCCCATCCCTGCCACTGAGCCATGACCCCTCCCCAAGAGGCCACAGTGGGTAATGAAAACTGCAATTCCCTCTCTCAAAATAATTAGTCGTTATTTGAGGAAACCCCACCTCTCAGCTTGTCAGCAAATGACATTTTAATGCTACCAGGAAATTCTAGAAGAGTAAAGAGAGTCATGCAAAGCTACATCAACTGGAAAATACAATGGGAGAATCAGCCTTAGTTTCTATGTGTGAGCCTCTCTCGCACATAAACAACTGACTTTGTTTTCTGATAGCTTTCTTTCAACTTGATAATACAGAAATCCAACATGACTCATATAAAAGCTGTGAAGAGGATTTGGGATTAGTTATCGTTGAGGAAAGAATTGTGTAAAAATTCTGCAGGTGACAAAAGTTACCGGTGAGAGAAGCTTGTGTCTATTATGTCTTCAGAGCACATACGCAGGATCTTATATCCACACCAGTAAATACGTCTCAGAAGAAAGCCACTCTTGTTTACCAAAGAAAAAGCAGGGGGAAAGGAGCCTATATTCTGATGGAGTTTTTCCTTCCTCAAATATTACAGTAGTCATAATGAGAGCACCTGGAGTGCCTTTGCTCAAATGGAAGAAGTATTTGTTTCAGAAGAAATATAGAGGTAGAAATATAGTTTGGGGTTCAAGTGGAAGTTGTGATGCACAGTGGCTAAAGCACAGAAACATTAGAAGCTGCCATGTACTGAATTAGGCTAGCAATGTTCACTATCACCCACACCAACTAAGCACTTTAGATAGGAGATAAAACCTGGATTGAATCTGGAGCCTTTTGCATGCAATTCAGGTGCTTTGCCACTGAACCACAGCCCTTCTTCACTCCACATGATAAATGGTGGCTTGAAATGTCTCTAGTTCAAATCTTGCCTCAGGTTTAGGGCTGTGGTTCCAGTAGTAGAGCACCTGCTCTGCGCGTGGAATGTCCCAGGTCCAATCCCTGGGATGTCCAAGTAGGGCTGGGAATGACACCTTGTCTGAAACACTTGAGAGCTTCTGTCACTTGGTGTAGAGAATTCTGAGCTAGAGGAACCAGTGGCTTGACTCAATATAAGGCACCCTCCTGAGTTGCTATGACATGAATAGACAAGGAGCCTTTAGGCAAGCAAATGTTACTCAGCTTCACCCCTTCCTGCAACATGGGGAATAATGACACATGGGCTGAACTGTAGACAGATGTCAGAAGCAGTGGTACTGTCAGTTGTGAGAGGAACATGGACAAGGTACCCTCTGAAGATCCCTGAACCACCATGGCAACTTCTGTCACTCTGGATACTCTGTATACACCTTTCATTTTCCCATACCTGAAATCAGGGACGCCAACTCCCCCCCCCCCATAGATATGTCATGTGATGTCACGTGACGTGTCCTGCCCAGTGGGACATGTGCAGAAATAGGGGGGTAGGAGGTAGGGGGGAAGATATGGAGTGTGGCACTGGCCTCCATGCTCAGTCTCCTTCTCCCCATGGTATGTGCTGGGGGGGGAGGGGACATACACAGAGGGTGATCGTCACCCTCACTCACCCCTGCCCCCTTTGGCTCCTAGGTGGGGGTTGGGGTGCAGAGAGGGCACCCGGGGTGGCAAGAGATGCTGGCCCTCTCAATATTGGGGGGTTGAGCCCCTTGATTCAAAATATTGAGGTGGCTGGAGTCCCTAGTGCCCCCTATACCCAGTTTATGTGACAGCAAGCCCACTGTGATTGGCTGCACTATGGAGGTCTCCATTGGAATTTCACTATGGAGTTCTGCTAGGAACTCCATAGAGAAGGCAATGCCTATCACTGTCAAACATCTCACTGTCAAACACCTGATTGGCACTTACAGCAAACTCTCTGGGATACAGTGGTACCTTGGTTTACATACACTTCAGGTTACATATGCTTCAGGTTACAGGCTCTGCTAACCCAGAAATAGTACCTCGGGTTAAGAACTTTGCTTCAGGATGAGAACAGAAATCGTGCTCCAGCAGCGCAGCAGCAGCAGGAGGCCCCGTTAGCTAAAGTGGAGCTTCAGGTTAAGAACAGTTTCAGGTTAAGAACGGACCTCCGGAACGAATTAAGTACTTAACCCAAGTGTGTGTGTGTGTGTGTGTGTGTGTGTGTGTGTGTGCGTGCGTGTGTGAGACACACCCTATTCTATTGACTGTAATTTGTTTCCACTGATTTTAATACTGCATTTTTAAGTTGTTGTAACCCACCCTTGTTCCTAATGATAAAGGGTGGGTAAAACAACAATACAGCTTACATTTGCCCAAAGTGGAATCAGCTGTGCTAAAGAGTCCCCCTGTAGGTGGGCAGAGACACCTCAGCAGCACTGTCAAGATAATAAAATAAAGTATTAAAGGGAATTTGTGCATTGCAAATGTCTCCCATATTTTAGTGAATAGACAAAGACTGGATGGTTTATTTGTTCCCATTGTCAATGCCAATAAAAACCGTGATAAGCTCAATAGAACAGCAATTACTGGGCATAAATTGGAGTGACATTTCCTCAGAAATGTCACAGGGATTTGAGATGCCAGGGTGAGCACAGAGGCATCACATATACCCTGAAAGTGCCAGAACACTTCTAAGGAGTTGCTGTCATCGACTGTGTCTATGCTCAGAAGACTGAAGCATCTTCCTATGGGCCTTGATATTGCAGATGGTAATGGCTCCTATGGAGGTTTGCTGGGATCCAGCTGCATCAGTGATCACAGAACTTCTCAGTGCACCTGAGTCCGTGTGTACTTCAGGTAAGTACAAATCTTGCTTTGTAGTCATTCATTTATGAATGATAATCTGGAAAGCTGCACCATTTTGAGAACTTGTGTTTTCCTGTACAAAATCAAAATTAGAATGAGTGAGGGCTGATTGTTGAAACATTTCTTGGAGAATCTTGAAAGCTTAGACAAAATCCCAGAGCCAATTTATCAGTTTTGTTTTAAGTAGATGTTAGGTATTGAAAACCACACCACAGTATGCCTACCTAGCTTTATCATGCCTGGGTGTGGATTTTGTTTTGTTACATTAAAACACTGCACCAAAGCATAGGTTCAGTGGTGCATGCAAAAGCTCTTGGATTCTGTCCCCAAGATCTCCAGTGAGGAATGGAAAGACCTGTGAGAATCACTGGAAGGCTGAATAGAAAAAATAGAGCTGTACGGACAATAGTCTGGATCAGTATAAGTGTGGTTTTACTATAGAGATTCTACCATTCACAAACAAACAAACAAGTAAGCAAACAAGCAATTATGTATTTATAACATCTGACTACACCTCCACTTTCCCCTAAGAAACTTGAGGTGGTCCAACCCTCATTTTATCCTCACAACTAACCATTTGAGGTAAAGGTAAAGGGACCCCTGACTGTTAGGTCCAATCGTGGCTGACTCTGGAGTTGCTGTGCTCATCTCGCTTTACTGGCTGAGGGAGCCGACGTACAGCTTCCGGGTCATGTGGCCAGCATGACTAAGCCGCTTCTGGCGAACCAGAGCAGCGCATAGAAATGCCGTTTACCTTCCCACCGGAGCGGTACCTATTTATCTACTTGCACTTTGACGTGCTTTCGAAGTGCTAGGTTGGCAGGAGCAGGGACTGAGCAACGGGAGCTCACTCCGTTGCAGGGATTCGAACCGCCGACCTTCTGATCAGCAAGTCCAGGCTCTGTGGTTTAACCCACAGTGCCACCCGCGTCCTAACCATTTGAGGTAGGTTCTGTTAATAGATGATGACTGTCACACAGAGAGTTTCATGAATGAGTTTGGGATTTGAACCCCTGGACAATCATTCCGGCTATGATACAATGCATTCTAAATGCAGAAGGGGGAAAGAGGAATTTCCAAAGTCAAAAGAACTTTACAATAATATGAAACTGATTATTCTTTTGGCACAGGGGACATGGTAGCACAGCTATCACTTGGGGCACAGCATCATAGCGCTCTCATTAGGAATGGGCACATTGTATTTGTTTACTTGCATCCTGTCCATCTGTGCTCTTTTTGAATCTTATTCCCCTAAAGTATCCCTCTTCCCTTGATGCTTTTGGCATTGTTTGCTTTGTCGGTGCATGTTCTCATCTCTTTCCTTTCTCCGAGAGTGAACCATTGCCGCTGTGCTGGCACAATGCCTGCCTTTATTATCACTGAAGAATTGTGCACAACTGCAACTCCAGCTTACATAATTATCATGAAATAACCCATGTTATTTTAGCAGCAGCAACATGGTAACTTCAAGGTAAATCTGTCAGAGGCAACGGTAATTACACAGTAACTCATTTTAATGCATTTGCATTACAAGCTGATAATGTCACTGATAACTTGTCTCGCCAACTGTATGTAGGCCCAGGGAATCTATACAACTTGCATGCAGAACATATGATTTGAAGGGCCACAATAGACACTTTCCTTAGGACATCCTGGAAATAAGCCATGGTCCTCCTCTCCCCTCACCATAAAGGTGACTTTACAAGCCAAGATTTGGGCTGAGATGAGTGGTCATCATTTTAAAGTTTTCTGCTGAAATGTGCATGTTTCACAAATGAATTGTCTGCTGAAGTGTGAGGCAAACAGTGTCAATTTTCTGAGAAATTCTCCAAGAATTTCCCTTTTTTTATGGCTCCCTTTCACAAAACAGCTGGAGAATATTCAGCCCCTCTCTTCAATATTTCTAGTCACTAACAGGATGGAGAATTTTAGGAATGTGTGTGAACTGGACGCATATTTTTTATTATTGAAGGAAGCCCCACGTTTGGTCCCTTACTCTTTCTTGTCATCCCTGACCTATGTTCAAGGCAGGTTGAGTTTTCCTCTGATGAAGACCCTCATGACACAAAGCTCAAAAACCTTAGGGGACCTCCTTACTACAGTGCTACCCCAGTCACCTCAGAATTTCTGGAGGATTAATGCCAGGTCACTCTGCAGCACAGGGCCCAGAGGGACTCACAGACATGGTTTCTGAATCACCTGTCACAGCTTCTTTGTCCATTAAAACAAAGGAGGAGATTAACTACCTTGCAGCCCCAGGGAACCCCAGCATCAAATTCTGGCAACCACTTGTTCATGGAGTGTATGACTCAAGGCCCACAAAAACCAGGGCCCTCATGAGTAAGGGGCCTCCTCATGATCAGGGAGCCATTAAGGCTGAGCTCACCAGTTACAGTTGGGTCTGGGTGACCAAGCTACATAAGCTCTCAGTTGCAGACCACTAACCTCAAGAACAGCACAGGTTCTTAGCTCTATGGAACTCAGCTTCTTGCTTCTATGTTGTCTCCTGACTGATTGTTCCCTGTTGACCCCTACTGCCTGCATTTGAACTGATCTACTGTATTTGCCGTCATAATACTGCTACTAAACCATGCCCACTCTTGGACCACTTCAGCTTCTCTTTAAGACATGTCTAGATTGCCCTGATACCTGACTACCACCAGATCAAGGCAGGGCAGTCTCAGTCTTCCTATTTTAAGATGACAAGGCCTTCCTTCCAATGTTGAGAACTGAGCCCTCAGTTGTCATGGTCCCAGACCAGCAATATTCAGAGGCAGAATGCTCTGATGAAAGAAGGCCTCAGAAAAATATGGAGCCACTTCCTTCTCCATTACATGTGAAGTCAAAGGTACCAGAGACTGCATATTCTACCCTCCAAACTACAGTTATTCAGACTCCTTGGGGGATCAGAGACTCGGGGGAGGGGGACTCACAGTGCTTAAAATCCCAGGGCCTAGAAGCTGATGGCTGCTGAAGAAGAAGAAGAAGAAGAAGAAGAAGAAGAAGAAGAAGAAGAAGAAGAAGACTGAAGAAGATGACTGGCTAGGTGCAACATTCAAGGGAATGGGGCTCTCTAGTCAATGCATAACTCAAAGGTGCACCACCTGCTCCATGAGCACCTTGTATGTTCAACCCCAGTTGCAGGATCACTAACTGTGGATCTGAAATCCATACTTTGACCTCTCCAAGCTGCTGGTTCTCCCTTCTTATCTGACTGGAACCCAGAGACTACTGGCTTCCTTCTTGCTTGAATGATTACCTGCCTGTCCTTGGTGATGATAATCCTCATGGGTCAGGACACCCCATGCAAATGGGGTGGAGAATTTTGAGAGGTGATTTTCACTCATCTCTAGATCGCACTTCTTACCCTTTGACTCCATAGAAGAGGAGGGAGTACATGATGGAAATAGGGGCTAGTAATACCTTCATGTCCTGTTATGTGACATATTGTTTATCTCACAACCTCTCAAGATGGAGATCAGTTCCTTTTTACATCCTGTCAGGTGAGCTGATCCATGCTCCGCTGACATCAAGGAAAATCAAGGGAAATAAGCCAGCATGCCGTCTAATACTGCTGAGAGCCAGCAGGATCACGGAAGCAAATGATACATGGGATTAATAGAATGTTGATGAGAAATTTGAAGATGAGGTTCAGGGAATTAGCTCGAGAAGCAGACTGATCTTTTATGACATAACTAATTATGAAGGCAATAAAAAGACATTACATTGATTAATTGCTCTGACTTCTTTGTGGGATAGTTGGTGCACAAAGGAAAATGGGTGGCTTTGGTTCCACACAGGGCAGGAACGTTGGCCAGCACTCACCCATGTGAAGAGGCTCGGTTCATAGCACACATTTAGTATGCTGTGAATCTGAAAAACAGTTTTATAGACATACTTCATTATATTTGTTTGTTGAATTATGCTACTCATTACTGAGAAGGGCAACAATCTTTCTAAGACAAAAGCATTGCCAGAGATCAAGGGTGGGGAATCTGAGGTGTAAGGGCAAAATTTGGCGTTCAAGACTCTCTCTAAGCCACACGCCCTCCAGTCTGCAATCTCCTGGAATGTTTTGCACAGCTAGAATATGTCCTTAACTGTGATGGTGTCTCTTGCTTGCCTAGAGGGGTGTTTATATAAAAACATCTGATGTTTGCATGACTGGAATGTAAAATATTGTGGAAAGGTAAGAGCTGTGTGCATTTGCCTTGTCAGCTTTTGCATTAGGCCAGGGCCTATCATTGGTATGTGGCCCTTGGAAGGCTGCTCATGAGGAAATGCAACCCTCAGATCAAAAATGCTTCCACATCTCTACCTTAGATAATCATGTGACAGAAAGGTGTACAGCCTCTCTTGGATTGTTCTGTTCACTCCCTCTTCTTATGTTCCTACTTAGTGGCAGGCAACAGCTGTGCCTTGGAGCATAGCAGACCTAAGATGTGCTGTCACTTGAGGCAGACAATCTAAAGGCATTCTCTCACCGGGCCACTGGCGCTGGGTTCTGATTCAGCATTGAAGAAGAGGAGAAGAAGAATTTGGGTTTGATATCCCGCTTTATCACTACCCGAAGGAGTCTCAAAGCAGCTAACATTCTCCTTTCCTTTCCTCCACCACAACAAACACTCTGTGGGGCTGAGAGACTTCAGAGAAGTGTGACTAGCCCAAGGTCACCCAGCAGCTGCATGTGGAGGAGCAGAGACGCGAACCCGGTTCACCAGATTACGAGTCTACCGCTCTTAACCACTACACCACACTGGCTCTCTTTTGTGAACCTACTTTTGTGTGACTCCCTTTGTCACCTGTGCCCTCTATTTGCCCAACCAGAAGCTTCCCAGTCCTGGTGGCAATGGGAGATAACGTGAAAGTGATATAATGGGCAGATGACAGGAAGGTGAGTTGCATGGGCATTTCAGCACCTTTTCTCAATCTGTTTTCTGAGTTCATTATGCTGCATGGTAGAAGAGTACCTTTTGATTGGTATGCATGCAAAATCCTTTCCTGGAAAAGCCAGACCTGGTCTCCAGAATTCATGCCCCATACCCAGCCAGATTAGATTACTATGAGGTGCTGTGCTTTGGACTAACTTTGAAGATAGGTTCAACTGGTTCAAAACGCAGCTGCCAGGGTGCTAACCAGGGTAACAGGTTTGTTACAGGGGAAGCTTCATAGTAGAGTACCTACTTTGCACACAGAAGGTCCCAGTTTGTATCCCTGGAATGTAGGGTAGGTATCTCCCCTGTCTGAAACCCAGGAAGGCTGCTGGCAGCCAATAGAGTTGACTTAGTAGAATACAGCTTCCTATATTCCTATAATATATTATTGATATGTCATCTGCATTGGTTACTAATCTGTTTCCTGACTCAGTTCAGTGTGCTGGTTTTGAGCTATAAAGCCCTGAATTCATTGAGACCACGATATTTATAGAATTAATCCTCCCCTATGAACCTGCCCAAGCACTAAGGTCAACATTGAATGTTCTTCTCTGGTTATGTACACAGGTAATTTAAAGTGGATTTAATGTATCCCATGTGCCCATGCTTTCCCCATGTGTCCATGAAATTATGCCTCTGATTATCAGTTGCTGGGAATCACAGGTATACATAGTGCTGTTGCACTCACGTCCAGCTTACAGGCTTCACACAGGCATCAGGAAAGCCACTGTGAGAACAGAATGCTGGACTAGATGGGCCATTGGCCTGACCCAGCAGGGCTCTTCTTATGTTCTCATGTCTTAGGTTATTATGTTCACATCACCGACATGAGAAGTGGCAGCCCACACTCATACAAGTGGCAGCCTGCATTTCCCCCCCCCCCACCAATTTAATTCAGATTTTCCTGATCCAGGGGTAATGCAGTATCGGGGCAAAATCCAACATTAAATCACATGTTCCCCACTGTGGATGCACTGAGGAGCATTGTGTGGTTGTTTCTTTTAAATGTATGTGATAATGTTTTGCTTGGTGCTATCTCCCACCACTCCCATTCCCTACTCCCTTGGAGTGAGGTGCTCCCTGATGGGGTATTGGTGGAAATGGGTGTAGCAAACACTTTAAAAAAGGAAAAGAAAAAAAGCCTGCTATTTTGTGCATATGTGGTATACTGGAGAAATTCCATCTCAATTTTTTAAAAACATGGCTGTGCACAAGGAAACAAATAACCAAACTCACGGACCTCTCTTTCCAAGAATAATAACTTTAAAAAAGGAAAAGAAAAAAAGCCTGCTATTTTGTGCATATCTGGTATACTGGAGAAATTCCATCTCAATTTTTTAAAAACATGGCTATGCACAAGGAAACAAATAACCAAACTCATGGACCTCTGTTTCCAAGAATAATAACTGAGTGGAGGGGAAAACACACTTTGAGAACACCTCCTACTAGTGTGGTTGGGAAACACTGAGAGTTCAATTGAAAGCACTCATGTGTGGATGAATGTGAACAAAAGCTCAAACAGAAAAACTGGATCTGTGTGACCCATGTGTGTATTCCACTCTGTTGTGAACACAGCCTCAGTGTCCTGCTGCCATTATCCCATGTGAAATGCCCTGCTAAGAGAGGTCTGCTTGATATTCTCAGATTTTGGCAGGCGGTAAAAACTTAAATGTTCCAGTAGGCTTTTGACATCTGTATTAATAGATTAATACAGATGGAACTGGCACTGTTACAGATGCCACATTATACTCATTTCGCCCTTGTAAGAAAACTTAGCATGGCTGCACCTGCACATTAGAACTCCCTGAATACTGACATCAGGCAGGAACATTCACCATACTTTTTCTCACACCTGCTTAAAACATTTTTGTTTATGTAAGCCTATCCAGACATATAGAAGCTACATGTCTTTTATTTAATTTTTAATGGCTGTTGATTTTAATCATGCTTTGAATAGACTGGGTGGTAAAGGTAAAGGTACCCCTGCCCGTACGGGCCAGTCGTGTCCGACTCTAGGGTTGCGCGCTCATCTCGCTCAAGAGGCCGGGAGCCGGCGCTGTCTGGAGACACTTCCGGGTCACGTTCCGGGTACCGTATAAAGCGGTACCTATTTATCTACTTGCACCTGGGGGTGCTTTCGAACTGCTAGGTGGGCAGGAGCTGGGACTGAACGACGGGAGCTCACCCTGCCACGGGGATTCGAACCACCGACCTTGCGATCAGCAAGTGCTAGGCACTGAGGTTTTACCCACAGCGCCACCTGCACATTAGAACTCCCTGACTACTGACATCAGGCAGGAACATTCACCATACTTTTTCTCACACCTGCTTAAAACATTTTTGTTTATGTAAGCCTATCCAGACATATAGAAGCTACATGTCTTTTATTTCTTTTTTAACGGCTGTTGATTTTAATCATGCTTTGAATAGACTGGGTGGTACAAGAATATTTATGCTTCAATATTCTTTTTTTATTATTCTGTCTTTAGGTTTAATTCCTGATTATGTTTTAAATTGCTCCTCTTCCTCTTTTAAAATAGCTTGATTGATGTTATTAGCCACTTTGAATATTCCATCCCCATTAAATGGGAAGATGAGATAAAAGTCTTTGGAATAAACATTTGTACATATTATATTTTAGGGGTAATGTGAGCTGAGTAGCTAATGCATCTAACAATACATTGTCTTCTTGTGGAGAATGTGCACATAATCTGTCCTTGAAGAGGAAATTGTGTACATTTTCTGGTCAGTATGCATAATGTCCAATAGGCCTTGATGAATGTGCAATTTCTGGTTGATATGCATAATCTCCAATAGGCTTTGGGGGATGTGGATATTTCAATTGCATTTTTCACAGTGTGCGATCAATAGGGACATCCTTCAAGAAACATGTCCTTGGTCTTCTCCCTGGCTCAGTTTGGCACCCAGTTGCATCTCGCTGATTAATTTCATGAGTCCTATGCTATCCCCTCCTATTGATCAGCTGAACAGCAGGGGAAAGAGGAGCACCCTACTCTTCCTCACTGCTCAGCTGCCTTCTGCCAATCACCCGAGCAGCATGGATGGGAAGTTTATGCCTTCCCATCTGCAGTCCTACACTGCTATAGTGGTGCAGAAATGGCAATTTCACTGATCGCTGGGGACAAGAGAGGGAGAGAGCTATTCTATTCTATTCTATTCTATTCTATTCTATTCTATTCTATTCTATTCCATTCTGTTCTCTGACATGTCATCTGACAAGTCTAAAAAAGCACGCACACACCCCAAGAAGCTAACCACTCACTGTTTACTTAAATATGGTGTCAAACTGTTAATGAATAGGACACCTTTTATGGCTTATTCCAGGACTGGGGCAGAGGGACAGATGCTCTATACTTGCTGAAAGATTCACTTGACTTTGTATCAATATTTTTTGGGGAGGGAAAGTCTGTGCTCCAGCAGAGGTGAAAAGATTAACCAAGCTAGTTTGCTCTTGACCAGATAAGATAGGGATTCAGCATTATCATTTTCTTTGATTACTATCTTGTGCAGGTAATTATACTTCTCCTTTGCACACAATTAAAGCAAAGGTTGATTTCCATTCATTCTTCACGGTGGTAAGATTATCAAGTTACTTCTCAACTAATTATTTTCTGTAGCATAGCAGTGTACCAGTTCCCTGTCACATCCCATTTAGCAAACACAAAATAGCTCTGAATAAGATTTTTTTTGCAGTCTGGAACTTTTATGATATTAATTTGTAAGGGGAAAAAAATCTTTAGATGAATGCAATCCCAGTTGCAAATTAATTTCCTTTGAAAGAATCAAATTGGCATATTTTTATCTAGTTCACAATCATTTGTCTTTTAAACCTAACTCCTCTCTCTTTTTTTGTTTCGTTTATTTAAAGTTTAATTTGCTCAAATCTGCAACATGGTTGCCTTGATATGTTTTCAAATCTGAAAATGTATCAAGATAAGCATGCTGTAGATTTGATTACCTCTTTCCTTGTGGCATATATTTTTAATGGCATCACTAGGGTGAAAGTCATTCAAGCAAAGAAGTGCATCAGTATTTTGGGGAGATCAAAAGTAAACCCATGTGTGTAAACATTTAGGTTTATGGACACTTTATAGGAGGGTTTGGGGTTTTTTTTAACAAATCTATAGCATATTAGTCTTGATGTATGGTTTGAATCTACTCTGAATTACCCAGTGAAATTAAATGACAAAAGGGATGTCGGCAAAGTTTTCCTGAGGCAGGCTTGGAAAGGAACTTTGGGAGTCTCAGCTCACTCAATGCTGACTAGCAGGAGAATGGTGTTTATGGTGAGAGGACAAGGAAGACATGGGTCAATTGGCTATCTGATTCATGCCTCGAATGAAGGTAGTAATCCTTTTCTAGGAACCTGCAGAAGGTAGCAGTGGGTGTTTAATGGATTTTCAAGCTATAAAGGCCAGTACTTGGTTTGAGAACGCTTATAATTTGCTTGTTGTTGGTTCTTAAATTTAATCAAGTTAAGACTCTTAATCCAAAATGCTATCTTATGTGTTAGGGAGCTTTGAATGGTGGCCACAGGAATACAGGCCCTTTTCAGTGGTGGCACACCTGGCACCAGTCTTTAGGGGCCAGGATAAGACCTTTTGTTTACTCAGGCCTTGGGCAACTAAGTTGCCTCCTATAGTAGTGCTCATCTTTTGGTGGATGGTGGGTAGGACTTCTTTTAATCTGGATTGATAGGTGTTTTATGTATTTTGTATTAATTGTTTTAAAATTCTTGGCTTTAAAATGCTTTTGTTTGATGTATTTTATCTTGCCAAATCACTAATTCATTACTGTTTTAGGGGATTTAATTTTGTGACATGCTTTTGTTAAAATACAATATAACTTCATTTAAAAAAACTTTTGTAAAAGGTGACTGATAAATGGTAAGCATGTAATGGTAAGGATGATGATGGTGGGTCAACAAACACACAAACACCACTGACAACAATGCAATCAGCACTGCAATATCTTTTCCTTATTAAAACTCATGCTTCTGACCCTGGAAATAATTGCTTGATTAATCTATTGATTAATGCTTTGATTAATCCAATTAATGCTTTGAGCCCTTCATTTTTAATCACCAATGGTTTTAGCTGATGGCTACATGAGAGACAGTTATCTGAAGCCGGTGGGAGTTTTTCAACAGCTTGGTACACGTCATTCAGTTTACATTTTAATTGAAGTCAAACTTCACTTTGATCAGATCAGTTTTAAATGAACTAATCAAACTAGCTGAACTAATCAAAGTTGAAGTTTGACTTCAAGAAAAAAAAAATAGTGTTGTGCATCCAAGTCAGCATTAATTGAAGTTCCCCAAAGGGTCATATTCAACTGATGACAGTAATTACAGTGTCTGAACCATACCTTTCCACACACGGGCCAAACGCCCAATTCCTTCTTTTACCAAGACTGGCATCAAAAGTTGATTGTGGAAGATAGACTCTCTGGAGAATAGAGATGACGAGTGAAAGTTTAAATTATTTTCAACATTTTTATATTGCCCATTAACAAAAATTTGCAACCATAGTTCCATATCTCCTACACAGACAGAGGAAAATGTCAATATAGACCAATATATTCCTTTTGTGGTAGACATCCATCCAGTATCTCCCCATGTTTACCATGGCTATTAAGGACAGTTACTCTTTGGTAGCCAACTCACAATACCTTGCATACGTTTATGAGCCTTCTTTCATAGCATCCAATTCTGCATACGTTACTGGTGAAAGCTGGGGTGGTGGGGTGGGTGGAACTATTCACTAGAGGTGTACACAAACCACAAGATTAGGGTTTGACCCTGAATGAAGGCTTCAAAAAGCAGGTTAATTTGGTTCACATTAATCCAAAGGCTGTCCAAATTGGCTCAGGTTTCATTACACTATGTAACAGGAGCATAGGAATCTGCCTTATACTGAGTCTACTTGGTTCAGTATTGTCTACATGGGCTGGTAGCAGCTCTCCTGGGGTTCAGGTAGGCTTCTCTCACAGACCAACCTGGATATGCTGACGATTGAACCTGGGACCTTCTGCATTCAAGCCAGGTGCTCTAACTAGTAGACTAGGACAATACAACCAATAAATTGGAAAAACGAGCCTGTACTACTGGAACCCACAAATCAACTGCTAAAAAGAAGCTTGAACAACTTGTTTCCAATGCAGATGTTTTAATTCCGATCTCTGACTTTGTCAATTCCATTTGTGGGGTTTAGATATGAACCAATTTTTTAAGGTGCCACAAGACCTTCTTTTTTCTTCTTGTGTCTGTGTTATTTGGCTTTTTTCTTCTTGTGTCTGTGTTATTTGCCTTCCCAGATTGCAGCTCGTAACTTCTGTTGCATCGAAGGGGAGGAGGAGCATTCTTCCAATTGTTTTAGAAAATAATCTCTTGAAAAATTACCTTATCTCTAATGCTTTCAGAATCTGGCATTTCCAATGGATTTTATTAATGCTTGAGCTAATCTTTTCTTTGTGCCATCCACGAACCACTGTCTGTGTGAATGACTCTGCAGTAAAGAAAACAATCGTAGGTGGAAGGGGGGAGTGAGAAAGTATTCTGCATGCATTTCACATCTGTGAGCAAACACATTTTTTAAAATTTTATTGTGTGTGTATGTGCGTGCTAAAAATAGATGATCCAAACAAACACATGCATCCCTTCTCCCTCCACCCTAGCACTGTCAATTCACAGCCACAAATAAGACCCTCTGCAGCAAATCTCAAAAAAGGCAATGAAGCCCCAGCTGCATCTGCAGTACTTAGCTACTGGTGCATGGCTTGAGTGCCCTGACTGAAACCTGAAGGATGAGGGTAAGTTTCAAACACTAAAGGAGCAACAATATCCAGGCACCACAACTTACAGAAAAGGTGCCCACAACATGCATTGAGCAAATGTGTACTTTTGAAAGGTGCTAATTGATGTAATAAGCATGAGAGGTACACAGAATGAAGGAAAATGAGTTAGAATGCCCCCTTCTCCCCAAACCTGACCATTCCATTGGCAGGCTGCAAAATTTTGGTGAACCTTTGGAGGAATCTAGCAGATAGAATGATGTGCTATGGAGCAGAGAGCTGGACTGTGACACAGAGAAACATGGACATCTTAAGAATGCCACAACATGCCATGAAACGTGCAATGCTAGGAATATCACTCTCAATTCCAACCTGATAATTGCCACCTGCCTGCCCAGATTTTAACTTGTTTGAATTAATTTTAAGATGTATTTTAATTAATTGATATCTGGTTTTATGCATATTGTGTTGTTTTTATGATGTTAGCCACTCTGAGCCCATCCTTGGCTGGGGAAGGTGGGATACAAATAAAATTTTATCATCATCATTAAATATCATTAAAAGATAAGATAAAGTGGATATGACAAAACTGAAAGTTATGAGTATTGTGTAAAAGGCCACAAAGTTTAGATAGACACATGCAGGACCTGTGGCAAGAGGCAATTCAGGCCAATGGAATAAAGCAGTGTTCGACCCTAAAATTTAAAAAAAACCAAGAGGACAACCACCTACATAATGGGTAGCCCATCTAAAACTAACACCAGGGCTTATGTGGATTCAAGAAGCAAACCACAGAAAGTGATGGAAAGAACTTGAAGTCATGCACATTCAAAGATGGATGTGGGATGCTGTAAAAGAAGTAGTGGTAGGAGTCAATGAGAAATGTTCACGCCCATGTACCATTCAAGCTCCTTGTTGTTGTCCATTGATATTTGCTGAAAGTGCAAGAGCTTGGGCTGAAAGCCTTGCTTCCTGTTATTACCATCATTCTGATTTGGCTTCATAGCAATTCCAGAACACATGACAGTTAGGGAGGAATAGGTATGAATGATTCCTGTTTGCACACTGTTTTGTTTTGCTACACAAGTATGCATTAGGGGGTGCAAAGTGGGTGCAAAATCCCAATATCACCCAAGCATATTTCAGCTGGGGGGGGGGGATAATTTTTGACACCAATGGGAGCTTCCCTTACAATGGAAATTGCAGTTTTAGGAGGGAAATTGTTGTGAAGGGGGAGGATAAATTGTCTTCCATAGTCCACAGACCCCTATTCCCCTCACAGAGCTACAATTCCCATAGTGGTTTAATATTCCTTCTTCCTAGGAAACCCTTGGAATTGGCATTCTATAAGGGGAACAGGGGTCTCCTAACAACTCTCAAATGGGAGAAGGGGGTGAGGTGTCGGGGAGGTCGCCACATGGTAAACTCAGTGGTGGATCCAATCTGGTGCTCCTGTTGGTGTACCCAGTAGAGCCACTTCTGGGACCAGGGTTTCCCTTCCCCTTGCCTCTGCAGTCCTGGGACAACTAGCAGTGGGAGTCAATATTATTTCTGCCACGGAGTTGGCAAAGCTGTTCCTTCATTGGACAATGAATGGGGCCTGGTCGGTTTTTCCTGTGACATAATGTTCTTCCTAGAATGCAGGGAGTGCAGTGTCCCAGTGGCTCTTGGTCTCCTTGGCCAATGACATAGACCAGAATGTGCTGCCCTTCAGCTCTGCAACAAGGGTTGGTTGAAGCTGAATGTTCCTTCTGCTGGGGAGGGGTGAAGCAAGCCCACTGCAGCTGCTCCATCTTTGGTTGATGGGTGGGGCCAGGTTGCTTTGCTCCTTGCAGAATATAAGCAATCTGAGAACCTTTAAAAATATTCTAAATCTCCTCACAATCTTAAAGAAGTCTGTAATGCTTCCATCAAAGCCTCTATGTGCATAAACAGCATATATAGAAATGCCAGAATGTGTGTATATTTGTGGTGTTCTACAATGATCAAGCCAACTATTCTCATTTCATCTGCACTGCAGTATAGAAACATGCACGGGCCAAAGGCCACCCTGTCTATCTGGGTGCATATTTGAACCCAGGATTTCTACTCCACCATCCTGACCCTCATTTGTCTTCACACTCCACTTTTATTGCTTGGGTGGTTCTTCGCAGCCTCCGGCTTGCTTTGGTGGGATGTCGAAGCTTACAAATTGCATACCGTATCTTGGCTGTACCACCAATGGAGTGATTTCTATAGTGATGTATGTGCTGCCTTGCTGAATCATTTTTCTGTACAATGGACCATATTATGTCGCGAGAGGCAGAGATTTGTGAAGGCAACTAGGAGGACTTGAAGCAATAGATTAGGCTCTTGCTGGCAAACTCCATGTTAATACATTGTCAGAACAACGCTAGGAATGAATGGGGTGTTAATATAGTGACAGCCAGCAGGAACACTGTTTGCATGAATTATTTAATATGGCACTGCAATTGCACAAATATTATCCTTGTGGCAAGCTAAGACCATGTGGGCACGGGCATTTATTATGGAGTGTGGAGCTCCTCCAAAACTATTATTTATATAGCTAAGGGACAGGTTCAAGAAAAGTCTAATTTCGGAACTCAGCACACTCCCATATTTCACAGAATCCCAGGATCCATAGTAAGAGAGAAATCCATTAAGGTCCTCTTTCAGCTTTAAAGACATGTTTGGCAAAATTGTTTGGGGTACTTCTACTTAAATTTGAAAGACACTTGACATTGATCTTACAAGCATTTATGTACAGCTGAGCTGGGCTCCAGAATAATATATAATAAATGAGATATGCAACAAAATATGATCATTTATCAGCATCCTTCAACAAGAGTGCTTCTGTTCATGGATCCAGCCACCTACATCACACTCCTCCTCCTTTTGAAGCTCAAGTAGGACAGCCCTACCCGCCACTTTTTTCCACCTGACATTTAACATTAAATGCTTCTGAAGACCACTGAGCATGCTCTGTCCCTACTGGATTGCACCTCCCCTATCAGAGGCACTGTGCTTCTGTATGCCAGCTTCTGGGAATCACAAGGAGAGGGAGCACTGCTGCACTCAGGCTTTGCTTATGAGCTTCCCACAGGCATCTGGTCAACCACTTTGAGAAAGGGATACAGGACTAGATGGACTCCTGGTCATAGAATCATAGAATCATAGAGTTGGAATAGAAAGTTGTTGATAAAGATGTTGAATAAGACCGGGCCCAAGACAGAACCCTGTGGCACCCCACTAGTCACTCTTCTCCAGGATGAAGAGGAACCATTGATGAGCACCCTTTGGGTTCGGTCAGTCAGCCAGTTACAAATCCACTGAGCGGTAGCATAGTCAAGACCACATTTTACCAGCTTCTTTACAAGAATATCATGGGGCACCTTGTCAAATGCCTTGCTGAAATCAAGGTAGGCTACATCCACTGCGTTCCCTTCATCTACCAGGCTTGTAATTCTGTCAAAAAACAAGATCAGGTTAGTCTGACATGACTTATTTTTCAGAAATCCATGCTGACTATTGGTGACCACAGCATTCCTTTCTAGGTGCTCACAGACTGTTTGCTTAATGATCTGCTCCAGAATCTTCCCTGGTATTGATGTCAGACTGACTGGGCGATGGTCTGACTCCCCCGTGGCTTTTCTTATGTTCTTATGACAGCATCCTCCACCACACCTGAGGACAGGCTCCCTAACTTGCGTACAGCTCTATGCTCCAGCAGAGGGTAATGGCTTAGGAGGAACGTCTGCCATTATCTGCCAGCTGAGGCAGTTAACTTGCTCTAATGATAGGACTGGCATTTCCCCCCAGTTAATAGCAGGGGCATGTTGGGAAAGTTGTATTAAATGGCATGGACTACACACCAAGCCTGCTGAAAGCCACCATGATATGCTTGATGAAAGACAATAAAAAGCCTGTCAATGCTTATATCAAATTGTGTTTAATAAGGAAGATACGATAAAACAGGCAGAGCAGAATGTAATGCTAAAAGCTGGCACTTTTTTGTGTGTACACAGGTTTTCTCTGTTCTTTTTTATTTTTTTGTGTGAAAAGGGTTGCTAAATGGGATTGCAATTTTAGCACAAAATAAGCTATCTTCAGCTCTGGGTTCAGCAGTTGCCTTGACACGACCTCAGTCCCTCACCAAATGATTCTGAAAATAAAACAACAATGAAGTAGCTGATCACCGTGACACAAAAAGAGGGAATACTATCTCAACAGTTCCTTTCAAGATCTGAAATAATTGTTGGAAAGCTTGCCAGCAAGGCAAAGATTGTGAAGGCACATCATTCAAGTTGTTGCTCCTCCTACCCCAAGTTGTGGCTGGTGCCCATTGGCTGTAGAAGGGTGGAAGGCAGAGAGGCCAACTGTAAGTGGAGACAGAGACAGTGGCAGGCAGAGTCAATAATTTTTGTCTCCATCCTCTCTTTTCCCTGCTGAGTTTTGCACGGGCAACAGTGAGACTAATGAGGACACTGACCACCAATGCCACCCTCTGAACTGGTTGTAAGCAAGTAAGATGGGGGCTGCTGATGGCAGACTGAGGTTGGTGGGGCAGTTTGCCTACCCACCCCCTGACTATTGTTGTAAAAATAAATAAATTCCTATGTGTGGACACCAATAGTCCTAAATGAAACAACTATCCTAGGACAACTTTGCTTTGGGAATATGGCCATCACCATTTGTTTACTTTTTATTTATGCAGCAGTTCATAGCAGTGGCTTCCCAAGGGTGTTTGTGAAAACTGTGGGTTATTTAGAATATTTGTTGGGGTTCTGGTCTAAAGTTCTGCCCTGTTGACACTGCTGTTTCCAGAACTGAATTTTGGGTGGGGTGTGGAAGGGGTCATATAGGCCACAATGGGGAACTATTAAAGGCCTGATAAGGTTCCAGGGATCATGGCAGGGTGGGGAACTTCATAAAGGTAAAGGTAGAGGTACCCCTGCCCGTACGGGCCAGTCTTGACAGACTCTAGGGTTGTGCGCCCATCTCACTTAAGAGGCTGGGGGCCAGCGCTGTCCGGAGACACTTCCGGGTCACGTGGCCAGCGTGACAAAGCTGCATCTGGCAAGCCAGCGCAGCACACGGAAACGCCGTTTACCTTCCCGCTAGTAAGCGGTCCCTATTTATCTACTTGCACCCGGGGGTGCTTTCGAACTGCTAGGTTGGCAGGCGCTGGGACCGAGCAACGGGAGCGCACCCCGCCGCGGGGATTCGAACCGCCGACCTTTCGATCGGCAAGCCCTAGGCGCTGAGGCTTTTACCCACCCAGGAGCTAAATGCAGCTTGCCAAGGTTGTCTTTATTGGTCTCGGGACTCTCCACAGCCACATCCTGTTTCCTTACCAGTCTTGCTCCACACCCTCTTTGAGTGTTTTTTTGCCTGTTTGGGACTCCATCTGCACTATATATTTAGAAGAGTATCACACTGCTTTAAACAGTCACATTGCCCCCCAAATAACCTTGGGAACCCTAGTTCGTTAAATGGGCAAAAAGTTGTTTGGGGACACCTGTTCCTCTCAAAGAGTACCCTGGGAAGAGCAACTGTTAAACCACTTTGGGAATTGTAGCTGTGAAGGGAATAGGGGTGTCCTAACAACTTTTAGCATCCTTAACAAACAATGGTCCCCATGATTCTTTGGGGGTGTCAAAACCATTTAAAGTTGTCTGATACTGCTTTAAATGTATTGTGCAGGTGGGGCCCCAATATGCATATTTTGGAATGCAATTTTGCCTTATAATCACATTTTTGCCATCAATGTTCCATAACACAATGCATCTGTGTATGCCATTTTTTTAAAAAAAGGGGGGGGATTTATACTATTATTTATTTCTACAACTTACAACATCATAGTCTATATGCCCACTTTCTTGTAATATATGCAATTTCATACACTTTTTTGGGGGGGCAGATATTCATATTCCTAAATTTGGGAAAGTGCAAATTATTGAAGGATTGGTTTGTGTATTCTTTTGGGAAGTATGAATTAGGTAGGTTCACATTAAAATGGAAAACGAACCAAATTTTTACCCCATTCCTATTCTGGCTGTTGGATTTTCCACATCACATCTAATGTAGCACTGCCAAGCCCACTCATTTCTTTATATGTTGGAGTGAAATTGGTGGGACTTATTCTCAAGAAAAATGTGTTTAGAATCAGGGAGGCAAATAACATCTTGTTTGCATTCATATATTTATCATGTCACCTCATTCACTATTACAGTGCGGGCCACAGGTTAACATTCCTGCTTCAGTGACTCTCCGGGCAGTCATTTGGAGCATTGTTCATATTTGTCTCTTTGCGGGGGGGGGGGGGGCTTGTTCCATTTCCACCTGCATAAAAGGCTTGAGGGGTAAATAAGCAGCTGAGTGAAGCAGTTGAAAAAAGGCAGCAGAGTGCAAACTGTGGAGCTAGTCATACAAAACAACAGCTTTGCAAGCCAATTTTTGCTGTTTTGTCCATACAGCCTACCTTGTTCCTGGGAAGATGCAGCCATTGGTCAGAGGTCTTGGCCTTTCTGCATGATTTGCCCACCCTGCTTGTTTGCCTCTCCTGCCTGCCTGATGTCTCAACCCCTGACAGTCATGGATCTCTCTGGGCCACCCAGCCTGACCTCTAGCAATCTGTAGTTGTCTGAACCTGAGCTGTCCTGCTGAAAATGCCTGATTTGACTTGGGATTTAGCCAAATCTGGAGCACAATCTGTGTGTGTGTGTGTGCGTGTATGTCTCTCTGTGTGTGTTCCAATAAAACACTGCAGAAATATAATCACATCTGTGATTAAGATTGCACTTTTGTTCTGATTTCTGAGTGTGCTTCCTTAATGTATCAGAGAGAAAGAGAAGCAAGGATACAAATGAACTGAATCAAGTGGAAGATGCAACAAAATGAAAACACCTCAATTCTGGAATCTTTTTATAAAGAAACTCTGCTAGCTGAAAACAGGTTTCATAAGAATGGATCATGGGGAAGAGCTTATCTATGGAAGAATAAAGGGACAGAACAGAGGAAATATGCTCATCCCTAGAAATAACCTGGTTACACATCTGTGTCTCCAGTAGCAACATTAGATAGGGAGTGTATTATGACAACCTGAAATTGCTAGCTGCCAATATCTGCAACCTAGGCCCACTGTCTCTTTTCCAAGAGTTGCAGAACTAGGCAATTTAGCTCATTTATAAATGCCATTTTGATTGTCAAAGAGAAGAGTTACTATCTTTTGCTACTAGCAGGAAGTGAGATAACTGAGATGGAGTTCGGCACACAGTTCCTTCCATGCCCCTTCTCCAGTCCGCAGCTTTGTTTGAAATAATCTTAGCCATCCATATTTGATCTAGAAGAGAGGATAGAGGAGTGAATGGCTCAAAGAACAGCTGGATTATATCCTCAGCATTGTCTTCTCCCAGGCAGCCTGCCCCTGCCGTGCAGAAATGCTTCAAAAGCCGCCAACTGCTTGGTAAGGCTAAGGGACTTGTTGAGAAGAGATTTCACTAGTAAGGAAGGTGACTGTCTGCACAGAGACCAGGTGGCTCTTTACTTGCTGCAAGAGATTGTAATTTCATTCAACGACATGAGTTCCTAAATCCCTAGCACAAACGTTCTCCTGTCTCCAGAGTCATCAAACGTCTGTAGTTAAACACCTGATTAGATTTTTAGAATATTCAGCCAGGCATCATGGAAAAGACTATGTCAAGCATATCCTGTTGTGTATTGGTATTAACAATCCAAAGTGCAAAAAATGCATGCAGATTAAATGAGACTAGTTTGCCTTCAGGTATATCTAGTATTGTAGTGGTTTTGTCGTGGCAACACCCCCAGTCCTCTGTATGTGCCCCCAAGGACTCTCCCAGGTCATGGCCCTATCTGCCCCTGCTCTGTGCCATCCTTGAGTGCCTTTGCCTGGCTGGAATGTGCCCTTGAACTGCAATAAGGCCCATGCTTGCTTGGATGGAGACAGATAGGTGTGTGTGTAAACCTCTGATTTCTATGTTGCTAGAACAAAGCCTATCATACCTCAGTCACTTTTCTCTCTGGTCCCTCCCAGAAGGTTCCTCAGAAGGGAATGCAGCCCTCAGCCTGAAAGAGGTTCCCTATCACTGTCATAGCAAAAAGTCTGCTTGCTCAATCCCTAACACACACCCAGTCCCACACACCTCCCCTGCAAAGGTTGCCCTAACTAGAACAATTAAGGGGGCCCTCACCAACCAAGAGTCAAGAGTGAATCAGTGCTCTGCATAATTAACTAGAGAAGTTAAAAACTAGACAAATACAGTGGGCAAGATCCAACATCATTCCAACAGATTCAACAGGATTTGCCTTCCATCCGTGATGCTGATGATATAATGAATGCAGGCATTTTCTTGATCTCTCAACCTGGCTCTTCTATTTTAATCGCTGTGTCACTTTAATAGGATTGCTTTATTGCATATGGATGTTTATACTTTAAATGTTTGCATTTCTGGTTTTTATACATTGCAGACCACTTAGAAGGCTAATTTGGCAATAAGTGGTACACTGATAAATAAATAAAGATTAGATCTATGACGTTATCTGCTTACGAAATCAAAAGAAATGATTATGCACGGGGCTCTGTAGCTGGATCAGGTCACAGGAGTTCAGCTGAATCAGTCAAGCATGCTCTGGGCAGGAAGCTCGCACTCTCTTTTCTCCTTGCCTCACTCTGCCCACCTCGCTCAGCAGAACAGCTCCATGTGGTGTAAGCAAATTCCACATCAGAATCTGTGCTCCTCAACATGCCTTCCTTTTTGCCTTTTTGGCTGCTTTCCATAGCCCAGCAGGACAAATCTCATCCACTGTGTTTCATAAGAGCATCACAAACCTTTATCCGCTTTCATATTCCGTCACTTGTTTCCAAACAAGTAGTTGCTATGAGGGATGCCACCTGGCCAGTTGTAAACCAGTGTGACCTTCTTTAAAAAAAGAAGAAGGGAAAAAAGGATTGCCATCCAGCTGTTTAGTTTTCTAAGCTCAGCCACAGTATAAGCAAACCAGAAGATTTGCATTTGCTATTGACACAGACGCTGTGCCTCTGACTTCTAGAACTGAAACACTAGTTTGGCAACTAACTGGTAAATGTTGTACCTTTCAGTTTAGGGCTGCTTGTGACTCTGAACAATCCCCCCTTCCTATGGCTTTGTGCAAGTCGATGATGCCTACGTGCAAATTATTAAACAAAAGTGGCTGGAGGGAAGGGAAGCGTTGGAGGCACATTGATCCAGGTAAGCGGTGATCCGCAATCTGATGTAGTACAAGGGTCCGAAGAACCAGCAAAGGAGGAAGAGGCAGAATGGCCTGGCAGTCTGCCTATTTATCCTGGCCCTGGGTGCAGGGCCAAGTGCCACCATTCAGCAGTTGTTCCTGCACCCACAAGGCCCTGCTGCCATTGGCCAGTTTGGTGGCAGGGAACAATCCAGCCTGTCATATGCCAGTTCACAAGGGTGGCTTGGGGCCTGCCCACAAAGCTCTCCACCCCAGGGCAAACAGACATATCAAACATTTGTTAAAGCATCATCTCTCTTATTAGGATGACAATTAATTTACTGATCTCCCTCTGAACCACTGTGTCAAGCTGATTTACACATGGATAAAAACACTGAACTCCTTCATGGATCACTGCCTTGCCGTGGCGAAGGGGCTTGAATAACTCAGAGAAGCTATGAGCTATGCCGTGCAGGGCCACCCAAGATGGACAGGTCATAGTGGAGAGTTTTGACCAAACGTGATCCACCTGGAGCAGGAACCGGCAAGCCACTCCAGTATCCCTGCCAAGAAAACTCCATGGACAAAGACAACAGGCATATAAAAGTTATCACGCTGGAAGATGAGCTCCTCAGGTCGGAAGGCGTCCAACATGCTACTGGGGAAGAGCGGAGGACAAGTACAAGTAGATTCAGAGCTGATGAAGCGGCAGGGCCAAAGCCGAAAGGACGCTCAGTTGCGGATATGCCTGGAAGCGAAAGGAAAGTCCAATGCTGTAAAGAAAAATATTGCATAGGAACCTGGAATGTAAGAACCATGAACCTGGGTAAGTTGAATGTGGTCAAAAATGAGATGGCAAGAATAAATATTGACATCCTGGGCATCAGTGAACTAAAATGGACAGAAATGGGAGAATTCAGTTCGGAGGACCATCACATCTACTACTGTGGGCAAGAATCCCGTAAAAGAAATGGAGTGGCCCTCACAGTCAACAAAAGAGTGGCAAAAGTTGTACTGGGATGCAATCTCAAAAATGATAGAATGATCTCGATACGAATCCAAGGCAGACCTTTTAACATCACAGTAATCCAAGTTTATGCACCAACCACTGGTGCTGAAGAAACTGAAATTGACCAATTCTATGAAGACTTACAACACCTTATAGAAATGACACCAAAGAAGGATGCTCTTCTCATTATAGGGGATTAGAATGCTAAAGTAGGGAGTCAAGAGATAAAAGGAACAACTGGCAAGTTTGGCCTTGGAGTTCAAAACGAAGCAGGGCAAAGGCTAATAGAGTTCTGCCAAGAAAACAAGCTGGTCATCACAAACACTCTTTTCCAACAACACAAGAGACGACTCTACACATGGACATCACCAGATGGGCAGCATCGAAATCAGATTGATTATATTCTCTGCAGCCAAAGATGGAGAAGCTCTATACAGTCAGCAAAAACAAGACCTGGAGCTGACTGTAGCTCAGATCATCAGCTCCTTATAGCAAAATTCAAGCTTAAACTGAAGAAAGTAGGATAAATCACTGGGCCGGTAAGATACAATCTAAGTCAAATCCCCTATGAATACACAGTGGAAGTGAGGAACAGGTTTAAGGATTTAGATTTGGTGGACAGAGTGCCTGAATAACTATGGATGGAGGCTCGTAACATTATACAAGAGGCAGCAACTAAAACCATCCCAATGAAAAGGAAATGCAAGAAAGCAAAGTGGCTGTCCAACGAGGCCTTACAAATAGCGGAGGAGAGAAGGCAAGCAAAATGCGAGGGAGATAGTGAAAGATACAGGAAATTGAATGCAGATTTCCAAAAAATAGCAAGGAGAGACAAGAAGGCCTTCTTAAACGAGCAATGCAAAGAAATAGAGGAAAACAATAGAATGGGAAAAACCAGAGATCTGTTCAAGAAAATTGGAGATATGAAAGGAACATTTCGTACAAAGATTTCCATAATAAAAGACAAAAGTGGAAAGGACCTAACAGAAGCAGAAGACATCAAGAAGAGGTGGCAAGAATGCACAGAGGAACTATACCAGAAAGAAATGGATGTCTCGTATACCCCAGGTAGTGTGGTTGCTGACCTTGAGCCAGACATCCTGGAGAGTGAAGTCAAATGGGCCTTAGAAAGCACTGCTAATAACAAGGCCAGTGGAAGTGATGATATTCCAGCTGAACTATTTAAAATTTTAAAAGATGATGCTGTTAAGGTGCTACACTCAATATGCCAGCAAATTTGGAAAACTCAGCAGTGGCCAGAGGATTGGGGAAGATCAGTCTACATCCCAATCCCAAAGAAGGGAAGTGCCAAAGAATGCTCCAACTACCACACAATTGTGCTCATTTCACCCGCTAGCAAGGTTATGCTTAAAATTCTACAAGGCAGGCTTAAGCAGTATGTGGACCGAGAACTCCCAGAAGTGCAAGCTGGATTTTGAAGGGGCAGAGGAACCAGAGACCAAATTGCAAACATGCGCTGGATTATGGAGAGAGTTCCAGAAAGACATCTGGACATCGAAGCTACAAACATGAGTCTGACCAAACTGCGGGAGGCAGTGGAAGACAGGAGTGCCTGGCGTGCTCTGGTCCATGGGGTCACGAAGAGTCGTACACGACTAAACGACTAAACAACAACAACAAAAACACTGAAACAACAAGTATATTTTAAATAAAACTTAAATGCTAAAACTTCTGCTTCATTGACTATGCAAAAGCCTTTGACTGTGTCGACCACAGCAAACTATGGCAAGTTCTTAAAGAAATGGGAGTGCCTGATCACCTCATCTGTCTCCTGAGAAATCTCTATGTGGGACAAGAAGCTACAGTTAGAACTGGATATGGAACAACTGATTGGTTCAAAATTGGGAAAGGAGTACGGCAAGGCTGTATATTGTCTCCCTGCTTATTTAACTTATATGCAGAATTCATCATGCGAAAGGCTGGGCTGGATGAATCCCAAGCCGGAATTAAGATCGCCGGAAGAAATATCAACAATATCAGATATGCAGATGACACAACCTTGATGGCAGAAAGTGAGGAGGAATTAAAGAACCTTTTAATGAGGGTGAAAGAGGAGAGCGCAAAATATGGTCTGAAGCTTAACATAAAAAAAAAACGAAGATCATGGCCACTGGTCCCATCACCTCCTGGCAAATAGAAGGGGAAGAAATGGAGGCAGTGAGAGATTTTACTTTCTTGGGCTCCATGATCACTGCAGATGGTGACAGCAGGCACAAAATTAAAAGACGCCTGCTCCTTGGGAGGAAGGCAATGGCAAACCTAGACAGCATCTTAAAAAGCAGAGACATAACCTTACCAACAAAGGTCCGTATAGTTAAAGCCATGGTTTTCCCAGTAGTGATGTATGGAAGTGAGAGCTGGACCATAAAGAAGGCTGATCGCCGAAGAATTGATGCTTTTGAATTATGGTGCTGGAGGAGACTCTGGAGAGTCCCATGGACTGCAAGAAAATCAAACGTATCCATTCTTAAGGAAATCAGCCCTGAGTGCTCACTGGAAGGACAGATCATGAAGCTGAGGCTCCAATACTTTGGCCACCTCATGAGAAGAGAAGACTCCCTGGAAAAGACCCTGATGTTGGGAAAGATGGAGGGCACAAGGAGAAGAGGACGACAGAGGATGAGATGGTTGGACGGTGTTCTCGAAGCTACAAACATGAGTCTGACCAAACTGCGGGAGGCGGTGGAAGACAGGAGTGCCTGGCGTGCTCTGGTCCATGGGGTCACGAAGAGTCGTACACGACTAAACAACAACAACAAAAACACTGAAACAACAAGTATATTTTAAATAAAACTTAAATGCTAACAAGCAGACCCTCATGGTAAAGACCCATTTACCCAGCTTGGAAAGCATGTCAAAATAAAAATGCATTGAACTTTTTACAGCAAGTGCCTTGCCCTCTTTTGCTGGGCTGGGAACTCTCCTTAAGTCACACACTTAGTTCAGAGGAATCAAAGGTCACAATCTGGACAGCACTTACTTAAGTGGAAATCCCACTCAACCTAGTAAACCTAACTTCTGAGTAAATACATTGTTCTAACTTGGGTAGCATTTTCCCTGCAACTTCTCAACCTTCAGAGTAGTAGACAGTCAGGAAAGATCTCGTCTCACAACGAGAAGAGTTCCTGGAAACAGCCAATGTATTCCTAGCTTGTCACTCAAGACTTGCTTTCTATGGACAGACCCAAGGTGGATGGTACTTCCTCAGGCTGCCCACAGCTGTGTCCCATTCAGCTGCACTCTCCTCCCCCAGTTCCAGGTACAGCATGTTTGTTATTTTCCCAGGGGTCCAAGAATGAGGAAAGGGCCTCCCTCCACTTATAGTTCTGTCTTCACCCTCTGCCTTCTTTTCCTCCTCCAGATGCTTGTGTGAATGTTCAGGGTTGTGTGCTGCCCCCTCAAACACACCCAGGAGAAGAACCCTGCCAATGCCCAGTGTAGCCCTCAAAGAACCCTGGCCTGACACTACACACGAACCAGAGATCATGGTTTAAATCAACCCTTCTTAGATAAACAACCAACCAAATAATCCATAGGTTTGTTTTGAAACTAACCAATGTTTGTTGGAAATCACCATGTCAGTTAAGTTAATACTAGTAAAGTGCCTTTCCTGGCTATGTGCTGGTGGTGGGGAGTAAGGAGAGAAGCACATGAGCCTATAGTTTCACTCACCCACTGCAATCCTTCAGGAAAGCTAAATAAGACCACTGGTGACTCATAAAGTATGTTTGCCTTGCAGTCCTGTAGATGTATGTCCTACAATCAAAATATAAAACATGGAAGCCTAGGGGGCTCCCAGAAATCAGCCGTAGTAAGAACAACATGAGAGGTCATGCAGAATTCTGGTTAAATAACTTAATATGTCTGCCTCTAGTGACAAAACTGAAAACCACTCTCTTGCTTGTTGATGATCAGTCCTGGTAACTCAGGACAACTTCCAAAGCTCCAATCTCAGTCTTTTCTTCCCTATATAGGGTTTGGGTTTTTTGGCATATAAATATGCGTCACCAGAGAAGAGAGAAGATGTATCACTTTAAAAAGAGGGTGCCAATTTGTATAAAACATGCATACACAAATGAATGCATTGATGCAAATTTATAAATAATTGTTATCATTTAGAAGCATCTCAACACAATAGGAAAGATCTGTGTGATCTGTGTGGCTTCTCAATCAACTGTCATTATGGTTCTCTTTCTTTCAACTGGATTTACAACAACCCTTCAAACAGACTCAACAACCCTTCAAACAGAAGACCTCTATAAAATAGGGCATATGCCAGAAGTAGGGTATTTTCTGTTGTGGCCCCAGTGCTCTCAAGTTGAAAATGCAGCCCAAGATGCTTCTTTTCCCAAAGAGTGGTCTGAGGAGACACCTGAGGGACAAACAGAGAGACTTGTAGGGCTGTGTGTGGCCCCTGGGGAGGGCTGACTAAGCGACCCCACATCTCCTCTAGGCATAAAAGGTTCTAAGTAGGACAGAGAGAACTGACAAACTCTCTTCTATACCAATAAGTTAGGAAGCTTGCATGGCCTTTGGTTGCCTTAAAGGGATGTTAGCAGAATGAATTCCCTGATGTTTGCAAAGAGATGCATTTGCTACAAAGTCATGTTAACAGTTCCATCACAGTGCCAGAGTTCCTTACACTTGGCTTTCAGGGTGCAAGGGAGAAATCATCGTTTTGACCTTGTACAGCAAATAATTTGATTTCAGGATTATTATTTTCACCCTCCAATATGAAAGATTCTATCCTTCAACTGTCCAGAGTCTCAAAACATGTTACCAACCAAACCTAACCAAACCAAATTCAGATCACCACCTCTGCTTCCCATTATTGCTGCTTGTCTGCTATTGCAAAATACTAGGGTGCTAAAAATTTGGAGGACCAATTTAGTGTTGGTTGGTTGTATTCAGTTTGGTGTGTCAGAAGTTGTGGTGACCTGAGTTGAGAATGATTCGTGATGTTTAACTAAGGAAAACAAAAACAAATCTTAACTGGAAAGGAAAAAGCAATTGCTCCATCAAGTCAAGGCTGCATTTTGATACATACTTCCTGGGATTAAATCCCATTGAACTCAGTTGGACTTACATTTAAGTAAACAGGAACATAAGCTGACTTCTACAGAGTAAGATCATTGGTATTTATTTTATGGTGCTCCCAGCCAAGCAAGCTTTCTGTAGGATAAATCAGCCTCATATAGCCAACATGCTTAATTCTAATTAATGCATGAAGAGGTTGAGACTATAGAGTAAGATGTCCTGTCAAGCTTATCTAGGTCCCACCCCCTCACCCTGGAAGGAAGGATGATCAAGCCTTTGTTCTTCCATTCCACCATGTGAACCCCATCAGTAAGGTGATCTATGCTGGATGCTCCAAGCTTAGACAACGTGGCTTAAGCAAGTCATTTTTGTGCTTCTATATGTATAATTTAGAAATGTTTACCTCATTGGAACCTAAATTACACTGCCTGTTTTTTCTTGTTGCTCTATGGAAAGACACATAAATCTGACCTTTGAAGAGTTTGTAAGTAAAGCATTTATCAAAAGTGTGGTCTCTTTCTATGCTAAGGAAAGTGGGGAATTTTGGAAGCAACTTAGAAGGGGATATTTTAAATGTCTCTCAGCCTATATTTCCATGCTTTACTTTGCTCCATTTTTTGTGATTTTAAATCTCTGCTGGGACTCTCTCATCAAAGAGTACTTGCCCCAAACCTGGATCTAGGCTTTTATTTTGCCATATTTATTTTCCCTTCAAACAAATACAAAATCCCCCAAACACTTTCAAACTGACTTCCGAACTGTATGATGCATGAGGGAGACGTAATATGAAGAGGGGGGAAATAAAGCTTTCTACTGCATCTGCTAAATCATTTCACACTCCCTCCTATTCTTTTCTGACAATAGCAACAAGCTCGCTTCCTTGGCCTCATAAAGGTCTTTAGAACTCAGATACTTTCTGCTGAGTTTCTTTGTTATGATCAGATAAACTGTAGAACCTTATCAGTTCAAGGTTGCTTCCCTTTCTGCATTAACCACAGCATTATCGAATGGGATGCACTCTTTGGAGTAAATCTCTAGTTGTTACATCTTGGAAGCCTTTCAACATGTACCAGTGGTTTGGCCCTAGTTGGCCAGAAGCTAGGCATAGGTGGGTCATGGGTTGAGCTTGAAACTTTTATGGTCTTAGCTTGCAACTACTGCAATTCCACTCTTTCTGTTGTGTGAAAATGAAATATAAATGGATCTGAAGATGAAAAAATCAAAAGCATTTCTGGCAAGTTATCCATCCGACAAGGAAAGTTCAAATGCCCCAAGAGCGATTGGATCTGCCAGAGAGTAACTTTCTTAAGAGGAAGTAGCTGAGAGATGATATCCTTAAGGGCAAGTAGCTTCTCTGGTGAAAGGCAGGAAGAACTGGGTGACTGTGTCCAGCTTGATGCCTAGGTAAGGGATAGTTGTTACAGGATGCTCTGTTTTATCTGCAGCTAGGGGAACTTGCAACAGGGAAGCTAAGCCTTTTAACAGAGTTATGCAGGAAGGGTCGCTTGCCAGCCCAGACAAAAGAAAGTCCAGGTAAAGCGTGACCCCTGTTGAACCCGTCCAAAAATGAAGAGCCCAGTCTAGAAATGTGTTTAAAGATTCAAAGGTGAAGAATGCAATGGAGCAACCCATAAGCATGACCTTATCTACATACCAAACACTATCAAGCCTGAATCCCAACCAATGGAAATCATTAGGGTGCGCCGGAAGTAGGCAAAAAGCGGACAACACATTTAGCCATCAGAGCCCCTGGGCCAAAGCTCATAACAAGTTTAATGGCCTGATCAAAGCAGGTCCCCCTTTTTTTCCCTTTTTTTTACAGAGTACAATTCTGGAAGGATGGCATCATTCACTGAACCCACTTTGGGGTATGACATGTTGTGAATCTGGGGAAATTCCGCTGGAGCCTTTTTTGGCATGATGCCTGGGGGGAAATGTGCAATTGGGAAAATACCCGAAGCCATGCCCCCTGCCAGCATAGATTGGCCGGGTGGCGGGTAACGCAGCTGGGGTAGGCGTCAATCCCCTGCCCCCAAGCCAGGTCACTACAGGGGCCCAGATGCCCGGCCACATTCAACTTAATTCTCCTACTGTATTTTTTGAATATTATTTTAAGTAGCATGTTCATTTTCACGCACACTTTACCCCAATAGTATATACATTTTTGCACACACTACTTCAGAAGAGAACTGCATTGCAAAATTCAGATATGTGCATATTTTAAGGAACACCTGTGTTGTGGTCTGTGCATTGTTTTGGAAAGAGCAATTTACGCCTTGGTTTAATACGAAAACTGGATCAATTTTCTCACCCATTCCTAAGTGACAAAAATATTCAAAAATACTTTAGGTGAAAATGCTTTGTAAAAATGGATACATTAGGAGAAATTTATGTGAGTGTCCCATAACCTAGATGCCATCACCGAGAAGACCCTATCTCTGGTGGTCACCAATTTCACTTCAGAATAGGATGGGGGGGGGACATGAACTCCCTCCTGAAGGTCTTAGTACAGAGGCACACTTGGTTGCTGTTGTAAAGGTGGATGAGGTGCACCAATTACATTTTCTATCTCAGGTAGCAAAAGGCCTGATTCTGCTTTACACACAGTTTTTTTCAGAAAGTAAATAATGTGTTCACTTGAAAAGATAGGAAAGGATTTCATTGGCAAATAATCAGACGTGGTGTGGTACTGAAATACTCTCCCTCTTTAATGAGAAAAGTACCAGGTATTCTTTACAACCAGCAGATTGAGGGGAGAAATAATGTCTGTAATCGGTAAGACAGTGATAGTGGCCATTGACTCTAAAATGGCAGAGAAATAATCATCCCCATGGACTGGCAAACAGCACTTCCTCATCTTTCTCTCCTAGCAGGCTTCTGAATTATGATCCATTGTACTGCATATCACTCAGCAAATTCACAGGTGTAATAAAAGGAACTAGACCATTTCTCTGAGCTGATGGAATGAGGGAGGAAGAAGAGCGCATGGAGGGGGGGCAGGAACCCCCCTCAAACTGAAAACAATAAAATGCCATCTTGGAGTTTGAGTTCCTTCCTTCAGCCCTTGTTTTGTGTTTGTGTACATTGTAAACAGAGGCAGCCATGACTTATTTATCATGTTTGTCTTCTGCAAAATCATTTTTAATCTTTCATATTCACATTGATAGGCTTGTTCACTAGGGTGGTGCACAGGGGCCCAGCTCTATTTATGTATATTCATTAGCATGTTACTAATTAAAAATGTGTTTCATTAAACTTGTTAAAAAAGAAGAAGATAAGAAGAAAATGAGCATGTAGAATAAAGCACCCCAAGGCTATGAAACTATTTCCACAGTAGAGTTGTTTTAGCTAATATGGGCAGTGAGTGCATCAAACACAAGCAACTGATGCTTATTGCAAAGTTTGAAAATAAAACTCTGGGTGCTGGAGCTGGCAGGTAATTTTTTACAGGTGTCGGCCTTGTTTCAACTGCTCACGTCAAGGAATCAAAGGGCTACATTCAATCTTCCCTCTGGCTGCCTTTCAGCCTCTGGGAATGTTTGCTCAGAAGTGCCTTTGATGGCATTGTACAGGCCCAGACTGCATAAAAACATAGGCTCCCCTTTCAGTGTTCAAGTATGGCTCATTTTAGTTTACTCTGTTGGGTTAAAGAGAAAAGAATGCAATCTTTTTTAATAGAGAGGGAGGGAGTTAAAAATCAATGACAAATCTATGCCATTGATAAATTCTCTCTTACAGATTCCATTGATAGATGCCATTTGGGGATGCCACTACCACCATCAAATGGGGGTATCTTTGCCACACCCCAACTTCCCACTGGAAGAAGACTTGGGGTGGTTTTTCCCATAGGGAAGAGTGGGGACAACCACGTGCAGGACTGAGCCAATCTACTTTGGAGGGGCTGGGGAGGCCAGATATATTAGCTGGCTCCTCCTCGATCTCTGGCTTTTGCAATGCCCTCCCTATGCAGTATGGGGATTTGCTAGTTGCCTGTTTGGGGGCTCCCCCTTTTCACTGTTGAGCATACTGCTTAACAGTGTCTTTTTTCTAGAAAAAGAAGATGCCAATACTCACCATAAAGTACCCTTCTTAGCTAACTGGTTGTGGCTACTGCTGGGCGCGCTGTGTTGCTGAGGTCGGTGGTGGGCAAGTGCCTGCCAAATGCCCAGAACTGGGCTCACTGCTGCCGGGAGACATGACTGTTAAGTTGTGGGTGAACATATGAGATGACACAGCGATTCTTCAAACAGCTCTTGTTTATTCACAGGCCAGAACAGAACTGAACTGAAGGGTTCAGTCAGCCTGCTTATATAGAGCTCCAGTAAATGTAACTGTAACAATTTTCTAAAACTATCCAATCACTGAACGTCACTTACGATCCCTTATTTGCATAACTATCTACAGTATCCCCCTGCTGGCCCAGGGTGAGAACTTCAGTACATAACAATGACATTCTGCCACTGTGCCATCTGCAAGGCCTTGCATTCAAGAAAGCTACAGTCCTCTTGGTGCTGCCAAGCCCAGCAGCTGCTACCACTGCCACTACAGCTCTGGCCCAACTACTGCCCACCCAGCACCTTCTGCCAGCCTCTGAGCTGGCTGAGTGGTGGCGGCAGTCCAGCAGCTTACTGCAGATGTGCTGCTACAGGACAAGGGTGAGGAGGAATTACCGCTGCAGGGGATGGCAGTGCTGATGGGCCTGGCTCCTTGGGCGCAGGAGCAAAGGCACACCCTCCTCACATGCTGGCTTTAGAAGCCAAGATTGGGAGAGGGAAAGTGCTGGTAATACATACAGGTGAGTACCACCAGAAAAAAAAAAGCACAGCTGTTGAGAGTGCTATGTTGGAGTGACATTTTTTATTGGTTTGATGGGTTTTTAGTCTGGGCAGGAAAGAGAAGTATAAGATCTGGTAGCGTTAATACTCTTAGGTTGTCTTTGGGGAATGTTGTGGGTGCCCTTAAGGCTTGGCATGCACATCAGGGTGAATGCCAAAGTGTCAAGGCCATGGTGTGTTTGTCTCATTCACATACTCAAGGTTCTTGTAGAAAGGAAGAAGAATTTCTTCTTGTCCTTTGCTGTGAGGACACCGGTGGAGGTTGTAAATGTGCCCAGAAGTAGCGAGGAAGCTGATCACTGCTGCCTTAGGGAATTTCCCGGACCTTGCTATATTTTAATCTGGTTAATCGCGTTGATTCATTGTTTGCACACCCTCTGTAACATTTTTGAATAAATATAACCTTTTGCTCACCATATGTTTAGTTTCCAATCCCTTCTTTATGAGTGCTTTGCATGCAGAGAGTCCCAGGGTCAGCCCCCAGGTAGATTTGTGAGAGACTCCTGCCTGCAACCCTGGAGTCACAGCCAATCAGTGTAGGCAATACTGAGCTAAATGGACCAATTATCTGAGCTGGTATAAGGCAACTTCCTATGTTTTTATGACACATAGGCCCCAGAAATCTCAAAAACTCAATCATTACAAAGCCTCTCAAGTGTCAAGATTGCGGGGGAGGGGGGGAGGTCTCTTGGTAGTTCCACCACCTTTAGATGTTCAGGTATCATTAGCCTGGGAGAGGGTTTTCTCTGTGGCAGCCCCAAAATTGTGGAATTTACTGCCCACAAAGGAGCACCCAGCATCTTGCCATATGCTAAAGACACCCATTTATCCTGGCCATTTACAGTTAAGGTACTATGTTTTGTGGGACCCACATCTATACTGTTCTGTTCCAAGTGAATGGTTTTACTTGTTTGTTTTTAATAACTAGAGCTGCTTTACTTTTCTTTATAACTGTATGGCTGTATTACCATATCTTGCCTCAGGGCCTTATGCATAGCTGTCAACTTACAGATTTGAAAATAAGGGACCAGCAGCCTTGAAAATAAGGGACCAGCAGCCAAAATAAGGGACCTGCAGCCTCACCTGTTCCAGGCACTCCAGTCTTCCTGTCCTCCTGCAGTCTGGTCAAACTCATGCTGGGTAGCTTCGAGAACACTGTCCAACCAACTTTGTAACCAGAGGTTCAATTGAATAGAATCTGAATCACATGCACCACAAGGCTTATGCAGCCTCAACTTAAGATGGCTCCCCGGCCTGGCTTTGCACTGCAAAGTTTGCAGCAGCACGTGCAACAAAATGGCGTCCAGCATTCAAAACCCCCCTCAGCTTGCATTAACTAGCCACACACAAGGCATGCAAGCTTCACCCCCCAGTCGTTCTTAGACTTCTTATTGGGTGAGCAACACAGCCAAGCAACACAGTTGGAGCCTCCCTCCTCCCTGGCCAGCAGGGAGGGAGGGAGAGGAGCTGCTTCCTTTGAAATTTAAGGGACATAATTTAAAGGACATTTAAGGGACATCCATCAATAAGGGACAGCAGCGGGACATGGCATTGGAATAAGGGACTGTCCCTTCAAATAAGGGACACATGACAGCTATGGCCTTATGGCAAAGGGAGGGTAAGAAAACTTATTTATAAACAGATAAACCAAATGACATGTTTTCAATTCTCACATGGGTGGAACTAGGTATTACCAAAGGTGGAGGTTAGGGTTTGGGGATAAATTTAATTTTTCTTTTATTTTAATGACAAATTACCTAGTTTGCGGTGTTTAAACCAATATGCAAAGTAAGACCTGATTATCCACTTTTCCAAAATTTTGTGATGCAGTTCGCCAACCAAACATCATGTAGCAAAATGCAAATAGTAGAGGAAAGTACATGTAAAAATGCAGGTGATAATGAAAACAACATACAAGAATGCGTCACCTTTGGGAACGCTACTTGCAAAAATGTGTATATTAATCAAAACTACAAACAAAATTGTCCATATTAGTGGAAGTTCACACTGAAATGCTGTGGGCACCACTGGAAGGCAAACTGGTACCTGTGGGCACTGCATTGACAACTCCTGCTTTAAATGAACTGCTAATTGTTGAACGATCAATGTTACTTCTCTTTGTGTTTCTGTGCCAAATATAACTATGTATCTAATTATTTATCTTTTTGTGTGTGTGTGTGTGTGTGTGTGTGTGTGTGTGCCTGTGTGTTTCTCTCTCTGTGTGTATATATCCATGCATTTAAATATGTATTTTATCTCAATGTATGCAATTCTGAACATATTTTAGCCTATATTACATAAATTTTAAACATACTTCAGTATATTGTTCAACTGAAATCTGTATTGCAGAAGTTTAAGAACAGTGAGGCTAATGCATTTTAGGTCAGTTTTCTTAAAAATATGCCCCCCACCCCATTTCTCCTTTTTCCGTATATTGTGGTGGTATTTTAATTTTTATTATCCATAGTGACTTCTCGTGAACACCCACACTTCAAAAAGAATGACTGTTCTGGGAGCACCGAAGGATTTCCCAGTGCATTAAGAATATCCACCACCAAATCCAAAAGTGGATATTCTTAATGGCTTGTGGAATACTACTTTCCATTCAGATCTAAGATTAAATTTTTATGACTTTTTCATCAAAGTTTAACCATATTTCTGCAATGGGTAATTTGTGTTTTCATTATTTCCATAGGCTATTTATTCTGTGCTTTGTACTTTGAAATATTAATGATTTGATGTTAGTGTTTATTTTCCATCCCTTCTTTAATCCTTTGAAATCTGTGTTCACTTTATAAGTTCTATTAAAGTAATTTAATGATAACTAGTTTTTCCTTACTGGGGGAAAAGCTGGAAACATGAGCAAACCTTTTATACTGAGCACTGGTTTTATTGCAGAAAACTTCCCCATTGTGCAGTGAAGGCATCTCTGTTACTTTGCTCTGTGTAAGAATCCACAAACCGCAATAACAGCATCTTTTTAGGTGATGAATTAGGTGCCACTTTTGGTCAGCAAATGAAGGGTGTCCACCACAGTGTTGCATAAAGTGACATTTGAAGTTGACTATGAGGGATGTTCCTCAGGACAGTTTGAAGAACGTTTAGAAGGAAAAATGAAATGAACTATGTTTACCTCCATACAGCAATAGTAATAGTAGTACAATTAAAAGTGGTAGAATAAAGGTACAATTACTGAATGTAACATAGAACATGTAGTTCAGTGTTGCTGACTTTACAAGTGAATATGAATTGTTTGTACTTTGTTTCAGTTGTTAATTAGATAGTTGAGTAGATGCCAAGCATGGCATCCTAAGTTACGTATGTTATTTAGTCAAGTAGAGGCAACAGCTATTTTGAGCACATTGAAGGCATGAATCGCCATGCATGCCTGATCAATGCTTGGATGAATGACCACCTGAGAGCTACATGTATGCTGCCTTGGGTTCCATGACAAAAAAAGGGCAACATATAATAGTGGTCACTTATATCAATCCACATACTCTCAGTGCCATGTAAGCCAGGGCTGAGGAACCTGTGGCCTCCAGATTTTGCTGAATTACAACTCCCATCAGCTCCAGATAGCATGTCAAATGGCAAGGGATGATGGGGGTTGTAGTATGGCAACACAGAATCATGGAATCAGAGTTGGGGGGGCCAGAGGATCATCTAGCCCAACCCCAAGCAATCAAACCTGCAACCTTGGCATTATCAGCACTATGCTCTAACCAACTGAGCTATCCAGGCTATCCCGAAGGGCTACAGATTTGCCACCCCCTGACATAAAAGAAGGGAGGATTGGCCATTGCCTTCTACAGCCTGCCCTAACCAGATGCCCTCCAGATGGTTTGGACTACAAGTCCCATCAGCCATAGGGAAAAACAACTATTTTGGCTGAGGTTGATGGGAGTTGCATGCCAAAATATCAAGAGGCCCCCGGGATGCAGAAGGTTGCCTTACTGAGGCAGGGCGAGGAAACTACAATTTCCACCTACCTCCCAGCAAGCATCCCAATGACTAGAGATGGTGGGAATTTTAGTTCAGCAATGTCTGAAGGGCCACTTCTGAGATGAAGTCCTTCTATAACCAGGAAATGAACTCTATTTACTCATTGGATTTTCTCTTTCTCTCTCTTTCTGGATAAAATAGTCTATAGTTTATCATCATAGTGCTTTAGCTGACTGAATTGACATCAGATGTTCTTAGCCACTTTGTTACCGGCTCAAGTGAAAGCACCTGTATCACTCCGCATACTTTGCATCAAATACATCCACTTGCTCCTTGGAAAAAGCGATACAGTTACTCTCCACTTGGTGAAACAAAGTCAAGTGTTTTGCCAAGTCCTTCATTTGGTAGCATCAGTTGCACCCAGAGAAGTGAAGTGCCTATATCTCCCACTTCAGACAGTGTGATCTTTCCCACATAGAACCCTTAGAATCAAGTGCATCACATGGAGGGAGTCATCGCTTCCTTCCATTTAGTGGAAACTGAATGCAACGCACTCTTCCCCCCTCTCCCCCTGCACGCACACACACCTTTGTTGACATCTCCGCTCAAACTGCATTGCGAGAGCAGACCAAGAAAGTTGACAACAGCCTCGAATTGATTTCTCTGTATGTGTCGAAGCATTCTGTCACAAACAAAAAGATTGGATGCGTAACTGCGCAGCACAAAACAGGCTGTACACTTTCAAGTGTGAGAGCATTGTCCTTGCTTTGGGAAGCTGGCTTGTAGTGGGGTTACCAATACCTGTGTTTAGTAATGGGCAAATTCCTCTCAACTCAAGTGCAGAATGAACTTGGCATTTTATTAGCTCTTTCAATGAGTGGAGAGGAAAAAAGCTTCCTGTCTTCTAAGAGTTTCTGCACTCATGCTGCTGTGGCTGTGCATTTGCACATCGTTACATTGCTCCCGAATTGCAACTCGGTTTCACCTGACCTGTATCCTCCTCACAGCACCAGCTATGGTGGACACACACAAACACAAATACATGGACTAGATTCCCCAAAGTGAAGGATGCACAAGGACATGGAGATAGTCTGTGGCTAATACAGTGGTACCTCGGGTTACATACGCTTCAGGTTACATATGCTTCAGGTTACAGACTTTGCTAACCCAGAAATAGTACCTCGGGTTAAGAACTTTGCTTCAGGATGAGAACAGAAATTGTGCTCTGGTGGCACGGCAGCAGCGGGAGGCCCCATTAGCTAAAGTGGTGCTTCAGGTTAAGAACAGTTTCAGGTTAAGAACGGACCTCCGGAACGAATTAAGTACTTAACCCGAGGTACCACTGTAGTTCATTGCTATACTTTTAATCTCCTCATTTTTGTTCTTTTAGAAGGCTTGTTAGCTGGTATAACACCTGCTGTTCATGACACAGAAATACTGTTCACGAAACAGAATACAGAGCTCCCGCTGGTAGGCAGAACAAGTAGCAGAACAGGGTTTTTTTTTGGGGGGGGGGAGAGATATGGGGCAAGATGTTTTCCTAGAGCTGCAAGCCTTAATTAGTAAATAAATCCACACAAAAATATGATGGATTCACAAGTTGAAGTTAGTATTGTAACCAGCAAGGGTTAATTTTAATTCACCAGGGCAAGAATTAACTTGTAATTCTGTGTTCCTATAACAAGAAATGAAAATAATTAAGATGATGAAACAAGAGAGATAAGTTTTGTTGACTGAAGCAAAGCAATGTTTCTTCAAAGTAAAGCAGGCAACTTATGTCTCTAGTTTAAACGAGGCAGCAGGATCGGGACGACGAAATCAGGCTCCTTTGTGACTGACAGATCTATCCTGTAACCAGAGGGAAATATTTTACCAGCGCTTGCCAGTCACAGTGCTTTGGGGAGAGAGCAGCTTTGCAAGAGTAAAACTCGAGGAAGATGCCAGGGTGGGGAGGGCTGAGGGAAAGCACCGCTGCGATTAACAGATCGAGCTCATAATCAGAAAGAAGTGAATCCATTTTAGTTCTTTAGTCAACTTTGAAGCTCCGTGTTAACGGAAAAATCTGAGGGCTCCCTTGGACAAAAACAAAGACACCAACCAGGATAACTTGGAGCAAAACAGCAGCCTGTAGGCTTGGCCTTTATTGAATACTGTCACAACAGGACTCCCACCCGCAACAAGATGAAGCAAAATGGAAGCCCTGAACAAAAGAAGACCCCAACTTTTATTAGTTACTAATCCCCCAAACTACACCCCTAAGAGTACACCACAACTACAACACAAAAAGGAGGGGTTGAGGGAGGAGTTGTGGAGGTAACCTGAGTATCTTGTCACCTGGCTGGTTCCTCCTTTCCCCCCCTCCCCATGAGTACTTTCAAGGTGACAAAGGGGAGCTTGCAGTTTCCTGCCCCCAGAGGGAAGAGCTGATCATTGTCCTTTGTTCCAGTCCATGCTGAATCCACTCCCATATGCAAGTTCTTTGTGATCTTGATGGTCTTCTGTCTAGGACCATCAGGGTTGGCATAGGAACTGGGCAGGGCTCCTGTGTATGTGCTGGTATGCTCAAGGGATTATGGCTGGCCTGTATCAAACCTTCCCCATTTTGTAGTCCTTCCCTCATGGAGTAAAATAAAAGTGGAACAGTGCAGATCCGATGCATAGTTGATTTTCTATGAATTTATAACAGAAGTGTAGCGTATGTAGTGTGTGTGTGTGTGTGTGTGTGTGTGTGTGTGTGTGTGTGTGTGTGAAGTTTGTACAAACTGAATGATTGGGGGGGAGGTGGTTCCTGCGACATGTGCCTAGCACAAAAACCCCTGGACCTATTCACCTCATCACAGGCAATACCACCCCTTCTTTCTGCATTCCCAGGAAGACAGTTAAAAGAAGAAGAAAAAGGAGGACTTTTAATCAGATTGGTTAAATTATTATTTATTCAGCTTGACAAGGTGGCTCCACTGCTGCATTGTTCTGGTCTAACCAATTGCAAGAGGCCTTGGCCAGCATCTTAAGACAATAACTTTCTTAGCCCTCATTCATGGCTGCATTTGAAGGATGGAGTTCCATCACCCTGATCTGGAGCACATTCTGCCTGTGTCAGCTGATAACATATATAGGGCATGATCTAACCTAAGTTGAATCAAATTAATTTTAGTGTGAAAGCTAAGCACATTCTCAACTCTTGTCTCATTGAAACAAATGAAGCTTAAAAGTGCACTGTGCTTTAGCTGGATTGTCATTTTATTTAATGTGGCAGCAGACAATTATCGTATGGTGAATTATGCTACTTCCCCTCTCTTTCCAAAGAAAGCAGTGTGAGGTAGTGGGGCCAGTATCTTGCCTGGCAAGGACTCTGAGTTAGGCCTCGGAGGAAGAGGCAGGAGACCCCCACAGAGAAGACCAAACCAGGTACAAAAACTAGAAAGAGTTGCTGTATTCCTAAGGCAGATCCGGAGCACATCAAGACTCATAGCCATCTCACCTGGGCTCCCTCAAGCTCTCCAACCACATCCACATCCAACCACATTCTTTGCATCAGCCCTAAATTTGATTCCCCTTCCAAACAAACAGCATAGCAGCAAGCAGCAGACATAGTGAGAAACCTAGAGTCAACTTGTATGTGGTGGCTGGTGCCCATTAGGACAGGTAGGGTAGGGGGCGGGGAACAAAGAGTCTGAGCAAATGATAGGCAGAGCCAACTAATTCAAGCTTTGTCCCCATCCTCCTTCCTGCTGAGTTCTACAAGGGGCAGCAGTTGGCATCTATCTGTCTCAGGAGACAGTGGAAGAGTGTGCCATTGGGGGTAAATTCAAACCATTGGAGAGTTACAGCACTTGCTGTGGCTGTAGAGTTTGATACGGGAAAGACATGTTTTGTTGCAGCTGGGGCAGATGAAGGTCTCTGGTGTTGCTGCTGCTGCTGCAAGTGCACTATAGCATTTCTATTCTCTGCACTCCTTCTAGCAGTCATTCCTTTTCTGGTCACTGTTGTGGATACACAATCTGATTGTCTGTCCCCAGGCACTGCAGTCATCTGCAAGGGATTCCCACATGGCGGGGGTTAATGTTGCCAGCCTTCACGTCACATTTGCAGAGATCTTTGTAGCGCAAACAGGCCTGGTGCCTCAAGCCAGCTCGTGGGGATCCTGCCATCTTCCATTCTGTGTACATGACCAAGCCAGCATAGATGTCACTGAGACAGGAGTGCAAACATGCTGAGAATGTGGACTTGGGAAAGCACATGGAAGGTATTGAGGCATCACTCCTGGCAGGTGTAAGTTGCCCATGATTCTACAAGGGGAAACACTGAGACGAAGAAGCAGAAAGCTGACAACCAATACATCTGGAATGGGTGCAAGTAAGAAGGCAGGCCAGTGGGGACAAACTGAAGTTTTGGGGCAGTGCTCCTTTTGCCCAAATGGGACAGCCTCCACTATTGCCAGGAGGCTCTATTGTTAGTCATCAAGGAAGAGTCCATGAGGGAGAGATCAGAGGAGATTCAGCTGTGAACAGTGACTCGAGAAGGGGAGGGGCACTGGGGGTTATAAGCCTCTTAGTTTCTACACAATTCTGACTAGTCTAACAGCTATGTACTGAGCTGTCGGTTCAAATGCTGGTCAAGTAGTTACAGCAGGAATATGAATCTGTGCCCCACTAGATGTTGTTTCACTATATATACTCTTAATTGGGGATGAATGAGCCAGTCAGTTTTGGTTTCCCTCAGATCCTCACCCCTCTCCTCTTAAATTGTGTTCTCCACATTTATCCCTCAGTTTCTGAAGTTGTTTTTGATTGTTTGTTTTATATATATAAAAAAGTCCTTACAAAACATAGTAGTGCACTTTGCTCTCAATAGGTACATTTTGGCAAGCAATTTTCACTAAAGTGATACATTTGTGTAAGACAATTTTACACACATTTTTGGGCAGGTGATTGTGTTGCAGAATTTGGAGAAGGGTAGATTTCAAAGGATTTCCTTTCATGTATTATTTGGGAAGCATGGATTCAGCAGGTTCACTTTAAAATGCAAAGCAAATTTGTCCCCATTCATTACTCTCATTGGTACTGATCACTGGTGATGCTGGGGGTTAGAGGCCAACAAGAGACACATGTTTATTTCTCCAGGGCTCTACTAGGGCTGGAGAGCTCCAGGTTCAAATCTTCACTTGAACATGAAAAGCACCAGATGACATTGGGCTAGGAACTATCTCCTAGCTGAATCTACATCACAGGTTTGTTGTGAGGACAAGAGTGGGGAGGCAAGGACCTTGTATGCTTCTTTGAGCTCCCTGGGGGAAAGGTGATATAATGAAACAATTTTTTTGGTGCTAGAAAAATGAATACAGTTGTAATCATCAACACAACGAATACAAATGTAACCAGGAAACATAAGTTTAATAGGGGAGTCTTCTATTACAGCACTGCCCAGGGTTCAGATTCAGTGGTGCACATTAGAGATTTTGAAAAATTCTGACGGGACCAGAAATGGTAGTGGTTACTTATTCATACCATTGTGCAGAAAGCAAAACAGTCCAGTGAACATGACTGGTATTTGCTCTTGTTTCTTTCAGTCAGCACACCATATGTAATAGATGATGTTCTCTACAATTACATTTTCTTTGCATTGAAATGAATGGGGTGGAATAATGTAATGACAATGTAACTTACATAACTTACATAATTAATTATGCAAATTACTTACTTTTGCTACAGCAGGCAATGAGATGAGTAACGTGATTTTTGGTGGAAGACAATCTGCAGCGGAGTAGAAACAGTGCTGCATACAATGAATGCAAGGAGAAATGGAAAACAGTGCCTTCTTAAATCACTAATGCACATGCTGCTACTAGGCCCATTCACTTGGCTTATGTGTCACTACCCACCTCATGTCCTTAGGAAGTGGCCATTTGAAAATCCAAACAATATCAGGCTAGCGTTGGTTACCAGTGAGATTAATTGTGGTCAGGCTCTGGGTAGTCAGATGTGCAGCTTAATTGATTAACACCCGTGATCACTATATTGGCAAAGTATGCAGGAGTTTGGCAGTTGTGCTTATGACCCTCTCCCCTTGAACGCTGTAAAATACACTGGACCTTGCATTCTGTAGTAAAAATGCAATTTTGATGGATGATGGAGGTGCATTAAACAGGGTAGAAATGGGATTATAAAAGGAAAAATATAATTTCCTGGGTTCCAATTCTATTGGCTTCCTTACATTACCCTGTGGAGTTATATAAGCTGTCCAGTTTCCCTTGGGCTAACTGATGCCTGCATATTAATTTTTATTATTTATACAAATAGACTTTTGTGCAAGGGTGGTTGGGGATGACGACACCCGGACATAAACGAGACTAGCACTGAACAGGATAATATTAAATGGAGTAGGAATAGTAAGGTGTTGAGCTTACATCCTACAGCATAAGAAATTTGATTACTCTTATAATTATCCCAGCTTGCAAGATAGCTACATGCATTGATGGGGACTATAAAATTACTCATCCCTTTTCCAAATCCAGCAGGTGTATTTGTCGCCATGACCTTCTCCCTCCATGACTTCTGCAGAATGTGATGAAAGAGTGCTCCACATTTTCCTTTTATTGGCTTCAAATTTACTGCCCTTTAGTCTCAGTGAATGAATACCTGATACTGAATTATGGGAAGACTGACGAAGAGAGGAATTGAGAACGAGAGGGGGGTGGAAAAGATGGATCAGTCTGAACCAGAGATAAATCAAATAGTGTTTTTACAGTTTGCCACTAGGGTTCTTATTTTTTTTTATTGGAACATGGAATTTGGTTTGAATATTATGGCTGTCTCACTTCAGAAGAGGAATGTGCCTCCTCCTCTGCCACACAAAGTTTGGCAGGCACATAAAAACTGTATCGACTTGGCCAACTACTGATTGCAACCTGGGGATTCCAACCACCACACAAAATTTGGTAGCTTCAGAAAAAAAAACTGTGCCTGTCTGGTTGAATACTGTTAAGATCCTCTTCGTAGGCCCGGCTCCAGCTGTGTGGCAACCGGAAATAGGGTCTTTTCTGTGGTGGTGCCCTCATAGCAGAAATTCCTCCACATATATTTCTAACCTCCCTTTCTGGCACACTGTCCTCAGAAGGAGCTATATCACACTCACACCTACACTAGTCAGTATCCCATCAACTCCAGTAATTTCTAAACCATCACAATAAAACATTTTAAATGTACAGCACTTTAAAATTAGGCAAATGCAGACTGGAATAAGAATGTCTCTGAAGAGCTGCAGAACACTGGCAATGATAAGATCATGCATACATCCCTCAGGAATTCCAATCACATAGAACCATAAACCGAAAATCCTTGACCTTGGTTCCTGCCTATAGGCTTTAATTGGGGCTTTGGGGGGCTGGCAGCAGCAACTGCATCAGCAGCATCAGAGATCCCCGTGTCCCAGGGGCCGTGTGACAGGGTAGATACCCCAGCTCTTTTACTGGGAACCCCCCCTTTGGGGGTCTGCAGCTGCCCCTATCATAGGGAGTGTAGCACGAGTGGGCACTTCAAGTGAAGGAGCAACTCCACATGGCAGATAAGGATTTATGCTTATTCTAAGTGGAGGGTGGGTCAGATTCCCTGCTGGTCCAAGGAAGCAAGATATCCCAGCAAAGGGCAACCCAGCCTGATGGGTGGGGTATCATCATCATCATCATCATCATTACCATCCGCGATGGAGGTGCTTCTGTCGAGATGCCCAGACAGGGGCTGACAGGCCATTGCCCCACCCAAGTGATCTCTGGCAGGGTCGCCCTGATTTGGTGTACATCATAGGGCAACCTATAACCCTGGTTAACCCTACCTAAATAATCTCCAGCAGACGGGTTGGTTGACTCAAGATGCACAACTGCAATCAACATCAAAGCTGTTGACATCTGTAATCAACAAAGTTGTGGCCTATTAAGTACCAGAATGGTTGTCCTGTGTTTATTCCAATTCTGCCAGCATTAGGGCCTGCTGCCCATGGTTCCACTGTTCCTGGGGCCCACAACTGAGCCACAACATTTGGAGAAATGTGAAATCTGTTGGAGGATTAACAACAACAACAACAACAACATATTATTATTATTATTCCTACCCTGCCCATCTGGCTGGGTTTCCCCAGCCACTCTGGGCGACTTTCAACAGAACATTAAAAACAGAATAAAACTTCAAACATTAAAAACTTCCCTAAATTGGCCACATTCTCACCTCCACCTTTGTCCGGAACCTCTGGCTAAAAACTGCTCCTATTCATGATATTAAGTCAAGCTGAGGACACATTCCAACCAAGCTTGGAAAAGTTTATTTGAATGGTGGGGTAAATAATAATAATAATAATAATAATAATAATAATAATAATAATAATAATAATAATATACTATTTATACCCTGCCCATCTGGCTGGGTTTCCCCAGCCACTCTGGACAGCTCCCAATCGAGTCTTAAAAGCACAATACAGAATTAAACATTGAAAACTTCCCTAAACAGGGCTGCCTTCAGATGTCTTTTAAAAGTAGGATAGGTGCTTATTGCCTTCACATCTGGTGGGAGGGTGTTCCACAGGGTGGGCTCCTCTACTGAGAAGGCCCTCTGCCTGCTTCCCTGTAACCTCACTTCTCGCAGTGAGGGAACCACCAGAAGGCCCTCGGAGCTGGACATCAGTGTCTGGATAGAACGATGGGGGTGGAGACGCTCCTTCAGGTATACTGGACCGAGGCCATTTAGGGCTTTAAAGGTCAGCAGCAACACTTTGAATTTTGCTCAGAAATGTACAAATGAATGAAATTACCCTTTTAAAAAAAGAAGTAAAAAAAGATTTATTTCCCCCAAAAACTCCACTACTCTCTACAATTTTTATTTTTTAAAAAAATCAAAATCAAAATTGGAAATGGGACAGAACACACCTGACACCTGCAGAAGCGACATGGACTGGAAGCAGATGCAACCCATCCCTATTGAAATGTGGTTGTCACTTGAATCAGCCTGCTGCTGTTTGCCCTGATAACTGGCTGGTATGGCAAGGGTTACAGTCTGATGAGGGGCTGCTGGCTCTGCATGAGCACGAGCCACTCTGCATGCCTCACTGCCATGCACATCTGTAAGATCAGGTTGTAAGTGGTTTTGGCATTGCTGGAACCGATTGTTCATCTGCTTAACCTTCCACTTTCCTAAAAGAGCTTCCATGGCCAGCAGCCATCCCACCGCAGGCTGTGAGCTGTCAGATCTGATCAGCTAAATGGGGTTAAATCTGGTCAGAAGTGGAAAAGAAGATGCCCAAGGAATGCCTGCAATGAACGTAAGAAACATGTGAATATTGCAGAGTGCTTCCAAGTGATGCAAAAGAGAAGTGATTATATGCGATCTTCAACCTGTACCAAACTTGTGGATTGGGTTTATAATGTTTACGTAAGGGTGCGGCTGACTTCATCCTGGTGGATATTTGGGAGACTCACTCCCCTAGAACTAGGGTTAATCTCGTTTTTGTCCTTTTATGTAAATGTCAAAAAGCACCTTCCTCGCTGAGTGATTCTGAGCATCGGTTGGGTTTCAGATTGCAATAGCAGAGATTAATTAATTTCACAGCTATTATTGCTACTTGGTGGGAATTCTGGAAACAACAGAACAGTGTTAGTCAGAAGGAGCTACACTGTCACCTTCTGCAGTGGCAGTGAAAAATAATAAGAGTTAAGAGAAAGGAGGCCACCAGCAACACCACTCCTGCATGAAGAAGTTTACTCCTCCGAAGTTTGAGCCACAAAAGTTGTCCCCAAATTGTGAACTTTCAGCTTAGCCTTCAAACAGTAGTTAAAACCCTCCCACAAGATTCTGAGGGTGAATCTATCTAGACCGGGGGTGTTTTCTTCTAAGCAACCTTCTGGGATCCACATGGTAGTGGTGGGCTAGTGGCAGGACAAGAGGCAAAAGGAGGTGTAGGAATGAATACAAAATGAACCTTTGTGTAGTTTCTACACACACCTGTCTCTTATTCTCCATCCAGGCATGCAAGAGGCTTTATCAAAGTTCAAGGACACATTCCTGCAAGGCAAAAAGCACTCAAGCAAAACAGAGCTGCTGAGGGGTGTGGCCTGGGGAGGAGGGGTGTATCTGGGGAGAGGGTGTGGCCTGGGCATTGTCCCAAGAGCCCCATAGAAAGGCCTGGAGGGCTGCATTTGCCTCCTGGACCTGAGGTTCCCAACCCCGATCTAAATCAGCTATTATTCTGGAAATTCAACGCGGGATACACAAGCAACAGCAGGTCAAATTAGCACGCTGCACTCAGGGATCTAACCGAGTAACCATTGTGCACCACAACATGCTGCCAGAATGTGCACACCTCATGGGAAAATTACTAATCTCCCTGTTCCTTACACTATCAGGGATGGATAGATAACTTGATTAAAATAGTCCTTGCATCAGAGGCTGTGAGCCAGGAGGCCAAGACTGCACTGAAATCAAAGACTGGGCACCAGGAAAATTGCAGTTACAATTTGATGTTGATTTGAGCTTCGACTATACATCCCTTTCAAAGATTAAGGGTTTACAAAGAAAGGGGCTTTGTAGCGAAAACAAAACATCTCACAATGCCTTGCATCCTACACAAGTGCTGCCTTTCATTGCTGCCATAATGAAAGCCATCATTTTAGTAACAATCTCTTCAATTTCCCAGCATTATCTGACAGTTGCTCTTTCTCTTTAAGATTTCTTTAAGCTCTATATCCTAGATGTCTACCCATAAGTAATATCAGTGTCTTGCTGAATACACAGTTCTTCTTTCTTTTTTCCAGATGGAATTTTAGCTGGGGAACCCTATCAATCAAGTTGTCAAAGCAGCATTGTCGTACCATCTCCCTTCCATTAGCCATCTTCGGAGACGTTTAAAGCTCCACTGATTTGGAGATGCTGAGATGTCAATGTTTCCCAGACTGGACTCAATAATATAATTGCCTCTAATGTGACCTCTTATGAGCTTTAATTAGGAAATCGCCAAGTGCATTGAAACGCCTGTTGCTACTATGAAAGCTCCAAAACAAAGACATTTATTTATTTTTTGCTAAATTGTTTTGATCACAATGGCATTCAAAAACTTGGTTTCACTAAAGTTCTGATTCTGACATTTACATTCCACCCTCCCCCTCGACCTTTTCCCTTCCACTCTCCTCAACTAGACGTTACCTCTCTCTATGCTATCTCAGGTAGGATTACATGAAGAAGGGTGAGCTAAAAATATTCCAAATAAGAAAATATATCATCTGAAGGAGCAGGGACAAGTCCATATTAATGGGGCAGCATTGTGAAACATTGATTTATAAAAGCAAGGGCTTCCCTGTTTATGTGCATACACTCCGCATTGCCCAATTTATTTTTTATTTAGTATTTTTATACAGAATCCTTCAACAACATGTATTTCCAGGGTGGCTAGTATAGTTGTTGTTGTCAAAAAACAAAAACAAAAAACAACCCATAAAATTATACACAACATCAAAAGTTAAAAGACAACTACTAAACAGAATAAAATGAAGGCATAAAACACAACTGCCATAGTTAAACGTACGACTATCAATGTTCTACCTCCACAGTTGGAGGCTGTAATGTTTTTGAATACCAGTTTCTGGAAACTGTAGAAGGAGAGAGTGATGTCATGCTGAGGTTCTGTTTGTGGGTTTAGCATAGCGGCACATCTGGTTGGCCAATGTGAAAACAGGGTGTTGGACTACAAAAGCCACTGGCCTGATCCAGTTGCTCTTCCTATGTTCTTAAACACTTCTAAGATCAGTATAAAACAGGGGTAGCCAATGTGGTGCTCTCTAGGTGGTTTGATGATACAAGGTGGAATATATGGTTGGAGGAAGCAAATCTGACCTTCTGTTTGAATGACGGCTCCCCGCTTAAAACGGGGGGCGCCCTTTGTGTGGACGCGTGCAGCCCCTAGATCTGGAGTGGGTCCAACAGCATAGGCTTGGCCTTGCCTTCCCTCAGGTGGGATACCTGGAGGTCTCCGCCTACCTCAGTCAGTTGTCCAATCCCACCTGGGGGAAGCGTTGCCAAGGAGACCAGGCCAGGTAGGGGAGGGATTACCTGCCCACACAATAGAGGGAGGATCTTACCTGGGAATCCTCACTTGGCTCCAGAGCTTCTCCCACCCTACCCACCCTCAGTTAATGTCTTATTTTGCAGGTTAACTTTTCTTCACAGGTATGCGGGCGCTGCTACGTTAAGGTCGCTGTTAAAGGGCCGGAAAGGAATTTCCCTGCATTGGCAGGTTTCGCCTTTCCCGTAGCAAAACGTCACAACTTTGGCGGTATCAGGCCTTGGGCGGAATCCTTTAGTCCATCTTCCTCTTTGCGGCAGCGATACCAGGGTTCCCTGTTAAAGGGGTTTCTGAAGGGAGGCTTTGACCGTACGCCGAAAGGTCGTCATTGCTCTCCCCTGAGGCGGCGGTGTAACGGGGGCGGCTATCTCTGCTTGAACATATGTTCTCCAGAGCTGGCCCATCCCCCCCACACACTGGATAACCCTGATGCTCCCTAGGTCCCCGGCTGGGGACTGGGGAGGGAGAACGCCCAATGCCTGAGCCAAGGTCTACCCACATTTGAAATTTAATAAAGTTGTGGCCAATTTAATCCCATAGCACATTGTCTTGAGTCGTTATTCCACATGACGGGGGGACCACGCGGGATCTGGGGACTCCGCCTGTCCACGCAAAGGATGAAATAGGTAGTTTAGGGAGAACTAAATGGGGGGACGGACATATATGCTTTAAAAAATAAATCCCACATAAACTATCTAGCTTTCTTAATCATAGCCAACCAAGGTTGTTGTTTGTTTCAATGGACCATCAGTATGATGGTTATTAAAGTATTCTTCTCTTCTCCCCCCGTCCTCCTATTTCACAAAACAATGTGGAGGAGGGGGGACACATAAAAAGATGTACAGAAGAAAATGAAGGTGACACTAGCAACCAGGAATTGAAGGATCAAATTTGGTTTTTTCCATTTCTCATTGTTCTAATCTTAAATTAATTTCTCAGCATTTTGTGTGTTTGTCTTAAATCCTCATGCAAAATTCATCACCATTTTTAGTGCAAATTTCTCATTTTATGTAGTTTTGACTAAAGTACACCTTTTTTTACCAGCGATTCCTCAATGTGCAATGGATTTTTGCATATTGTTTTCACTAATACTTTTATTTTTATGCAGATTTTACCTCAGTAGATGCACCTTTTAAACATTGGTTGTTTGGAGAGCTGCACCACAAAATTCATATAGGTATGAATTTCAAAGATGGCTATGTTCCCGATTTTCTCTTATTTCAGAAAGTAGGAATTTGATGGATTCACCTTTAAATGCAAACTGATTCAAATTTCTCCTTCACCAACACAACAACCTTTAAAGGAACTCTTGGGAGATGCAGTTTTGATCAGAGCAAAATTCAGGGGGAATCTAAATTAGTTCCCGCACCCCAGAAATACTAGTAGTCTGACTGGAGAAAATATTAATATACTAGCATATTAAATGTATTCATATTTTCACAGCAGTGCTAAATGCAGAATCACATCTTTCCTTCAACACAGATAGATACCTTGACCAAAACTGGAGCCCACAGCTGTTGATTTAAAGTGTTTTTATTTTTTATTGTTTAAAAATGAATGAATGAATGCAATCACAGATCTAGGTTTTAGTTCTGAGTATTACCAACATAAGATCATCTCTGTTTCCCTTGTTTCAAATATGAAACAAAAATGCCAGAATTAAATTCTTCATCATAGCAACCTAATCTCTTCTCTGCCTACAACTCTCTCTGCTTCTGGGATAATGTGGACTGGAAATGGCACAAGTATGCAGGAATACGGTCCTGATTCACATCCTCCTTGAGTGCTTTTATTGGCTGGAATGTGTCCTTGGACCCTGGCAATGCCTTTTGCTTCCTAGGATGTAGGATAGAGAGCGGTGTGTATGTAGAAATTAGACTACTTCTGTACAATGGTCAATACAGTGGTAATAATATAATCATCATCATCATTACCATCATCTATTATTTATACCCCGCCCGACCGGCTGGGCTTCCCAAGCCATTCTGGGTGGCTTCCAACAAAACGTAATTCATTCCGGAGGTCCGTTCTTAACCTGAAACTGTTCTTCACCTGAGGTACCCAAGGTGTTTGTAACCTGAGGTACCACCATATGGGTTTTCCCAGCCCTCCAATAGAATTACAGAAAGTCTAATGAAATCAGTGACATTAGTGTACTCTTTCCAGTGCCTGCTGAAAACACTTTTGTTTAGGCAAGTCTATCCAGACCTGCAAAATGTGGTATGTATTTTAATGGTTTTAGTTCATTGCTGGCTTTATTTTTTTTAATGTTTAAATAGTTGTTTTTGACTGATTTTACCAATAATTTTATTGTTTTGTTCTTCTTTGAATACACACACACACACACACACACACACACACACACACAATCAAGTGGCTTATAAATTTTATGAAATAAATCAGTAAATAATCTAATGACACGGTAACTTACTTAAGTTACATAATTTTACCACAGCAGACAGTAAGGTGAAGAATGTAGTTTTTGGAGCGGAAGCAATGCTACAGGCAACAAATACATTGCAGAATGGATAATAGTCCCTTATTATATCCCTAATTTGGAGCAGCATGGATCTGACCACAGTCTAAACCTTCTAAAATTGTAATCCCTGTAAGGGTTGGTGAAGATTCCTCAGCATTTATCTGACATCCAGTGATGAAATTTCCTCATGGTAAGGAACTTCCATCCTTCCATCCTGAGCACCTCTTGTTGCCATCCTGGCGCACCCTGCCAATAAAACCAACCCTAACCCTACTGAAAATTGTAGTTCTGCTTTGCTAGTTTCCAAAACATTCATCAGTAGTATGGAAAGGCTGTGAACATCTCTTTCAGATGGCTCTTTGGGGGAAAGAATGCATAACATTTTTTTCTCTAATGGATGTGTTTTGTTGTAATAAAATGTTTGGCTCACTATACACAAAATGATATACTCTGTCAAAATGTGTTAGCTCCCCTGATCAGTACACAGCACTGGAGCATTATTTGACACATTCTTGATGTATATTCTGGGTTTTGGATTTGTTTGGTTGTTTGGGTTTTCCCCCCTCTTACTTATTTTATTTATGGCATAAGAGAAGGAATCCCCCCCCCCCCCGTTACTTCCAGAGTTTCTTTGAATTTTCATCTGCTACATGGCTCTCGTTTTCCACTGGGTGTTCTGCATAACTTAGGAGATGCCCAGAGAAGTCTTGATTGGTCCAGAAGTTCACCCACATTTTTTCTTCCCTTGCACTGTACATATTGCCAAGTACCATCTGATTCATTATGGGCTTGGTTCAGACTCCAGGGGAAACCAGTAGAGAACTGATCTCACTTCAAATGCCTTCGTACTCAGGTGTCAAGACTTCCATGTCTGAAAATTATGGTTGTGTTCCAGTGCAACATAATCCTTTACACGCTATATACTCCAAATTGTGGATGTAAAGATGGGGGTGGGGTGGGGAATCTGGTTCAGTTCATGTTTAAATGCAAATCTACCAAATTTTCATGTTCCAAAACCAATATGCAAACCAAAACTCCGCTATTCTTCAAAATTCACACTTTTATTAATGTTGTGAAGCAGTTCTCCAACCAAGGTTTACAAAAATGCCTGTAGTAGGGATTTTTTTTGCATAGAAGGGACTATATTTGTGAAAGAGACCATTTCCATTCATGAGTGGAAGGGAATTTCATTCAGCAGATTGGCCATTTCTGGCCTTATATGCAGACAGGAAGGGACGCGGGTGGCGCTGTGGGTAAAAGCCTCAGTGCCTAGGGCTTGCCGATCGAAAGGTCGGCGGTTCGAATCCCCACGGCGGGGTGCGCTCCCGTTGTTCGGTCCCAGCGACTGCCAACCTAGCAGTTCGAAAGCACTCCTGGGTGCAAGTAGATAAATAGGGACCGCTTACTAGCGGGAAGGTAAGCGGCGTTTCCGTGTGCGGCTCTGGCTCGCCAGAGCAGCGATGTCTCGCTGGCCACGTGACCCGGAAGTGTCTGCGGACAGCGCTGGTCCACGGCCTCTTGAGTGAGATGGGCGCACAACCCTAGAGTCTGTCAAGACTGGCCTGTACGGGCAGGGGTACCTTTACCTTTACCTTTATGCAGACAGGAATATAATACACTTTTCAGAATTTCTTAGTGTTGTTTCTGCTTTTTAAAATGTATCTTTTATGCATATTTTATAGGGGAAATGTGTGTTTTAGGGGGGAATGCATATAAATGTGAACAAAATGCATATTTTGGGAGAAAGTACTACAGTTTAGACTTGCTTTTCATGCACTTATTTAAAAATGAAAATATACAGAAAACTGGTTAGCGTGGACTCGTGATTCAATGTATTCAAACCTGACATGGAATGGAAATAGGTTGATCCATGGGGAATTTGTTATCATAAATTTGGCTTTTCCAACCCATTGTTTCCTAGATCTACAGGTCTTATAATTTCTAACCATTGGTCATTCTAGCTGCAGGTCATGGGAATTGTAGTTCAAAACATCTGGAGGGCACCAGAATGGGAAAGGCTTTGATTTTTATTGATTTTTTTTCAATGTTTGTACCTTGCTTTTCAGTCTAGGTTATCTCCCAAAGCAGCTTTCATAATTAAAAACCTTCAGAAAAATATGATTGCCAATGCATAAAATATACAAAGAACTGAAATGCAGCAAATGATAAAAATAGGTCAGATTTAGTTTTCAAATCATTTCCAAATGGCTAGAAACAGAGGAACCATGGTATTTAAACACACACACACAAATTCAGATCCTTCTAGCTCTTACTATGTCCTGTTCTCTTCTGAATGGTAGCAGCCAGTGGGTTGGCACAGATGGGGCTGCATTTCTCTCCTGGCTTCCCAGCACTGCACATTACTGCCAAGAGGGAGCCACAAGGCAGTGGTGAGCTCAGCACGGTGCAGGTGCAGCAGCAGGAGCCATGTTGGATTGGTTCTGCCATTGAACCTGCACCTACTGAACTCCCCCTCCTGGTAAGTGGCAGAAACATGCAGTGGTGGGAACCCAGGAAAGCAATGCAGCCCCACCCAAGGTGCCTTACCAGCTGCTACTCAGCTACTGCATCTGAATATTGAACTCTCCAGCCCTTCTCTCACAGGTTGCAGGAACTGTGCTTTGCAAATCAAGCTATTTCTTGAAATCTCATGAGCATGCTGAGTTGCATTCTCCAAAACAACGTGGCTAGATTCATGTAGTTTCCAAGGTGCCTTATAGCCATATTGTGACAAAGGTGCCATAGCAAATCACATTTGCCAGAGTTCCCTATCCTTAGGAGAGTTCCACGCCCATTTGCAGATACCTGTGAATCTGCTGTCTCCATAAGTAGTTAGGTATCCTGGATAATTACATTTTTCCAGCATCCTTGGTTGCTGGGATACTATGGCAGCAGGACCAAATCCTGTTTGATGTATATCTCGATTCTTACAAAGTCATATTTGCAACAGGTTTTGCTAGATCCCCCTCCTTTGTGGTTATTGCTCTCTACAGGCAATGACATCTTTTCTGTAGGTTCCTGTCCTCAGCCACAGGGAGGCTTTTTCTTCCTTCCTCAAAGTGTTCCATCATAGATTTTTTAAAATGGGCACTAATGTGCAGTCAAGAGAGAAACACACATACACACACACATTGTGTGTGTGTGAAGCAAACTGCTCCCTAGGATAATTTTTTTCTGGCAGTATCCACTGGGTAATATACACACAGGGATCAATGGGTGTAATTTAAGAAAGCTCGCTCTGGCTGGCACTGAAGTGTTAGGGTTTATTCATGGTTCTGTATTAAGGGGTGACATTTGCTCTAACTCTGTAGAAACAAAATATTTTACCAGTGGGGTTCCAAACTGCTTTACCTGCCACCACAGCATTTCTTGGTGCACCTTGGGAATTGCATTTTTGGGGAAGGTGCATCTGGAAGTAAGGGCCATAGCTCAGTGACAGAGCCTCTGCCTTGCATGTAGAAGGTCTCAAGCTCAATCCCAGAACCTCTAGATAGAAATGACCCCTTGGTTGACATCTTGGAGAGCCACTGCTATTTATTGTAGACAATACTGAACTAGATGGACCAAAGGTCTGATTCAGTATAAGGCAGCTCCCTGGGTTCCTATTTCAGCCTGCCTTTCATTTTAAAACACACACAAACACGCACATCCTCATTCAGAGATTGTTCATGCATCTCCTACATTAACACCTAATTCCATGCAGAGAGGATCATTTCTCTCTTGCTCAGCACCAAGGTTCCTTTAAATGATAGGTGGCCTGCTTTAGTTTCATCACAAGACAGTGATTTCTCAAGTTTGCCTCTTCCAACGGTTAGCATCTGCTGGTACTCAGAGCATTAAATGGGCCTCCATACTGTGTTCATTATGATAAGGACATTGCAAATGAAGTGATAGCTTATGGTAACAAATAGCACCTGACATACAGTGCTATCTATCCATCCTGTAATGTGAAACAGATGCAGAAGTCCACACCCCTGATGAGTTCATTAGCGCAGGGCGAGAGAAGAGAAACACCAACACAGAGACAAACATGACTTGGAGGAATTCAAAGTGTTTTGACTGTAATAGGGCTAGAATGAAGGCATTTATTCATACACAGCCAAGTCATATGGAAGTTAATGATGTGGAATAAAAGGATTAAGTGTGATGCAGGCATGTGGGTAACAAAGCTGATAGGAGCACTGAGTGGCCCAGCAGGTGATCACCATGACCTGGATGAGCCTCAGATCACCTGATTAGGTGACCTAACAAAACATCCTTTGGACAACCTGAGAAAGGGTGGTGTAGTGGTTAGAATGTTGGACAAGGAATGGGCAACCCTAGGCTCAAGTCCTCACTTAGGTACAAAGTTCACTGGATGAACAGAGCTAGACATTACTTCTCAGCCTAACCTACCTCACAGGGTTGTTATGAGGATAAAGTTACTGTGGAGTAAGAGCCATGTGTGTTGCCTTGAGACTGATGAGGGAAAGGTCATCATTGTCTTAAGGAAGGGACGGCCAACTTCCAAGAGACTGAGATCTACTTACACAATTAAAAACTGGCAGTGATCCACCCCTTGGGCGGTTAAGGTCAAAGTTGTTGAGGTTTTTTAGGGAGAAATATCACGTTTTTGGCGGGGGGGATTAGGGTGAAAGAATACACTGGTACCTTGGGTTGCATACGCTTCAGGTTACATACGCTTCAGGTTACATACTCCGGTAACCCAGAAATAGTACCTCGGGTTAAGAACTTTGCTTCAGGATGAGAACAGAAATCGCACAGCAGCGGCGCAGCGGCAGCAGGAGGCCCCATTAGCTAAAGTGGTGCTTCAGGTTAAGAACAATTTCACGTTAAGAACAGACCTCCAGAACGAATTAAGTACTTAACCCGAGGTAAAAAGGTAAAGGTAAAGGTACCCCTGCCCGTACGGGCCAGTCTTGTCAGACTCTAGGGTTGTGCGTTCATCTCACTTAAGAGGCCGGGGGCCAGCACTGTCCAGAGACACTTCCGGGTCACGTGGCCAGCGTGACAAGCTGCATCTGGCGAGCCAGCGCAGCACACGGAACGCCGTTTACCTTCCCGCTGGTAAGCGGTCCCTATTTATCTACTTGCACCCAGGGCTGCTTTCAAACTGCTAGGTTGGCAGGCGCTGGGACCGAGCAGCGGGAGCGCACCCCGCCGCGGGGATTCAAACCGCTGACCTTTCGATCGGCAAGCCCTAGGTGCTGAGGTTTTACCCACAGCGCCACCCGTGTCCCTCAACCCGAGGTACCACTGTACATAAAAAAAGGCGCTCAACAAGAGAGTGCTAATGAAACAGTCAGCCTCGCAGCAAGAGCTCCATCTTCTGGTATAGTGATCTAGAGAGCGGGCTGAGGGGCGGGGCCAGATGGAGGAGCCAGTGATCGACCACGGTCTACCAAAACGTGCCGGGGATTGAGCAGTAGATCGTGATCGACCTGTTGCACACCCCTGTCTTAAGGTGTGATAAACAACTTAAAATGGAGAAAGCCTTGTACCAAATGGTCTTGGACTAAGAAGGATATTGTAGAGTTGGAAGGGGTCACAAGGGTTATTTAGTGCAACTCCCTGCAATGCAGGAATCTCAGCTAAAGCATCCATGACAGATGGCCACCCAGCCTCTGCTTAATGTCAGTGGTTGCCAGCCCAAACCAGGAATGGGGTTAGGACAGAGACCATTGTGGAAACTTCATAGATTCTGAGGAACATGTGCTATCAGAACAAGTGTTTGGGAGAAAAGCTTCACTACCTACCTTGGTGAAGGCAAAGCCCCTGACAGTGTATGAAAATGTATCTGCTGTGCATGTTCAGGATTCCATTCCATTATTAAAAATCTAAGAAGAGCCTGGTCAGTCAGGCCAATGGCCCACCTAGTCCAGCATCCTGTTCTCACGGTAGCTAACCAGATGCACATTAAAAGCCCACAAGCAAAACCTCGACAAAACAGCATTTTCCTCAGTTGTGACTCCCAGCAATAGACATTCATAGGTATAGTCTCTCTGACAGAACACAAACATCATGGATAGTAGTTCACTACTGTATAGGTTATCAGGTCTTCTAAAACGGAAAATAGCCACCCTGTAGTCAAAGGAAGATCAATTGCTTTGTTGGATTAGGCCAAAATATTCCTAGTTCACCATTTTGTTTTCAACCTCTTGTTAATTTTAACAAGCAGGGCTCAAAGACTATCTCCTGTTGTCTATTCCCACTTCCATCATCTAAGGTATACTGCTGTTGTTCATGGAAGTTCCATTTATCCCCGGATCAATACAATATCAGGAGAATATTGCTTCTAGCTTTATGATTTTATGTTACATTGTTGTGTTGTTGTTTTAAAAAAAATGGATTTATGTTTTGTGAAATGTTTTTAGTACTTTAATACTCAACATTCAAGAAATATTTTGAATGAATAAATGAGTGAATCATTATCTCTTTGGTCAGGTTTTTACCCTATGAGTGGTTTCCTCTACCACAGGTATGGGGAACCTTTGGCCCTCCAGATGTTGCTGTAATAGAAAACCCATCATCTCCGGCCATGGCTGCAATCCAGCAACATCTGGAGGGACAAAGGTTCCTAACACCTACTCTACCACATCCACATTCCAGCCAGTTTCTTGGATACTGGATGACCGTTCTTTTGTGTTTTTGTACTGTGAAAGGCAAGGGAATGCAACTCTAAAATTCACAGCTAGTCCAATTAAATTGTCAGTAGATCTGGGAAATACAAAAAGAAGAAGAAGACATATTTTTGTCATATAATGTGTGGTTAACTTATGGAATTCATTGCCACAAGATGTGGTGAAGGGCCTGGGCCTGTGTGGCTTTAAACAGAAATCAGACATATTCATGGAGGATGGCCTATTAAAGGCCATTTAGCCATGATACACTCCAGGTCCTAAGGCAATACGCCCCTGGAAAGTATACTATGGCAGACAATATTAGGAGAGGGCTGCTGCCTTTATTCTCTGCTTGCAGACATCTCAGCAGTCGCTGAATGGTCACTGTGAGAAACGGGATGCTGCAACAGTTGAATGCTTGATCTGATTCAGTGGGGCTCTTCTTATCTTCTCAAGCACCTGATCAGCAAAGGTGCTTTGCAAATGAGAAGAAGCTATCACACCAACATCATTCATGGCAGCTTAGTGGCATGTAGTTCGTGTCTAAGTGACAAGTCTGTATGCATGTCCCTATTTAATCTCTGTAAAGCATTTGCTCTGTTTTTAGATACTTAATGAATTATATATCATATACTTCCATGTTGAGCTAAAAAAATGGTGTAACGAGGGGAGAGAGGGAGGGGGGAAGAATGAGAGAGAAAGAGGGAGGGAGGGAGGATCAAAAATGGAACATTCAAGCCTTTTCACTCCCTAGAGTGTATCTAAGAAATACAAACCCAATTGCCGCCAGACATTAAGAGCTTTGGCTTGACATCAAAAATGTGAGCTAAATCCAGAGTCGCTACGTGCTCCTTGGCCAACTCCCCACAGAGCCATCCAGCCCCCTTGAAATATCCTTCCATAAAATGAAACACAAAATCACCTGGGCCAGGCAAAGGATATTAGAGCGGAAGGGAAGCAAGAGTGAGAAATGAAAGGGACAATCACATTCATTATATGCCTGGACAAAGGCGCATTGGGAAGGACAGAATGTACCAAGCATGGGTTTGGACAAGTGAGAATTTGATTTCTGTGCTCTGAACTTCACTGCCACCGTATAAAAATAACTAGGGGAGCCATTGTCACAGGGAGGCTTTGAGTGCAAGACCAGACTTTCCCAATGATCCTAGTGAAATCTCATCCCTGTATGCTTTTGAAGTTGTTTAGTTCTGATTCAGCAGTCTAAAAAAGTGTGCTTAAACACTGCAGGTAACCATTTCCCTCAGAACAAATAGGAAAGAAATCAGGTTATAGAGAGGGCACCCAGCAGGACTCTGCTAGTGTCTTCTCAGTGTCAACGTAAACTGATTTCTTTAAGAAAGACACATGGGAAGAAGAGAACAGATTGCAGAAAACATGTTCTGCATGCAAGAGAGAGTAAAGCAATAGAAGACATGGTACTGTGAGATAATTATGCATGGGGAAAAGGATGCAACAGAGTGGTGCAATAGCACAGTGCCAAGCATGGCTCTGTCTCGTGGTCTCGGAAATAATTAGGGATGAGGATTTCTCCAATTTCCTTTCCTTTATTGTTTTGGAATTACTCTCTTGGCTGCATTTTGCGTCTCCTTATTTTCAGTTTTAACTAGGAGGATTTCTCAGATTAATTCTGGAACAGGAACATGTACAGTTTTTCCTTTGTTAATTTCATTTGAATCCCCCCCCCAACCTCCATGTTACCATGTGTTCACATTGGTAAAGCACTGCACAGAGAGAGGGAGGGCAAGAGCGCAAACTTTACGAAATGCTATGCATAATTGAATAAAGGTCATAGTCCTGTTTAGATGAAAGAATCCCCCAAGCGATTTGGTTTGTGAGATGGAGAGTGAGGAAGAGCATGCTGGGGGAAGAAGAGGAAACCTTTCCTAAGACATTGGAGAACTGCTGCCAGTCTGGACTGACCACATCTAGGCTTGGTGAACTAATGGTCTTACTTGATATAAAGCACTGTTATGCCAACTGATGGGAGATGTACAAACCAGGTTGCATTTGTGACAGTGGAAACTTGCAGAGGACTCTGCATCATTATTCTCCCCTGCTCCCATGGTTTTGTTTCCCACACAAAATATTTGCCAGCTCATATTTCCTGATGGGGGTCCTTTATCTTCGTCCATGTTTCTAAAGTTATTATAATTATTATTAGCAAAGTGTCAAGTTTGAAGTCAATAAAGCCACACAGCCCATGAAAAGAACCACACAAAAGGGATGATTCATTCAATGACATTTAAGAGGCGGGAAGGGAGTAGAATTAGCATATTAGGAGTGTTTATGAATCCATCAACCGAGAGAACAAAAAATGCAGGGGGGGGGGATCATGGTCTATGCCATCCCATGGAGTTAGGGATGGTAGAGGATGTTTCTTGGTCCACATTTTTTAAGTGAACCAAGCTGATTCACACTTTCTGGAATAAAACATAGATCATATGGCAGCTTTCCTGAAGTTTTTGCACTTCTCTGAATTGTGTGTTGCAATTCTCAGCTCAGTTTTAGGTGAAATATGCACAACAACATACATTTTAGATTTAAAGGCTTACAAAACTATTAAATGGCAGTGTAAGTCCCAGATGCATACAAAATGTGCACAGAGTGAACCACTGTGGCCTGGGGAGTATGCTTCCCGAAGTTTCTTGTTGCTGTCCTTTTATTCTTGAAATGGAGTCATCTTCTCAAACTGAGAGCCAGTGGTGGTGTAGTGGTTAAGGCTCTGGACTATGGCTTGGGAGACCAGGGTTCAAATCCCCACTCAGTCCTAAAACTCACAGGTGCTGCCTACACTTAAATTGCATTCTAAACACATTGTTATGGGTGCTGGGAACTGTATCTCTTTGAGGGGCAAATATGTATGTTTCTTCAGGTCGTTGTTCATTGTTGTTGTTTAACTTATTTCTGTGTGAGTTATTGTATTGCATTCATGTGAATTGTTGTAAGTTGCCCTGGACAAATGGTGAGATGTATAACAATTTTTTAAAATGCAAATTTTAATTTCTTTCTTTTATTTTCTTTTTAAAGAGCAAATCAATATACAAATAGGGCAGAACAGACTTATACATGAATGCATTTTATTTAGTTAATAAATTAGTAGCCCATCCTTCTTCCGTAAATGGTTGGCGAGAGTCCCAGAGGCCAGATAGAAAGCCTGGAGGACTGCATTTAGTCTTTGGGCCTGAGGGTCCCCATCCCTGCATTCCAAGCAGGAGTAGGGAACTCCTACTATCCCTGGACCCTGACAATTCTTGATGAGGCTGATGGGAGTTGTGGTTTAGCAATGCCTGGAGGGCCAAATATTTCTCTACACCTGGTCTAAAGGAAGAACCATAAGCAGGGTTTCCCACCCACTGTTAGCTATCTGAAAGAGCAGATGATGCTGTTAGGAAGACAAAAGTAATTGGCATAGCTGTGGACCGTTCCCTGGCTGATGCTATGGATCAAGGATAAAGAGGAAACAAAGACACCATCCAGCAAATGCAAAAGGAGATAATAGAAGTAGCACCATGTGTAATAAAGAGATGAAGTATATAGTGGTAAATGATGGATGGTGGAGGCTCAGATGCTATTAAAAGTAATTCAGATAGACTAATAAAGGACCAGTGCCATGAATGAAATGAGAAAGCAAAGGCAATAGAAGAGGTAAGGAGGATTTGATCATCTGCTTGCTGGAGAGCTATTCTGCTGAACTGATCAAGATAATGAGATGCTGAATAGTCTGCTGGAGCAAAGGTTAAGGATGCAGTGATGGCTGGTAAGTCAGACCCAAGGACTGTGGATGATCCTCTTACAGCCGCATGCATTGGCAAATGAAAAGAAAATAGAGAGAGGCACTTAATAACCAGTTCAGTAATGGGCCAAAACCTTAGAGAGTGGAGAGCAGGCAGGACACTTTTGTCACTGTTATTGTCATAGAAGTCGAGAACCAATTCAAGTGTTTTGTTGCAAAACTTTCTCTTATTTTAATTGTACATTCTGACCCTCTGCTCTGCACACCAGCTTTTTCTGCTTCTAGGCAGGGGCTAAGATACAAATAATAGAAACAGAGTATAAGATAGTGACAGAAATTTGCGCTGCAGTAAACTATTATATTGAGGGATACGGGTGGCGCTGTGGGTTAAACCACAGAGCCTAGGACTTGCCGATCAGAAGGTCGGCGGTTCGAATCCCTGCGACAGGGTGAGCTCCTGTTGCTCGGTCCCTGATCCTGCCAACCCAGCAGTTCGAAAGCATGTCTAAGTGCAAGTAGATAAATAGGTACCGCTCTGGCGGGAAGGTAAACAGCGTTTCCATGAGCTGCTCTGGTTCACCAGAAGCGGCTTAGTCATGCTGGCCACATGACTAGCTCCCTCGGCCAGTAAAGCGAGATGAGCGCCGCAACCCCAGAGTTGGTCACGACTGGACCTAATGGTCAGCGGTCCCTTTACCTTTAAACCATTATATATTTTCATCCAGAAACTGACAAGAATGACAAAACGTACATTATGTCATAACTCTGCCTCTCCCTATTTGATATCCTCTGGAGGTTTTTTTCCACTCCCTCATTTCCAGGCAGCCTAGCCATTGTTCAGGGATGATAGAAACTGTAGTCCAACATCATCTAGAAAGTGCCAGGTTTGGAAGGTGACCATAGCTAGCGGTTTCTTTAGCTAGCCAAAGCTTCCAAATTTGTGTGCCTACACAATCAATTTCACCATGAAGGTGAGTTAAGGAAGTCTGTAGACCAGAGATGGAAAACCTGTGGCCCTAAGGAAGTTGATGGACCTCAGCTCCCATCAACCCCAACCATTAGCCATCCTGGCTGGGGCTGATGGGAGAAAGAGTCCAGTCAAGTTCTGTTCCCCAAAACTTGTTGTAGACCTTTCAGTTTGTGCTTCTAGCATTCAAATTTCTTACAGGTCACAGACTGCTCCTGCTCAGGAACTCTTAAGCAAAAGACTAGCTGGCAGCTGCTGCAACAATGCCATCTAATATTCTTCATATATCTGGTCCTTGTATTCAATGCTTGAATGTGCTGCCCTGTGTTAGGCTGCAGCTCTGGGTCAATGAAGAGCTGAAGTATTGGCAGTGCACATGGCCTATTGCTCTCAATAAGTTTCTGAGCAAAGTGGTATTTTTCTCTTTCAGTAACTGAGGCTTGAGGCCCGTTTTGCAACCTGTCAAGCCAAAGCCTCATCACCCACTCTAGCTACCTTACCACACAAAACGTTAAACTCTAAGATGTATCAGTATGGTATTGTGGCCTTGAATGTTGACCGGAAAATCCTGGGTTCAAAGATCACTTAGCCACAAAGCTCACTGCTTGACCTTGGGTGAGTCACTTTGTTGTAATATCTGGTCTGGTACCAACCTGTATGTTTTTAAATACATTTGTATGAAGCCTTGCTCCAGGATCCTCAATTTGGGTTGTAACCCTAACTCCCCTCAAACGCAGTGGGGCTTTACAGAGCAGTGAGACTGAGGCAAAAGTGATGTGTGGGTGGTCAGGCAAAGCTGACAGGAGGTTGATGCACTTCTGGGAGGAAGGACACCTTATCCAAACCTCACCATCACCACCAAATGCAGTGCAAAGGCGTTTGGGTTGCTTTGTTTGAATTGTCAAATGGAGGATAACATGGGGCAAGTATCATTGAAACGCCAGATCTCCTCACTGGGCGAGGTTCATTTAATGCCTTCACTTCCGTCATTCCAGCATTAGACAAATATTGTTTGCTTTTGGAAAGTCTTGGGTGCGCTCTCTCTCTCTCCCGTTAATGCATCTGGCTGAGCTCCTTTGGTTATTCTGTATCTTGGTGGTTTAATTTGACTTTGGGGAGGGGGTGGACTCTATCTCCTAATTCCCCCCACCCTTTTCTTTTCTTTGTATATCCTATGTGTGCATTTTCTTTTATTGTAAGCTGCCTCATTGGGTTTTGTGCCAAAAGGCAGGATCAAAATCTTTTAATAACTAAATTCAATAACTTGGGGGAGGGATGCACTCCACCTTTAGTTCTTTGAAGTAAGGGTGGAACAAACTGTATTAAATAAATAAAATGTGGAGAAACTCTGTCAGCTGTAGGAACATTCAATATTTTACATATTTTATACAGCATATTTGGAGGGCGATAGTGGGCTTTTGAATGACTTTTATAAGAAAATGGACCAAATGTCCACCTAATCTGGCCTCTCCCTCCTCTTCAGTGGCCAGACAGATGCTTCCAGTAAGTTCTCAAGCAAAGCACAGTAGCCATCGCCTGCCATGGCCTCTACACAAATGTTATTTGGTGGGATGCTGCACCTGAACTTGGGTGTGCCATTTTGCTACCACAACCAAGCATCTAAGCCATAGAACAGATTCTGTGAGGACTATTTTCACAACTTATTTGTTCACTGTGGGAAGAATAGCAATGCTTAACACTTGTGTGGCACCTTCAAGGGTTCAAAATGCTTTACAATGTGCATTAACTTCCCTCCACTTATTTTGGACCACAACTCAGCTGCCATATCCAATGATAATGAATGATGGGAGCAGTGGTTGTTGATGCCTGTTAGGTCTCTTAGGGCAGAAGGCAGGCTAATGGTAGGGGGAGCCTGAGCCAATGACCAACAGAGCCAATTAAGTCAACTCTTCTCCCCTTCTTCCTCCCAGTGGAGTTCAAGGACCAAGCTGAGACTAAGGAGGAGGGAGCTGACAGCCAGGGCCTCTCCCCCACCAAGCAGCTGTAGATAAGAAGGCAGGCATGCTGGAACTAGCTGAGGAAAGCATGAGGTTGTGGGGGCAGTGTCCTGTTCACCCTAATTGACCAGCCTCTACTGGATGGGAGTTGTAGTCCATAACATTTTTGAAGCACCAGGTTGGGAAAGTTTGCATGAGCTAGTTGTAATTCAACAATCCTGTAAGGAAAGTCAGTATTATCTCCTCTCATATTGTAGTTGGGGGTACTGAGGCAGAACAGGAGAGTAAGGCTTGTTTAAGGCTACCCAAGTGAGTCCATGGCAGAGGTGAGATTCAAACCAGGGAATTCCTGATTGGTACCCAAGTCTCATTAGCCACTATGTTCAAGCAGTTGTCCTGCTTTCTTTTCTTTGCCCTGCACTCTACAATTCTATGATTCTATGAATCTACTGCCAATAATTAATAATTAATAATAATAATAATAATAATTAAAAACTTCCCTAAACAGGGCTGCCTTCAGATGCCTTCTAAATGTCAGGTAGGTGTTTATCTCTTTGACACCTGATGGGAGGGTGTTCTACAGGACGGGTGCCACTAACGAGAACGCCCTCTGCCTGGTTCCCTTAGCCTTTGCTTCTTGCAGTGAGGGAACTGCCAGAAGGCCCTCGGCACTGGACCTTAGTGTTCGGGCCAAACAATGGGGGTGGAGATGCTCCTTCAGGTATACTGGACCGAGGCCATTTAGGGCTTTAAACACTTTGAATTGTGCTCGGAAATGTGCTGGGAGCCAATGTAGGTCTTTCAGGACCAGTGCTATATGGTATTGGCGGCCGCTCCCAATCACCAGTCTAGCTGCCGCATTCTGGATTAGTTGTAGTTTCCAGGTCACCTTCAAAGGTAGCCCCACGTAGAGTGCATTGCATTAGTCCAAGCGGGAGATAACTAGAGCATGCACCACTCTGGCGAGACAGTTCGTGGGCAGGTAAGGTCTCAGCCTGCGTACCAGATGGAGCTGATAGACAGCTGCCCTGGATACAGAATTGACCTGTGCCTCCATGGACAGCTGTGAGTCTGAAACAACTCGCAGGTTGCGCACCTGGTGCTACAGGGGCACAGTTATCCCATTGAGGACCTCCACACCAGCCTGCCCCCTGGCCCCCAAGAACAGTACTTCTGTCTTGTCAGGATTCAACCTCAATCCATTAGCCACCATCCATCCTCCAACCGCCTCCTGGCACTGGTTCCAATTTAAAAGAGAGGTAGAGATCAGTATCATCTGCATATTGATGGACACCCAGCCCAAACTGCCTGATGATCTTTCCCAGCGGCTTCATGTAGATCAGGGGTCAGCAACCTTTTTCAGCCGTGGGCCGGTCCACCGTCCCTCAGACCATGTGGTGGGCCGGACTATATGTTTTCTGGGGGGAGGAACGAATTCCTATGCCCCACAAATAACAGGACACATTCTACTCATGTAAAAACACACTGATTCCCGGACTGTCCGCAGGCCAGATTGGGAAGGCGATTGGGCCGCATCTGGCCCACGGGCCTTAGGTTGCCTACCCCTGATGTAGCTGTTAAAAAGCATGGGGGAGAGGACGGAACCCTGAGGCACCCCACAAGTGAGGGCCCAGGGGTTTGAACACTCATTCCCCCCCACCACTTTCTGGATACGGCCCAGGAGGAAGGAGTGTAACCACTGTATAACAGTGCCCCCAGCTTAGCTCCTCTAGACGGTCCAGAAGGATGTTATGATTGATTGTATCAGAAGTTGCTGAGAGATCCAGCAGAGATCCATTTCACTGTGTGACCCTCCATAAATTCCAGTATTGTGGTGTCTGTATCCACTTTCTCTACACCATGCAGTATTTGCACAACATTATATCATACACATTTTCTATTTGAAGGTCATATATTTATTATTTGTGGTAGCAGATTGCATCTTTTTTCTTCTTCTTTTTTTTTGCAAAAAAAGTATTTAATTTGCTTTAGTGCTCCGGAGAGAGACATTTAGTTGAAATGTGCATCCAGCACATCATAACATTCTACTTTTAAGTACCCTTTCCCATTCCCTCTATTTTTGTCTTTCAGGCCATGAGTGCCATTACTTACATTGCCAACATGGAACTACCCAGGCATAAGAAGGTTGCAGGGAACCTTGAAGTTTGCAGTAGTACAAAACTACTGAAGGCAGGACTTAACAAGAAGAACAGAAAGACCCACCAAATGAGGACTGTTTATACTCAGTGGTCAAGAAGTGCGGTCTGATTGTTTCGGTGGTGGTGGAAAATGAGGTGGGAAGTGAAGTGAAATAGAATGGAATGGAATGAAGCAGAATGAATGGAATCATAGAAGCCAACTCCTAGGGGCTGAGGTCCATGAATAAGATATTTGAGGTGGGCCCTTCAGTTGATGTCATTCAAATGGTGTCTGTGCTACCACATCTTGTGATCGATTATGTGGGGTGGGGCTTACCTGGGCCCCCCAATATTTTATTCAAGTTGGAGTCCCAAATTGGAACCCTGATCCTCTGGATCATGCCCTGCTACAACATTTATTTGCAGATCTTACTTGTTAAGCAATTCTTGCCTTTTCCCCACCCAGCCAAGGATCTCAGGTCAGCACAAATAGTCTCTCGCTCCACCCCACCCCACCCCTGCATTTCATCTTCATTAGCTCAAGGTCACCCAAATCACCAAATGGTGATTTAGACCCAGGCCTAGTCACCGACTTCACCACTGCCATCATTTTGATTTATTATCTGCCCTTCACCATATGACCTCAGGGTTGTTGTTTGGTCGTTTGGTCGTGTCGGACTCTTCGTGACCCCATGGACCAGAGCACACCAGGCACTCCTGTCTCCCATTACCTCCCACAGTTGCGTCAGACTCATGTTAGTAGCTTCGAGAACACTGTCCAACCATCTCAGGGTAGGTTATAGCAATTTTAAAAATACAATATGAAAAAGAAATGAAACTGCTTAGGTTTAGGATCACATCTGGATTTCTTGAGGAAATGCCATGGGCTCCACCTCTGTAGCCATTTCTCCAGACGTACACACACATACAAACTTAGCCCTTCCAAGGGATCTACATAAAAAATGGATCCTGTAGAACTTTGGGGGGGAAGAGGACCCCCTCAAATATTTTATTAGGGGTGCCAAAGAGACACCAGCCCCTAGGAGTTGGCTCCTATGGGAAAGAAGAAGTAGTGAAGTGACTTTTTTCCAACTTTTGTGTCCATCTCCATGAGGAAAAAAGCAACCACTCTTGTGTGCACCAGGGAAGACTTCAGGGGCTCCATGATGCTCTCAGAGGCCAGCTGATGAGCCCTGTTCAAATCTCGTTAACACACCACATTCTATCAAGTTTCATGGATGGAGAGCCGCAAATAGACTAAGAGTGCATTGAACTTAAGGGGTATGTGTATCTCTCTCCTCTCTCCACCCCCCCCCCCCGTGTGTGTGTGTTTATTCACTCCCAGGAGGAGTATTATTGCTAAAATGTAATATACATGAAAGAAAATGACTCAGAATATTTCAAGATGCAGAGTTCAGCAAGTGCGAGAGACATGACAAAGTGAACTAGTGGTTGCTGATGCGTATGCTGGAGTATTTTATGCCTTTCAGCGAGAAAAATATTGGCAGACGCAACAACAATGATTTGCCTAACACGTAAGGGAGAAACAAGGAATGCAACTGATGACTGTTTGTGGAGCTCTGCGTGAGAGCTTGGGAAAGTAGATTAGGAAATGTTGGCACTCAAGGGGAACCTTGAGGGAGGCTGGACATTAATTGTAGGGAATTGTTAATTCTTGGCAGGCAGACAAACAAACAGATAACAGCAACAAGACAAGTAAACTCCAAGGGATGTATGACTGGGGTTACAATCCTATATGCACTTATCCTGGAGTAAGTCCCACTGACATCAAAGGTACTTACACCAGAGCAGACACATCAGAGGATTGCACTGTTAAATACTATCTGCCCTCCATTATCATTATCAATGGTTCGTGCTTCTCTGTAATATGGTTCTATGGGGGCTTCAGACTGGAATTCACAATGCAGGCAACGTGTTGCTTTACAGCCCCAGCCAAAATGGCCGGTGGTCCAGGATTATGGGAGTTGCTTTCACATCCCTAAATTGCCCATTGCAATGAATGTGGAGGTACATCCCAGCCTGTGTTAAGTACGGTATAATAAATTTAACAACAACAACAACAACAACAACAATTTTTTATTTATACCCCACCCTTCTAGGTTTAAAAACCTGGCTCAGGGTGGCTAATAGCAAATATAAAACATTGATTAGAATGTGACTTAAAAACAGCATAAAACAGCATAAAATACAACATAAAATGCAGCATCAATATCAATAAAATTCTAAAATTCAGGGGTCTTTTTTGTGGGGGGGGGGACCCCATGCAATAGACATCGAATGATCACCAGGGCTAACTGGCCAAGTTGGTCCTACTAGTGCCAGCAAGGACACCAGGGAAGAATTTAAATGTGGGGTCCCAGAAAGGCTTTCTTCATAGAAGAGGAAAGGGAAAAGGGAATAGAGAATCAGGCTAATTCAAATTGAAGGCCAGGCAGAATAGCTCTGTATTAGAGACCCTGCGGATTCAGATCAAGTCCTGCAGGGCTCTAGTCTCGTGGGACAGAGCATTCCGCCAGGTTGGAACAGTCACTGAAAAAGCCCTGGCCCTGGTGGAGGACAGTCTGGCTTCCCTAGGGCCCAGGACTTTTAAGCTATTATTATTCATGCACTTTAGGGTCCTCTGCGGGATATACCAGGAGAAGTGGTCCCGCAAGTACAAGGGTCCTAGGCTGCATAGGGCTTTAAAGGTCAAAACCAGCACCAGCACCTTAAACCTTATTGTATAGTGCCTCTGCCAACTTTTTACAAAGTTTCCTGAACTTCCTGCTGTTTCTGTGTCACAGAGGTTACTTTTTCTGTACATACAGAAGAAACAGCCAGTCACAAATAACTATATCTCAACTCCAAGTGCACAAATTAGCCAAATTGTCTTGAGTGAATAGACGGCAAAGTGCAGCCAAGTAATTTCCACACTCTGGCTATTCACAGCAACATAACCTGACAGCATGTGAAGAGACTAGATACAGATGAATTTGCCAATTTTGGTTTTGCTCCATTTCTCATTTGTTCCAATCTTAAGTTCAGTTCTTCACATTTACAGGGTTTTTTTGTTTTGTTTTTAGTCCTCATGAAAATTCATTAGCATTTCAGTGCAAATTTCTCCTAATATTCATGTTTGCATGCTATTTTGCCTAATGCATACATAGGATGGTTGTGCTTTGGTTCCTGAATTGTTTTGGAAAATGTGACTTTTAACTATGAACTGAATTGAACTATTGTATTCTCTCTCTCTCTCTCTCTCTCTCTCTCTCTCTCTCTCTCTCTCTCTCTCTCTGTGTGTGTGTGTGTGTGTAATAACATCTCCCATTCCTGGAAGAGGTTGGTGCAAAATAGCCAGATAATTCTGGATATTTTAAATTAAAGACACTTTGTTAAGCAAATAAATTGCACTGAACAAGTCCGGTAACTAAGCAGAGTACATTTCTCATGTCTCCCCACCTCATGTTTATGTATGCAGCCTTCAACGAGAGTGTCAAGGAAATATAAATACAGATGTAACCTCAGCTAGAACAGACCAATGACACTACATGTCGTGGCCCTTTCTTTGCTTCATGATATTGTTAATTCTTAGGATCAAAACTGCCAGGGGGAAAAAAATGCTTCAAAGAAAGTTCCTTTCACCTTGATGTTGCAGGGTATAGATTAGAATTATTTGCAGTGTTGTGAGACCCTTTTATAGAACTCAGTCTGGTATGCTTATACTGATTTGTGGCTGGGAAATAAAAGTGTTTATATTTAAATCAATAAACATTAAGCATTCTTAATAATTAGATAAGGAGTAAGTGGTGAGTGGGCTCTTTTAGCAATTTTAAAAGGCAATTGCAAATGTATTTATTTGCTTTCCAGTGTAAAGCTCCTCCATAGTTTTAAGGTTTTTTTTTTATGAAGTCTTACCCTGACCAAGCTATGATTATGGTGCATGCAAGCAGTAGAGCAGGCAGCCTAACTCTTACAGAACTGAAAGAATAATCCAGAGTTTTTGCTTGACCATGGCGAAGCACTTGCTTCACAGAAAACACTGGGTTGAAACACTGGGTGTCAGGGAACCTGGGGAACCCGTAGCACTGCCACCAAACTGCTTCAAGGATGAATCTGGGGTGTGTGACCCTCAGGATACCATAAGTTGAAGTATTTAGTCACCTTAAACTTCTTCTTTTTTGCAGATAGAAAGGTTGTTATTGGTATCTGTCTGTCTCAAGAGAAAATGGAGTGTGCCTCCAGGAGTCAAACCGCTGCTGTAGCAGTGCCAAAGTGACCTCCCAGGAGCACCAGCTTGAGCAGAGGGTTTGGAGGTCCGGGGCTGCCCAGATGACAAGACCCCTCCTCTCAGCCTCGCTGATGTGGTCCAAAGGAAAGCAGAGCAAAATGTCTGGCACCAGCTTGGCTGCTGAAGTTGCAGGAAGGAAGCATAACAGGTTCTATCCAACCATCTTAGGGACTGCACTCCTGATTTGTGTAGGGTGAGACAGAGAAATTTAAAATAAGCAAATGAAGAAAAACAAGTAGGATACTTGTGTGTCCTGCTTTAGAGATGGAAAGTCCTCTGAAAGCTTGTTAGAGGACATTGCTCAATCTGAAATAATCCTCTATTGGAAGGGCTATCCTGTTCAGATCAGGTTTAAAGAAAAAAGGAAGAGGAGGAGCCCAGCAGCTGTTAACACCTGGGCTGTAACAGACTGAGCTGGTACACAGACCTCCTGTTCACAATCTTCCCTCTACATTATTGCAATTATGTCTAAATTTGCATCTCTACATATAAATCAGTATATGCTAATTTTATGCAGGACTCCAGTGTCCTCTTCCCCCCTCTTTTTGGGCAATGGGTGGGTGATGTATAAGTTGTCATCCTCAAAACAAGGCAGTAGTGGGAGATGAATGCTAAGAGAGTTGGGCAACAGAAAGTTTTCTTTTGCCCTACAACATTGTTGAAACAACGACCTTTGTTACTGCATTGCAGAGAAAGAGAGGTGGGAGGTTGGTGATGAAGGACTTGGACACACATATACTCTTTGATAGAGATCTGGAATCCATCATGCTATACTTAATTGACAGCTGGTTAAAGCCAAATGCTCTCTGATCCAGTTATATTTGTAATTTTTGGACGCCTCTATTGGCGTAAGAGCGATAAACGCCAGCCGGCTATAATTAGAAGCACATGTACTGGATGAAGTTCAGTTTGCCATTCACTTCCCACCACTCTTGCACAACTTTTAAGAGTTCACTGATGATGAAGCAGCTGCATCAGGCATTCCACAGCACTGAATTAGCAACTTAACAACCTTAGTTAAGTGAGCGAGATATTACACTCTGAACACAACTGGAAATCCTTGGCTTTGCACAGGAAATGGACAGAAGGATGAAAACGAAGGAAGCAGTTGCCAAACATGTCACCAAAAGGCGTAGAAATGCTTCAGGTGTGTCAGATTGATTGCTACTCCAAATGTGCATGTGTGTTTTGATAGAGTAGATGGGCCTCTTCATGAATATCATGGAGTTGTCAGAGATTTTTGGGTGCTTCTACCTAGCTATAAAAGCCAAACTCTAGCACATGTTAGTGCAAGGAAAATATGAAGATGTGAAAACTGTCTTACCTCTGCAGCTGACCATCAAGCTGACAGCATAAGCGAGGAACTGCATAAGAACATAGGAATACAGTGGTACTTCGGGTTAAGAACTTAATTCATTCTGGAGGTCCGTTCTTAACCTCAAACTGTTCTTAACTTGAATCACCACTTTAGCTAATGGGGCTTCCCACTGCTGCCATGCCACCGCTGCACAATTTCTGTTCTCATCCTGATCAAAGTTCTTAACCTGAGGTACTATTTCTGGGTTAGCAGAGTCTGTAAACTTAAGCATCTGTAACCTGAAGCATCTGTAACCAGAGGTATCACAGCATAAGATGAATCTGCTGAACCAGACCAATGGCCCATCTAGTCCAGCATTCTATTTCTATAGTGGTCAACCAGAAGTCTGCAAGAGACCTGCAAGCTGGATGCAAGTGCAAGAGCACTCTGCCAACCTGTGATTCCCAGAAATTGGTATTCAGAGGCATGATGCTTCTGCCAGTAGAGGCGGAACAAATCTGTTGTGGCTAGTAGCCCTGACAGCGCTCTTCTCCATGAGTTTGTCTAATTCTCTTTTAAAACATCTTAAGTTGCAGGAGGCTGCATTGCAGCAAGTTGGACTAGATGACCCTTGGGGTCCTTTTCAACTCTACAATTCTACTATTCTACATTGGTAGCCACCACCTCCTCCTGTGGGAGCAAGTGTCTCTACCACTAAGCTACAGCTCTCCCATTTTCAGTGATCATATCCTCCACATTGCTCTGACTAGTAGGACTCATGCACCACCTATCCCCGTATACCTATTTTCTAGTACCTCTCCAGGTAAATCAGTGGCCTTAACTTATCTTTCGGGGAGAGGTGGGGGCATGTGCCACTGAGCTACAGCCCTTCCTATATTATGAATGGGGAAACAATCTGATTGCGTGGTCAACTAGCCACCAACCAGTCAATCTGTGCATTGCACTTACTGTGTGTGATTATGTACTTGGGGAGAGGAATCGTTGTGCAAATCTGCTCTGTTTTACAGCTGAGTTAAGTCAGTGTTGCAACTCTGCCCTTTCATCTCTTATTCCAGTTGGATTTCTCTAACCCCCCCCCCCCCCCGCCAAGCACTTGGTTTTTTTTTTTTTAAAGATATAATATTGTGTTGCTGCTTTCTCCGACAACCTCTTAATTATGCTCTCCTTGCCTTCACTCTACAATCCCTCATTTTAGGAGCTTAAATCACAGTCCTTAATGTTGTTTAAATGTAGGTTTTTGCCTTCATTGCCATTTTATGGTGGCACTAAAGTCGTGTTTAGACGCCTTAATAGCATTGGGAATAGAATTGCTGGTCTACTCTTAATATGGATAACCACTACATTTAGTCTATTTTCCCCGCCACCAGATTTAATGGTTGCTATTAGTTCATCTATTGGGGATAATATAGCCAACTGCACAAATATAAATGCCCCCTAACCTTCACTCTTATTTTGGGGAATATACAATGCTCACTGTTTAGTTAGCTACATACTGTGAGGTTACAAGCCTGAGCCATGAGGCAGAAAGTTGTCATTCAAATCCCCCCTTCACCATGATCTATTAGGCTTCATCCAGGCATGGGGTTTATTGCATTCCAGCCTTGCTAGCCCTCCTGTCCTAGGTTTAAATCTTTCATTGGAGTACCTGTTGCATTGTGGAACTGTGGCTTTTTGTTTGAAATACTGGCATTTTGCACTAAATTTCATTCACACCAGTGGCCATGCTCTGACACAGCAATGAATGCCATCAGAAACATTGCCACTCCTCCACATTTTCCACACATACACACTTCTGTTCCTCTGCAACTTAGCACATGGAATGCCAAAATACCACCCAAAATTCTGCTACCTGAGTGGAGGGTGTGTGTGATCTATTAAAACCACCAGCAACTTACAATGCAAAAGGCCTGCCATATTCCAGAGATGCAAATAGATCCCCTAGCCACCCAGAAACAACACAGAAATGAGTGCTAAACTTCTGCTAGATTTCCAGAAGTGTATTTTACATCATGTGAAAGATCACATAAAAGGCAAAAATTAACAGGTAGGGAAACGTTGAAAAGATGGAATAAAGTGTCATCTGAATGCAGCCTTATTCAATTAGAATATTTATGAGGTGCCTCAATAAATAGATCTAGGCATCGCAGGAATAAAAGAGAACAAAGACATGGCAATAAAACCACACAACAAGAAAAACAGAATAAACTTAACAGACAACTAGCATTTAAACAAACAAAAAACAGATGCAAAACTAACATAATTAAATACTGCATTGCAGGGCAGAACTAAAAAAGTAATTAAATGTACATTAAAACTATCAGCTGTAGGCTTCAAACTAGCTGTTAAAAGGCCTGTAAGAATAGAAAGATATAGGGATGCCACTGAAAAGACAGAACTGTGGGCACCAGGCAGGTCTTCATAGGGAGAGCATTTCATAAGTAATTGGACATCCTGGGATCCAACACTTGAAGAGCTTCAAGGACTTTGCATTGTGCAATGTTAAAATGCTTTAATAGCACTGGTGATATAATTGCTGTTTGACCCTGCTTTTGAATTGCTTGCAAAAAAGTTTTTTTATCAATTTATATTTTATTTTCGTAAGCCACTTTGAGATTTTCTTTTCGTATAAAGAGCTAAACAAATCTAAACGATTATGATGATAATGATGTCATACTAGATGGATTTCTGGGGAAATTATTCTTTCCAAATAATTTTAACAACAGAATAGGATTGAAGTGAAGCACTAAATACATGCAGCTAGAATTAATTAGGCAAAGAAGAATTTCATTCTATCCCAGTTCAGCATTTGGGGAGGGGAATGACCCTGCCCCCATTTTACTGGAAAAATTGAAGTTGTTCTTGACAACTCAAATGACAAGGAAGAACATCAACAAGCTTTGTTTCCCCACTCCATAAATTTCCTCCCACAACTTGAAAATAGTCCAATTCTCCCCCCCCCCCTTTCGGGACCTGAAAATGGGGGCACAAAAAAGGGAGGCATCAGCACTCCATCTTTTAAAAAAAAAAAAAAACCAAAAGGAGAAACCCAGAATTAGATAGGGAGTCCAAGACTGTAAGGGGAGAATTCCTTGTACCATATCCTTGTCTCCTCAGCCAAACTCCCATTAGATTATCTCTGTGGCGAGGGTATATAAAGTAAACTTCAATTCTCTAAGTCAGGCATGGGCAAACTCAGCCCTCCAGATGTTTTGGAACTGCAGTTCCCATCATCCCTGATCACTGGTCCTGTTAGCTAGGGATGATGGGAGCTGTAGTCCTGAAACATCTGGAGGGCCGAGTTTGCCCATGCCTGCTCTAAGTAGACCATGTGTGTGTGCATCCACAACCACAACTACTCTTGACGTCCTTTTATGAAATGTAAATAGTAAAGGTAAAGGGACCCCTGACCATTAGGTCCAGTCATGACCGACTCATCTCGCTTTATTGGCCGAGGGAACCGGCATACAGCTTCCGGGTCATGTGGCCAGCATGACTAACCTTCCCACCGGAGCGGTCCCTATTTATCTACTTGCACTTGGACGTGCTTTCGAACTGCTAGGTTGGCAGGAGCAGGGACCGAGCAACGGGAGCTCACCCCGTCACGGGGAATCGACTTGCCGACCTTCTGACCAGCAAGTCCTAGGCTCTGTGGTTTAACCCACAGCGCCACCCATGTCCCTGAAATGTAAATAGACTGGAGTAATTGTATGGATGAATGGGATCAGGTATGCAGAGTGTTTTCTGCACTTTGGAATACACACACACACACACACACACACACAAATATATATATAAATGGTTTATGCATCACTCAGTCTTTTCTTAATAGCAGCAAATTTTCAGCTGGTTTCACAGTAGAAACGCCCCTGTTAAGAGGTGGTTTAACAAAGCACAGAGAGTACTTACAGTAGAATGGAGAAGATACCATTGCAAATGCAGACTGCCCTCTACACTAATTTCAACAATGATTTCTTGGGAAAATGGTTCCTGTTTCTGGTGCATGTTGACTTTTAAAAAGAGATGTGTAAAAGACCTGCTAAACCCAATCCTATATTTATACTGTGATTTGTAAGCTATTTTGTGTGTTATGCGTTCAATGAATTTGATCTCTGGTGACTATGAAAAGAGAAAATGGAAATGGAAATTGCTAGTTATGTTTGAAATGAGTGCTTAATGTAATGTTGGTTAATGTATTGCACTTTTGTAATTGAAAAATCTTGCAATAAAGCAGTTCAAAAATGGTTCAAGGTACTTCACATACATTCTCACTATAATCTTTACAACAACCCTGTAAAGCAAGCCAGCATTATATGTTTTTTCTTCTTTTAAAAATATTATTACTATTATTTTAATTATATGTAGGCTATTTGGAATGTTTAGGCTAATGAAACCAAATGCATTAGATGGATGGATGAGAAGACTCAGCAGTGCCCCCCCCCCCAATTACAGCAAAATAGCTAAGTTAGGTGGGGCTAGAGGGGTAAAAAAACCATTGAGGACTGAACATGGTTAGTATCCATAGAATGTGACTTGCCTATTGCTGGGGATGGGGTGGAATGGAGTATCCTGGGGATGGGGTGGGTGACTGGATTGGAACATTGACTAGGACACTGTCAGTGAACTGTTTTGCTCCACTTGTTATCACCATAACAAGACAAGGAAGTGAGACTGAGAGGTGGTAGCTTGCATTAGGTCACTTAGAGCCAGTGTGGTGTAATGGGAAAAAAAAAATCCTTCCAGTAGCACCTTAAGGTAAAGGGGTAAAGAGACCCCTGAAGATTTGGTCCAGTCATGGCCGTCTCTGGGGTTGTGGCACTCATCTCGCTTTATTGGCCGAGGGAGCTGGCGTACAGCTTCCGGGTCGTGGCCAGCATGACTAAGCCGCTTCTGGCGAACCAGAGCAGCACAGAAACGCCGTTTACCTTCCTGCCAGAGCGGTACCTATTTATCTACTTGCACTTTGACGTTCTTTCGAACTGCTAGGTTGGCAGGAGCAGGGACTGAACAATAGGAGCTCACCCTGTCGTGGGGATTCGAACCGCTGACCTTCTGATCAGCAAGTCGTAGGCTCTGTGGTTTAACCCACAGCGCCACCCTTAGAGACCAACTAATGGTTAGAGTGTTTCATTGTGACCTGGGACAGCAGGGTTTGGATACTCACTCAACCATGAAGCTTCATTGGGCAACCTTGTGCCTGTCTCTCATCCAACCCTACCTCACAGGGCTGTTGTGAGGATTAAATGGGGAAGAGAGAATCATTTGAGCTCTTTGGAGGAAAAGGTGGTATATAAACATAACAAATAAACAGTATGTGTGTGACTGAGATCTGAACTGAGGATTTGCCAGTTTTTAGCCCTTATGCTCTGTTATCTCTTTATTTATTGCAACTGCTTTTTGGATAATAATTTCTTAGGCCCTGTGCATTTAAAGTAGAATTTAAACAACCATGGCTCCCCACAAAGAATCCTGGGAGCTGAAGTTTGTTAAGGGTGCTGAGAGAGTTGTTAGGGGATCCCTATTCCCCTTAAGGTAAAGGTAAAGGTACCCCTGCCCGTACGGGCCAGTCGTGTCCGACTCTGGGGTTGTGCGTCCATCTCACTTAAGTGTCCAGGGGCCAGCGCTGTCCGAAGACACTTCCGGGTCATGTGGCCAGCGTGACAAGCTGCATCTGGCGAGCCAGCGCAGCACACGGAAACGCCGTTTACCTTCCCGTTGGTAAGCGGTCCCTATTTATCTACTTGCACCCGGGGGTGCTTTCGAACTGCTAGGTTGGCAGGCGCTGGGACCGAGCAGCGGGAGCGCACCCCGCCGCGGGGATTCGAACCGCCGACATGACGATTGGCAAGTCCTAGGCGCTGAGGTTTTACCCACAGCGCCACCCGTGTCCTATTCCCCTTATAGAGCTACTATTATCAAGGTTTCCCTGGGAAGATGAGTTGATTGTTAGAGCTGCCATATTCCCCAAAGTGAAAATCGAGAGTTGTTGAGGTGGCGTGTGTGTGTGTGGTCAAAGTCAAAGTGTGTGGTCAAATTATTGTGAAGCCCTCCTAATATCCCTGGGAATACGTCTCGATGAACTCAACAGCATTTGACAATTTGTTGATTGCTTTGTTAATAATGGCAACAAGGGTTTTAATATAGACCAATATCAGAAGAAGAAAAGCAGTATCACCTGTTATCACCGGAAAGGAGATCGAGCGATGGTTTTTCATTAAATGCATTTAATTTAACATATTGGATTAGAGTGAGAGAAGGGAGAAATAAATGTGGAGAGGGGAAAAACAACTGTTTAGATTAACTCTTCCAATATTTTAGTAGAATCAACCAATAGACTAATATTAGTTGAGAATTAAGATTTGTATTCTGTTGTCAGACTGATGTAGAATAGAATTAATATAGGATGTAACGTAGGATTCGCTTCTGGTGTGGATATAAAGATTATATTGATGAAATGTGTTGGATACATCTGATTCTGTTTTTCTTGTAATTACATATTGTTTACTGTTCTTGTCAGCCACTTATAACATAATTGGGAAGCATGGAGTTTAAATATACTTGATGACGAATGTGATGATATAAATAAAACAGGGAATAGAGGTAGAATATTGTCTTGCAATATTAATTCCTTAGGCATGTATAATACGCACTTGTTAGAAACTGGACATACCTTTGATTAAAAAATAATAATAATAACAGACAGCAACAAAACAGGAATGCCACAAGTAATGAGTAAAGAATGAATGGGAATAAATGGTTTCATTATCCTCATTTTTCACTTAGGCTGTTGGGCAACTGGATAATCTTAGACTCTGAAAGTGGTTATATGAGGGACCTCCTTTAGATGGTGATGTATATTATTGCTAGGGATGGATGGATCAGTCTGTTTATAGTCTGTCAATTCATAAGTTTATTCCATCCCATTTTCACATTTTGCTCTTATTGGGGGGGGGGATTTTTTACAAAACGTAATATTTAAACATGCATTCAAATATGTGTTTTATGACAAAATACAGATTTAGGGATGGATTTAATCTCAATGTATCCTTTTTACATCTTTTTGAGCTGATAAATGTATTGCAAAATCCAGAGAAGTGGAAAATCCAAAGCCCAGTTGCAATTGTGTTGCTTTACCTTTTGTGGTTTGCAGCCCTGAGCTCCTTTGGAAGAGATATGAGCCTAAAATTAATAAATAATTAATTTTTTTTAAAAAGCAGCTGGGGCATTCTGGGAAAATAAAACCGGATCTTCAAGAAAGTAAATCATGCAACAAATGGAAGATTTAACTGCAAAAATGAAAGGAGCCGTACGAAGTGCCCCCTCCCCCCTCCCCCCCGTGCTTCACTTGCACAAACCTTTAATATCACATTTATTCGCAACCTGGCAAGTTCAGAAACTGGATATGGACTCCTACATATTCAGAATCCTTTCAAGCTTATGTAAAAGTTAGTTGGAAAGGGCAAGGCCATGGTGTCACGAGCATGAAAAGCAAGCTTGGAACTTCCAAAAGAGCTTTTGAGATTTCCCTATTCAAAATTAAGTTGAGATTTTCTTTAAAAACTTTTTTTATTATTATACATTTCAAGACATGAGCACTGGTTCTTCTTGCAGCAGAATAGCCAGTAGGCCCCCTGCAGTTTGATACATTTTCCTTTATGGGAACAGAGACCTACTGCTTCAAGTGATCTTTAGCACTGGAGACGGACCTTTCTCTCGTTCTCTTGTCTTGAAATGCAGCTCCTATTTTATATTATTCTTCAGCCACTTAACACCTGATTGTTAACCTCTACATATCAATATATTTTACTGGAATGTCCCCATGGAGAAAGAGAGCTGTAGCCATGAACATATCTAATGTAGGTCCATTCATGAGCATTGCTAACTTAGGCCCATTAATTATATAACACAGACTATAGAATGTATCCAACTGGTGGTGTGTTGTTTTTTTTAGTTTCAGAGGGGCAAAGGCAGCATCATAAAAAAGAGTATTACTGGATCAAACCAAAAGGTTCATCTAACCTCATTGCCACCTCCCACTATATTCCCAACCCTTCCTGAATATATTGCACTACTAAATACAATTGTTAAAACTGAATTTTTCAGATGTTGGATAACTCAACTGGCTAGAGCATGGTACTGATAATGCCAAGGTTGCAGGTTCAGCTACATATTCCTGCATTGCAGGGGGTTGGTCGGATCGTCAGTGTGCCTTCCACTTTTGATTTCTATGATCATTGGAGCTTTTAATCCTTTGTAATATTGCTATTAATTTTGTCACTCATATCTGTTTCCATAAATTTCAGAAACTGGAATATGAGCAAGCAGTGTTCAGAAGCATACCCTCTTGGATCCTGGAGAAAGCATATATCAGGAATGAGGAACATGAGGCTGTCCAAATGTTGGTACATTTTTGTTTATTATTTTCATTAATTTATGCATCCTAATGCACATTGTACCCCAGCACATTCATTTTTGTACACATTACTTGGCTGGAAAACTGCATTGCAAAATTCAGAGAAGTGGGGATTTTGAAGGGTGGCTGTTTAAGTTCTCGTTTCATTTCAGAATGTGTGAATAAGGTAAGTCCAGATTTCTCCTCTATACTGGATCATACCTGTGGTGCTGTGGTCTAAACTACTGAGCCTCTTGGGCTTGCTGATCAGAAGGTCAGTGGTTCGAATCCCTGTGACAGGGTGAGCTCCTGTTGCTCTGTCTCAGTTCCTGCCAACCTAGCAGTTCAAAAGCACACTAGTGGAAGTAGATAAATAGGTACCGCTGTGGCAGGAAGGTAAACAGTGTTTCCATGCACTCTGGTTTCCATCACAGTGTCCTGTTGCACCAGAAGCAGTTTAGTCATGCTGGCTACATAACCCGGAAAGCTGTCTGTGGACAAACGCTGGCTCCCTTGGCCTGAAAGCATGATGCGTGCTGCAACCCCATAGCCGCCTTTGACTGGACTTAACCATCCAGGGGTCTTTTCCCTTTCCCTTTAGTAGCATAGAAAGCTGTTGGCTTTTTCCATATAATCCAATGCTTTCTAAGACTACCTGCACATGTAGAGGGCATAAGGAGAAAATCTTCCCTATTACATGCTGCCTGATCCTTTTCATTGCCAGGGATCGAATCTGAGGCTTTCAGCAAGCAAGCGATCTACATCTGAACAATAACCCCTTCCTAATTTCATTGAGGTGCCATTTGGACAGCTTCTCCACTGTACCATTATTATTATTATTATTATTATTATTATTATTATTATTATTATTATTATTGGAACTCCTTATCACAGGCTTTCTCAATCACCCTTACAGGTGAAATCAGATAAATAGCTTGAATTGGCTGAACTGCATGTACCATTCCAACAAACTGCTTCTATATCTCCTTACTCTCTAGGCACCAATGCCACCTGGTTACCAATAGGTGTCAATGTTCCCCCTGTCACTACCAATTGCACAAGAAGTGCAGATGGGCAAAACATGTTTGTTTTTTGTTTTTTTTTAAAGCAAGCAATGTATTTCATGGTTTTCCCAGTGACTTTTGTTCTCTCGGAATCTTTAACTGTTTAGTTTTTTCCCTTCCTATTCAGTTAAAACTTGCACAGCGAAGGCTGAACAGGTGGGACTCAGCTTTTGTTTCTGATATGCCAGACACATCTCAGCTCATCAGGAGAACGGCAGAAGATGCTAGTTTTCACCAGGCAGGGAAGAACAGATAATCAATAGCAAGCTATATACTTCTCCAGATCAGGCCAGGGGAAAACAAACACTAATTTGGAGATATAACTTACAGAGAGAGAAAGGTAACTGGTGATTGTCTACTAGCAAAGAACATAAGTATGGGTGAAGCACCTGGAGTCCTCCTGATGTTGTTGAACTATGACTCCTATCATTCTTAACCACTGGCCATGCTGGCTAGGGGAATAATGAGAGCTGGAGTCCATGGCCACAGCTTCCCATCCCTGAGCTAATTAATGGGGTTCTGAAGGCAAAAAAGGCAGGACAACAGGTATCAAACTGAGGAAAAATATGAAACAGATTCTCTCCCATTCACGAAATCCTTTTTGTATATGTTATTAATTATCAACATTCATATGCCACATTACTATCCATCATTTAAGATGGTTTATAATCCAAAACAACAAACCAAGATTAAAGGTAAAGGTACCCCTGCCCGTACGGGCCAGTCTTGACAGACTCTGGGGTTGTGCGCCCATCTCACTCAAGAGGCCGGGGGCCAGCGCTGTCCGGAGACACTTCCTGGTCACGTGGCCAGTGTGACAAAGCTGCATCTGGCGAGCCAGCGCAGCACACGGAACGCCGTTTACCTTCCCGCTGGTAAGCGGTCCCTATTTATCTACTTGCACCCGGGGGTGCTTTCGAACTGCTAGGTTGGCAGGCGCTGGGACCGAGCAGCGGGAGCGCACCCCACTGCGGGGATTCGAAAGGTCGTCGATTACACAGTAATAAAAATGCACACCCCCCAAAAGGTCAAAAACAACAACAGGGGCATTATAAAATCAGCTTAAGTGCAACCATCTACAAAGGCTTGTTGAAATGCTACCCATCTAAAATTAAGCAGCAATGAGGCCAAGTGGTTATTCCAAATCTTGCGTGCCAAAACTGAAATGTCTGTGCCTTGAGTAGCAGAATTCAGAGCAAGACCCCAGAATAGGAATGATGTTCTCACCCACAATCATGTGGAAGGAGATGATTCTTGCATTATTTTGGTCCCAGATTGCTTGAGGCTTTAAAGCAGCGGTAGGCAACCTAAGGCCCCAGGGTCATATTCAGCCCTTGACCTACTTCCAACATTATGCCTACTTTCATTTTTGAGATAAGGAGGGGGGAACAGGGTGGGGTGGGGGTAACAGAAAAGAACAGAAAGAGTGGAGGTTCCCCACCTGCCTTTGACTCCTGCTCCACCCCCCACCTTGATACAGCCCCCTGACGGATTATTCCCCAAGGGAATAGGCCCTGGTATGAGATCTGTGCAATAAGACTGCCCTTCCATGCAAAAGCCACCATTACAATTAAAGGAGGAAAAGGAAGGCCAAAATACACCATAGAAAGGTTTTTCCTTTGTGCATGGATGCTACTGAAATACATCAAGTGTTCTGCAAATTTGCTAGTATATGTAATAGAGGTAATTTAGAACAAACACATTAGTAAGTGAGTCTTCTGTCCATATAAAACAGGCCTATTCCCACTAATTTATGCTGTAAATCATTGCTGAAAGGAAGACTGAATAAAGGTGCAGTCAGAACACCATAAAAATCTGTTTAAGTTGAAAGGGCTTCCTTCTGGAAAATTTCATAGCTTTGTCAAATCACAGAGATGTTGTGAAAATGCGCATTGGTTAAAAACTGGGAGCTGCATTTGCTCTAAGGCCTATGACGCCACCCTGCCATTCTCCATTGGATTTTCGTTCATTAGGGGATTCTGGCAGGTGTGTTGTAAGGAAAGGAAAACCCTGGCTTAACTTCCAAGAACTGTGCACTTGGAGCAGGTCCTGAAATAGTAGGCAGGGATTCAGGGTGTGTATGTATGGGCCAGGTGGAAAATGGGGGAGATTCTCTCTGTGTGTGTCCTATGTGTGTGTGCAAGAGTGTACATACATGGAAGAGTGTGGGCAGGCATGTTTAGTTTTTGCCATGGAACCCTCAGAGTGTTGGCCAAGTATGAGTGTGGTCTGTGCCCCTGCCCCCCCATAAACTTCAGGCACTTCTGGTTTAAATCAAATTTAGAGCCACCCTTGCATTCCAGATAATAGGCTTTTAAAAAGGCATCCAGGAAGGAGGGAGGGAAGGAAGGAAGGAAGGAAGGAAGGAAGGAAGGAAGGAAGGAAGGAAGGAAGGAATTGTACTTTTCTGTCTCCCTTTTTAAATACACACATCTGGAAAGGTGCAATAATGCAGAACAGAGGACTAGAGTCAGGTGTGTATTATCAGCCATAGTTTAGAGCCAGTGTGACACTTTGGGTGGCTTTAACATATTCCAAGCAGAACAGTGGGTACTGTAGAGGCATGGTGAAGCAAAGGTAGAAGCACTGTAGAAGAAGAGGGAAACTGTCCGTTGAATCCACCTGCTTTGTTAGGGAACCAGCAGGTTGGAAAATAAATCCCCTTTCAGAAAATCATGCTGGTTTGTGAGTTTAGCAATTAATGCACTCATTTTGAAAACCTGCCAGGTCCATCAGATTTCCATGATTTCTTTTTACTGTGCTAATATCATCTTCAGGTACAACAATAAACTACTACTACCTGCATTAGGATTATATACGACAACAACAAAGAGGCAATAATGTCAGGTTATTTTGAATGGGGCAGCCAGCAAAATGAGAGAGTGTGTGAGAGAGAGATGTTTCATTAACATGTGCCTTTCACAGGGCCGGACTTACTGTTGGGCAGAGTGAGGCAGAAACCTCAAGTGGCAGGTGCAAGAAGGCAGGGATTAATGGTGAGGTGTTGGAGGACTAAGCTGTTATTTCTGGATGTCATGCCTACTGTTCTCTGAGCTAGGTAAAGGTAAAGGGACCCCTGACCATTAGGTCCAGTCGTGACCGACTCTGGGGTTGCGGCGCTCATCTCGCTTTACTGGCCGAGGGAGCCGGCGTATAGCTTCCGGGTCATGTGGCCAGCATGACTAAGCTGCTTCTGGTGAACCAGAGCAGAGCACGGAAACGTCATTTACCTTCCCGCTGGAGTGGTACCTATTTATCTACTTGCACTTTGACGTGCTTTCGAACTGCTAGGTTGGCAGGAGCAGGGACAGAGCAACGGGAGCTCACCCCATTGCAGAGATTCGAACCGCTGACCTTCTGATCGGCAAGTCCCAGGCTCTGTAGTTTAACCCATAGCGCCACCAGCGTCCCTCCTGCATCAAATGCCCCAGAGAGTTGCAATAGTCTAGTCCAGATATAATCAGGGTATGGGTTGCTTTAGCCAGATCCACCAAGTCCAGATAAGGCCATAGATCAGCATAAACTGATAAAAAGCTCTTCTAGCCATTGCGTGACCAGGCGGAGCCCCCCCCCCCCCCCAGCCCCCAGGGACCACCAGAAATAATGACCCATGACAACGTTTCCATGTGGGAGTTGATCATGGTGTGGATTTGCCAAGCGTACCTTCCTCTTAGCACATTTCTCCCTTGTGCCCTGAGTTCGAGTGTCTTCAAAGCCCATGCCACCTTTGGTAAAGGCTGTTCTCCAATTGGAGCGCTCGCAGGCAAGTGCTTCCCAATTGTTGGTGTTTATACTACAGTTATAGACCTATAATACAGCCATAACAAAAATCATTTCAGTGTATGTGCTCATATGGATACTTCACTTTTTGTGTGTGATATAAACATTGGGAATAATGTTTGACAGACAGATAAACAAAACAGAGCTACATAATCCACCAACCCTAATTACGGGGGCGGGGGGGCGGGGGAGTTAACTGGGTGATAAAAATAGAGAGAGGAGGGTCTTCAATTCACCACAGTGTTTAAAATCACAGTTTAAAAACATCATTTTTCTTTGCAAAACAACCTGACAAACTTGATGCATTCACTTTTCTCTATGAGAATGACCACAAGGCTGGGAAAGAACTGGCTAAAATATCCTGTTGACTTGATGTTTTCACATGAGAAACAGCAAGCCACAATATTTCAGTCACGTTTGGCCCAGGTGGTTCCTTTCAGTCTCAGCCCTTTGTTCAAATGGTTTTCAGAAACAAAACCATGTTTGAAAAAGGTGCAGAGTTGTTGCCACATTGGTGTTCCTTGTTAAGTTTTATGGCAGCAGCTAGAAAATGATTTATGTCATAGTCTGTGATACACATGTGGCATGTCTACTTTTATGTGCTACTGTAATGTTGGCCAAACCTTTGGGTGCATATTAATTATATAAAAAATTAACAACAACGGTTAATTAACTGAATGCTAATTAACTCAATTTTATTCAAACTATAAGAAATATGAACTGAATTTTTGGGGACTCAAATGTTGTAAAACAGAGTTCAGTATAAGGCAAGGCAGCTGATAAGAAAAATAGCAACTTAGATTTTTAGCAAGCTGGTAATTTTGCTATCCCTTGACTGTGCCACCTGGGGCAGATTTCCCCATTCACCACTACCCATTAGATCTAGTACTGCCTCCAACAGTATAGCTTTCCCCAAGTCAGGAACACTGAAGTTTCAGCAGTGAAGTAGCTCAGAATGGGAACTTATATAGGAGCTAGAAGCTCTGCCCCTCCCTGGCTCTCCGTGAGGCTTCAGTTAATGTGTACACTTCCCCTCCTCTTGAGTAACCTCATGGGCAGCTAGTTAGACAATTCAGTAGCATCTCTGACGTTCCTGCTTGGCTTGCCATCTCCTCTGCTATTTGACCTACTAACTGGAATTTTGCTGAGAGCCCCATCAACCCTGAAGCTGACCTTACAGACGGCTTTAGATCGTTCATAACATTTAACATAGAGGGTGCATTATTTCAGACATTCAGCAATATCCCATTACTATTCAGTTCACTCAGCTTTTCCAGGAGGGGAGAAGAAACAGGCCTTTCAAACGAACAGCTTGCTTAAGCTCTCCTCTATTGATTAAGACCAAAAAACCATTTATTTTTTTCCTCGGGTAAATTGATCAAATACAGTATTTCTGCTCAGGAGGCACCAAAACTCAGAAAGGAAGGCTGGATCAGAATGGACTGATGCAACTTCATGACATACAAAGCTTCATGGAGCAGCAACCTACTTTGTGTATACACACACTTTCTCACACATGCTGAGCAGCATCTGCAAAAAAGATTTGTGTTGACAACTCTGGGCTGCTGTTTCTCCTCTCTGGCTAAGCATCACATCAGGTGTTTGCTCACAAATAGCCCACCACCTGCAAAACAACTGCTAGAAATTTGACATTGCAGACCTGGCAGGATATTGGCAAAGAAAGAAAAGAAAGGAAAGAACAACAAAGCAGAGGATATAGGAAGCTGCCTATAGAAATTACAGGTTTTGTTTTCATCTAGGAAAATAAGGGAGGAAGCCTCTGGGTGCACAGAAATCAGTGTAGTGCAGAAAATTTCTCTTACATTTTCTTTCAACCATTCTGTATTGATTAATGGGGAAAGAAATTGCATTTAAACATTATCATAGGTTGGCGCGGGGTTTTTGCTTGTTTATTTCATTGACCTGCTACTTGAGGTGGCCAACGGATGATTCTTTCATTCCATAAAGCATCTCATCAGTGGTATGCACTCTGCCGCCTCCCTAGATGCCTGTTCAATTAAAGCCCAGAGGGAGCACATCAAAAGATAACTCCTTTCATGGGGCTTTTTCATAAGAGAAAGCACGGGCAACTGTGAAGGCTGCAGAGTCCTGGAGAAATGCCTACAGTACTATACCTTTCCTCTCTGCTTTGTCCCTTTTCTTGTTTCTTTTCTCTTTTATTTGTCCATCTATCCCAGTCCTCTCCACTCTGCCTGTCATCTGCATGCCACTGTCTCAGGCAACTGATCTTTCAAATTATATGTTCCCTGACCCCTTTTTAGCTGGAGATGTTGGCAGTTGGCCCAATATATTTTGCTGCATGCAGCGAAGGACAAAATGACGTATCCTCCTAATTCCACATGTAGAAATGGATCAGAGTGCTGACTGAATCTTCCTTTGATATCAGTGATGGGACAGCATCCTCCACTGCACTTAAGGGCCCCAAGCTTTTTTAGACAAACCCCTAGGTTGTTGAGCTTTTTTTTTTTTTTTAAAAAAATATAAATACAAAACCTTGCCTAAACAGCCTCGGTCCAGTATACCTGAAGGAGCGTCTCCACCCCCATCATTCTGCCCGGACGCTGAGGTCCAGCGCCAAGGGCCTTCTGGCGGTTCCCTCATTGCGAGAAGCAAAGCTACAGGGAACCAGGCAGAGGGCCTTCTTGGTAGTGGCGCCCGCCCTGTGGAACGCCCTTCCAGCAGATGTCAAAGTGATAAACAACTACCTGACATTCAGAAGACATCTTAAGGCAGCCCTGTTCAGGGAAGTTTTTAACGTGTGATATTTTACTGTATTTTTGGTTTTTATGGAAGCCGCCCAGAGTGGCTGGGGAGGCCCAGCCAGATGGGCGGGGTATAAATAATAAATAATAAATTATTATTATTATTATTATTATTATTATTATTATTATTATTATTATTAATTATTATCCAAGAAAAAGCGCCACCTTTCGGAAATCCCCCCAGGACCTCAATTCCGCCTTTGAAATCCCTGTAATGTCCAGATGTATGGCATTCCTAGCTTAATCCAAACCAAAAATCTATTGGGACGATTGAGTCTGGGTCTTGGACTATGCTTGCATAAAGCCCCCATTCCGGTTCAGCTAAGAATACCTTGGTGCAAGTCCCTCTACATGGCTGAGGTGGGACTATGCTCTTTCAGCCTGGGCTGTGTCGGCAGAGATTGTGCCAACATAAGCTCCCTCAAAAAGCCACATGACCTGGCTGCCCAGCAGAATTTACACTGGCAAAAAATATGGTGAAAGTAAAATTATTTTAAAGGCTTGCTATCCCTTTGCGAGGCACAAACTAGCTCAGCTGAGTGCTGCACCACTTCTGAATGCAATTTGGAATACAGGTAATTTTCACTGGGTTCACTTAAACCAGCATACATTCCACTTGCTTCCTATACTTAGGATTGCTCTGCCCAGGAGTGTAGGACAGGATGTGCAGCATGCTCACAAATGTCTTCTGACACCTCACACCACCATCCTGAATCTGTTTGCCATGAGGTGACTGCCTCAATCTGCCTAGTGTTAGGGCCAGCCCTAGCTATGATGCACAAAATTGGCATGATGGCATCTGATTCTAGAAATATATCCCTTTTTGTAAGTGACAAGCTGCTCATTTTGGTCAGTCCGCAGCAGTAATAGGCAGCTGCTGGTTTTCAAACTGAGTGCATGCAGTTCCTCATGTTTCAATGCTCCCAAATAACACTCGTTTGTATTATTCTGTGTGTGTGTGTTTAATGATTTATAAATTGGGTTCTGCAAACTGACTGTCAGACTAATTCATATAAGATTAAAAGGGAGGTGGAATCCACAAGCATATGATAGGTTTATTAATGTACTCTTTTTAAAAAAGAAAAAAGAAAAGAAAGACTAATGGAATCTTCAATCATGCTCTAATGAATCCTAATGAAGTGAAATACGTATGGGTTGGTACTCTCCATATGGACCCACTTTAAAGTGAAGAGATGTGAACCAAATCCAAAATATTAAGATTCCAGGAGTGACAACATATGTCCTCAACATCAGTCTGGTATGGATTAAAAAGAAAAGGGGGAGGGAATCAACCCTCAAGTTCCTAGCCATTATGATCTGAAATATTGAATTGGTATTTTAACCAAGATTGGAAAAATAACTTTGAGCCAGGAATGGGTGGCATATGTCCTCATTGCCTTTAGTGCTCTTTTCTTTTGAAGACAAGTTTAGTTGTTTTGCTTGTGATAAAATACTTATTGTTGTTCTTTAGCCAAAGATCTCAAAGTAGCTTACAAATCCACAATGGCCTAAAGTTGCAAAGCCTTAAGTATTTCAGTAAGTGCAGCTGATTTTAACTGGGAATTAGAGCAGACCCATTCAAAGTCATGATCCTAAGTTAGTTATGTTTATTAATTTAAATAAGTCTCCTTGGAATGGGTCTGGCATTGAATGCCAACCTTTGTGATGTCACATGCAAACACATATTCAAGTTCACACATGCACACACTGAAACATCGAGGTCCAGGAATGTTAGAGGTGGGGCAGGTGACTTGAAGGTGGTAGGGGGAGAGGAATTGTGCTCCTACTCCACAACACATGTATGAGTGAGATCGACCCCCTCATCTATCATCCAAACTGGCCTGGATTTTAATTTGTTTGGAGAAGGTGTCATAATGGACAGATCCTGTTTTAAAACAAGGATTGCCTTAAGCTCGTTGGAGTATGCTGAAATGGCAAAACTGACTAGAAAGCTCAGGAACCAAGAATATACAAACTTTAAGAAAGAATGGGGGGGGGGATTACAATTTATTTAGGAGACCACTGCAAGCAGATAAAAACATTAGCAGGATTTTAATAACACTTGCAACATAACAAACGCTGTGAATAATATGGAGAGATACAGTATATGGATTGTGAAATAATATGCAGTTGAAAATGTTGACAATTGGACCCACGGAGGGGAGGGCGGGAAGTTGGGAGATTCAGAGAAATCTCAATATATGGTTATGTATTTGGTATTGGTATAAAGCATGTTCTCACTAAGGGAGAGCACGTGTTGCGGCTGGGGCCAGGCAAAGCACCCTTTAGTTGCCAGGCAGAATCGTGGGAAAGGAACTGGCCAGGATTGGTGTTGGTGTTGCCGGGGCAAATTGTATGTTGCCAATTTGGGGGTGGAGATCAGAGGATATTTAAGCAAGGCCCACAGAAAGTTGCTTTCTCTTTTGCTGTGGGCATCGGATCACCCGCCCGCCCTCCCTTGTTTGGGCTTCGCTTTGACCTTGCTATTGCCTGTCATGGGGTCGTTCGCATTGATGCGGGGGCCCGGTAGGAATTTTGCCATATGGCTGATTAGTGTGTGCCATTTGGTTTTTGCCTACCGCGTAGCAAATCGTCACAACTTGTAAGGTTGGCGGTTAGGCATTGGTTTAAATTGGTTGGTGGAGGGGCATGGATTGGCTGTGCCTGCCCCTCAGGTGATGCTGCTGCACGGGAATTCCGTTAAAGGAATTCAGGGGCTTACCATCCTTTTGTCCAAACCCCTGGAATCGGGTTTGGGCCGAGTAAGCCCCTAGGAGCATGTGGGGAGAAGCTGAGGGTCTGTGTCGCAGCTCCAGTTATCCCGGAACTTGTTCCTCCACACTGGCTTCCGCTGGAATCCGGAAGTCAGTTCTGTCCCCAAGGCGGGGGGACAGATAGTCTTAACCAATGCCTAAGCAACCACTCACAATTATGTATGATAATAAAGTTGTGGCCAAAATTATGCCAAAAACCTTAAACAAAAATTATGTGTGAAGTGTGAGTTATTGGGGAAGGGGTATTTTGGGGGACCTCAGCACGCAACTTTTTGTTCGTAAAATGAAATAAAAATTATTTCCAGAAATAAAATAAATAAATAAAACAGGGGTTGCCAACCATTTTTACCAGCAATCACACTGGGAATTTTGAAAAAGTCCCATGGACACTGTCACAAACTGGCTGCCATGGGAAAGTGGCATAGCACAAAATGGCTGCTGTGTGTGTGTGTGTGTGTGTGTGTGTGTGTGTGTGGCATAACACAAAATGGCTGCCACATCTGAAAGAACAATAAGAGACACACGGTGCAGGTATGCCCCTCCCCTAGTCAGATCTCCAATCAACGGACAAAAGACACCTACATCACAAACAGAAGCTCTTTGCCCTTCTCCTCTTTTCAGAATGGGAGGGAGGTTGGGTATTTGCTGATCCACTGCAAACAGGAACTGAGAAGGAAGAGCGGATAGTAAATATCCCCTTTATAAACTCTGCAATGTATGTGATACTGAGACCTTCCATGGGTACCACAGGAGGCAACCAGAGGCACATTGACAGCCACAAGTGTCACATTAGTAACCCAATGTATGTGATACTGAGACCTTCCATGGGTACCACAGGAGGCAACCAGAGGCACATTGACAGCCACTAGTGTCACATTAGTAACCTCAGAATAAATAGTGCCTCGCTGAATGTGGTGAACTAGCAGACATGATTAAAGCGGCAACATTAAACCTATTTCTGAATTCAAACTGGTCCTTAATAATCTCAATGTAAAGAAATGAGAATTAAACACAGGAATGAGGATGGTTTTGGTACAGAGTATGAGCAGATTTCCTCACAGTTCAGTGAAATCACTTCGGCAGTGATTGGAAACCACAGGTTAGTAGGATGGGGGCGGGGGCAGGAAATGCAGTCCTCCAGGGCCTTCTGTTTTGGCTGTTGGCATTCTCTCCAGGCCACACAACTTCCCAAGCTTCACTGCACCAGTCCTCCTCCCCCCCCCCCCCCAGCCTCTGAGAGTTTTTGCATGACTGGAATGTCTCATTGAACTCAGCTAATGCTTCCTGCTTTCTTGGCTGGAATCCCTGGAGGGATGCAACCCTGTGGAAGACACGCCTACAGGAGGAAGAGGTGGCCACTAACTTGGATGGCTTTAAAAGAGGATTAAACAAATCTGTGGAGGGTAAGGCTACCTATGCCTACTATCTACTACTACGTTCAGATTTTTGGGCATTGAATTACAAGAGGATCTGTCCTGGAGTGTTAACACAAGGGGGCTTGTGAAGAAGGCGCAGCAGAGACTGTACTTTTTGAGAATTCTAAGGAAAAACCATCTTCCGCAGAAACTGCTGCTTGCCTTCTATCACTGTGCCATTGAGAGCGTGCTCACTTATGGCTTATGTGTATGGTAGGGAAGCTGTACTACCCAGGACAGGATGGGGTTGTGCAGAGTTGTTAAGGCAGCAGAGAGCATTGTTGGCTGCCCACTCTCCACCTTAGAGCAGATTTATGCCACAAAGTGCCATAGGAAGGCACTGGACATAGTAAAAGATCCATCACATCCTGGTCACTGTCTCTTCGAGCTCCTGCCGTCGGGACGGAGATACAGGACGATGAAGACAAGAACGAGCCATCTTAAGAACAGCTTCTTCTCCAGAGCGATCTCGGCCCTGAATGGGAAGCCTGGACTTTGAAAGTCATCTAATCTTCCTTGCTGTACTATACTGTATTGTTTTAATTAGTGTTTTTATGGAGCAGTCAAGTAATTTCGTTGTCCCCGAGAGGGGGTAATGACAATAAAGATATTATTATTATTATTATTATTATTATTATTATTATTATTATTACGCTGTCTCCATGGTCAAGAGAAGTAATGCTTCTGTATGCCATTTGCTGGAAACCATGGGTATGAGGGAGAATTTTGTCATGCTCAGATTCTGCTTGTGGTTTCCCTATGACATATTTGGCCAATGTGAGAGTAGGATGCTGAATTAGATGAGCCCTGGGCCTGACCTAGCAAGGTCTTCTATGTTCTTATGTCAGTAAGAAGAAGCTAGTCTACTGTATGGAGATAAAATTTACATTTAGCGCTCTGGCCTTTGGCCTCACTTCGCACGGGCATGTGGCCCCTGTAAGTTTGCCCAGAGGGGAATGTGGCCTCTGGGCTGAAGCAGTTTTCCCTATCCCTGAAGGACCTGCTGGTTGACCTCCATTTCACATCATTGCTGGTGGCATTGAAAATGAAATATGCTGATTTCGCAGCACTAACACTTCACAGTTTACATCTGTAGTCACTGGCTGTCCACACAGCACAGTCTCTAAACACTGTTTAGCTGAAGCATTGCTGTAATTGTGATAGATCACCCTCAATGCATCACAATTACAGCAATACCCATCCTGAAAAGTGGTATTAGCTAAAGACTGCCTTTGACAATTTTTTTTTTTAAATCTACACAGATTTTAATGGGTCTTCAGATACCCACCATTATAAGAGTACTTACAGAGCGGAAAATATACTTCAAAGCTACTGTAGTACATTAATATTGTTACGATGGGGAAAAGAAGTGAACAACAAAGCTAGGATTGATGAATCAGCCTACTTCTGGTCCATCTCACTTAAATCATGCATACATGCATTCTGCCCCCTTGCATTCCATCCTGTTTTTACACCTGTGATTTATTTATTTTTTTAAAAGAAACTGCATTCAAATTTGCATTTAAAATACAAAATTCTAAACACATTTTCACTCAAAAATACACATTTGAAACATTCCCCCCCCCCAAAAAATAGGCATTTCTAAATGCATTTTATCTCAAAACGGGCATTTCTGTACATATATATTCTAAAAATATGCATTTCTAAATATGTTTTCATTGAAATATGCATTTCTAAATGTATTACCCCTAAAATATGAATTTCTAAACCTATTTTCTAAACGTTTTCTCTCGAAATACCTGATTCTAAACATATTTCTTCTCAAAATATGCATCTCAAAACAGTGGACCCTCGGGTTAAGAACTTAATTCATTCGGGAGGTCTGTTCTTAACCTGAAACTGTTCTTAACCTGAAGCACCACTTTAGCTAATGGGGCCTCCCACTGCTGCCACGCCACCGCAGCATGATTTCTGTTCTCATCCTGAAGCAAAGTTCTTAACCCGAGGTACTATTTCTGGGTTAGCGGATTCTGTAATCTGAAGCATCTGTAACCCAAGGTACCACTGTACAGTTGGGGAGGTGTCCAGTATTCCCCTCACAGAGTTTACAATTCCCAGAGATCCCTGGGAAGAGGGATTGACTATTAAACCACTCTGGAAACTGTACTTCTGTGAGAGGAACTGCACTCGCCTAACAACTTTCACTCTTAACAAGCTATAGTTCCCAGGATTCTTTGGGGGAAGCCATGACTCTTTAAAGTGGTTTGAATCTGCTTTAAATGTATGTAAAGTCAACATTTGTGCACCCCAAGAATGCACCTTCACATCAAAATGACCTGGGCTAGGCTTGGTTGGGAAGAGGGGGGATACCATTTTGATTCAGCTCCAGCTTGTGTATAATTTCTTCAGTTCACTCTTGAAATGTAAGGGGGGAAATGTTCAGCGATGTTTTGGAGGGAATTATGTGCTTTCTGGCTGGCACGAGCATTTCTGGCTGCACTCCTGTATTTCCTAGAATTCATTTAGCACTCCACTTTTGATGTAGTTGCGTAAAAGGAGAGGTCCAAGAGGTGGCACAGATTTAAAAACACATGTAGACATCAAGACTGTAATAGACTGAAGGTTTTCTATAATTCACAGTTCCAGCGGTGTTTGTAGATGCTGTCTGAGGCCCTTTTTAGACTCTGTAAAGACCCCCATGATTCATAGGTAATCTTTCTTTGAGGTAATGTGTGCGCCACAGCAGAACAGCTCCAACAGGTCTCAGTAACTCAACATAATAGTTTCAAGGTCTAAACAACAGATACTTTAAAAAGGAAAATAATCTCAGAAAAAGGTCTTTTGTTCTGTTTATGCAGTTCACAAATGATAGGGCTACAAAATGTCACGCTTCCAAAATGCAGATTATATCCACACAAATGTAGATAAGACTGTGTACACTTTATACATCTCTCTCTCTCACACACACACACACACACAGAGTAAATAAAAAAAGAATTATGGTAACTGCAGTCTGCCTCCTTGCCGTGCTATAAATCCCAGCACCCATAACAAACTACAGTTCCCAGAGTTATTTGGGAAATGTCATGTGCTTTAAATATGCTTTATATGTATGGTGTGTACACAGCCCAAGTTGGCAACAGTTCACTGTTCAAAATATGACCTTAACCTTTTTAAAGGTACCAGCACTTATTTGCTTTTTGAGGTGGGACTTCAGATCATTTCTGAAGTTTGGCTTTTATCATGCTCCCATTTAGTCAGCTGTCCTACACCAGCTCCCAAGATTCCCTCAGACCCATTCTCCAAAATGCGCCTCCTACAGGGGCCGCCCCCCACTTGCAACAGCTTCTGGTGATCTGACAGCCTCACCATGTAGAGCACTAACGCCAAGGTATCGGTTTTATTTGAGAGTATTGCTGCTGCATCCTAAGTGGGCATCCTAAGGCCCATAATCGCTGGGAAGCAGAGCTGGCCAGAGCTTTTGCATCACAACCATTGGATAATTACCGTATTGGCGTGAATATAAGCGCCACCTAAATATAAGCCTCACCTTTAGAATTCGGGGGGGGGGGGGGAGAGAGAGCGAATACCTGAATATAAGCCGCTCCCTTAAAATTCTGCAGGCACTCACACCCGTTCTGTTTTACTGTATGTCTGTTTCAGCAGCAATATCGTAAAAGGCAGTTTTTGTAAGGTCGCGAATTTAAGCCACACTTTTAACTTTTCATGGTCAGAATTGGGGGGGGGGGGGGAGTTAGGCTTAAATTCAGGCCAATATGGTTCCTTTTTCAAAGGTTTTAGCAATTGGGCCCAGGTACATTGTTAGGGGGTGGCCCGGGGTCACCACATCCTTGGTCTTTTGTTCTGAGCCCTGGATATCCTGCCTATTCCCTCCTCACTTTTAACCACTTTTTAAAAAATAAAATAAAAATAAAACCTGTTGTTTAGTCATTTGGTCGTGTCTGACTCTTCGTGATCCTATGGACTAGAGCACACCAGGCACTCCTGTCTTCCACTTCCTCCCGCAGTTTGGTCAAACGCATGCTGGTAGCTTTGAGAACACTGTCCAACCATCTCGTCCTCTGCCGTCCCCTTCTCCTTCTGCCCTCCATCTTTCTCAACATCAGGGTCTTTTCCAGGGAGTCTTCTCTTCTCATGAGGTGGCCAAAGTATTGGAGCCTCAGCTTCAGGGTCTGTCCTTCCAGGGAGCACTCAGGGCTGTGTAGTGCACTGCAAACCATGAGCTCACCCACACTTAGCTTATGCCCCATGCTTTCTAGGCACTGTCTGAGCACTTGTTCTTCTTTTGCTTGCCACACTGCTTTCCCCAGGAAAACCCACTGTTTATTGCTCTTTAATCCATAATGGACTAACAAAGATGCAGACAGGATGCCAAAGAAAATAAAGTGTTGTCAAAACGGGATAACATTAACCACATTCATGAATGATTGCACAAACATTTCAACAGATACTGTTATGTACTGAAGTTCTCACCCTGGGCCAGCAGGGGGATACTGTAGATAGTTTTCACTCAGGTCCACGTCAGTTATTTTAGACGGGAAACCCTGGGTTGTTGTTGCTAAAATGTTGACAGCCGGCTGCCTATAAAAGCAGGCCGGCTGAGCTGTTTGCTGTTCAGTTCTGTCCAGCTTACAAATAAAGAGCTGCTCTAGAGAAATCGCTGTGTCGTCTGCTATGTTCGCCCACAACTTAACACACTGCATCCTGGCTTTTGTAGCAAACTGCCATCTTAATGCAACATAGGGAGAATGGGCCTTTTCTGCAGTGGCTCCACACTTGTGGAAAGCTGTCCCCAGGCATGCTTGCCTGGTGCTAGGCAAAAACATTCCTCTTTTCTTCTCCCAGGTGGGGTATTGTTTTTGTTTGTTCCTATGTTGTGCATTTTGATGTTTTTATATTGTAAATTGACCTGTGATCCTCAGATGAAGGATGATATAGAAATACAGTGGTACCTCAGGTTAAGTACTTAATTCGTTCCGGAGGTCCATTCTTAACCTGAAACTGTTCCTAACCTGAAGCACCACTTTAGCTAATGGAACTTCCCTCTGCTGCCGCACCGCCGGAGCACGATTTCTGTTCTCATCCTGAAGCAAAGTTCTTAACCTGAAACACTATTTCTGGGTTAGCGGAGTGTGTAACCTGAAGCATCTGTAACCTGAAGCGTATGTAACCCGAGGTACCACTGCATAATTATTATAATTAATAATAATAATTGTTAAACAGCGTCATAAGACGCAATGATTTATTCTACTGTTTTGGTTTCACTGAAGACAAATCAAGATTAGAATGAAGACTAAATTCCAGAGCCAAGATTACATTTTGGTAGCAGTAAACACTACCATTTTTCGAGATACGCACAGCAAGCATTGCTACCCACCTACATCTCAGCACAAATCAGAGCTCAGCATTAAAACAAAGAGAAAACAGACGTCTGGATGCCAAACAAACAAACATAAGAAGCTGAAAGTGTAAAAGTAAAATCTTTAGTTGCAAAGCTTTGTGTTATTTTGGATGGGGAGAGACGACCCACATACAAACCTGTTAACTGTCTCCGCAGCCCCTTATGCTGACAAGCTGAAGGAAACCTAGAGATTATGCTGAGCTGAAATGCTTTGCAGTTCGTACAACTTTTTGTCAACATGTAAGTTTAAGGGTGGTTTTAAGTTTGGGGTTGCTGGGTTTTTTTGTTTTTTTGTTTAAGTCTTGCAGGCTGCATGGTTGATTTGCAGTGACTGTTTCCATCCTGGAAGCCTTAGGGGAGATGCGGTGAGGGAATAAGCCAGAAGAGATTCCTTTTTCTTCGAGAAAGGGAAGTAATAAATAAAAGAGCACAAACATGGAATGAACTCAAAGGACATGAAATATGAATATCGGTTTCTCCGATGTTTTCTGACTCCATTCTCATTCCACCTACAGCTTCCTCACACCCCCCTCTTTTTTTAACTGTGGCAACAAGATTTTTCTAAAGACCTATGAATATTTCTCCTTTTCCCGAGCGTCGTTTCAAATGCTATTATTATGGAAAGTGAAAAATGGCTGTCAAAACCCAGCGCATCCAAAAAATAAAATTCCCTTTGCAGTATCTCACTCATGGCAAAAAGAGGATGAGGTTTCTATTATACCAGGCAAGCAGAATAAATAATTAAAAAACATAATTAAAAATGTTAATAATTAACAATCCCACTGCACCAGGTCTATCACACAGTCTGTTCTCCAAGCATCAGGAAAAAAAGCTCATTTTGTTCCATAGCACAGCCCCTGTCTGGAGAGCAAATGGAATCCCAGTGCAAATGAGATGTTTTTTCTGTGTCTGATGGGAAAACAAGTCTGAGCAAAGAAAGCCTCACAGATGAGCAAGAAGAGATTTTGAAGAATATTGGAAATGTTAAAATAAAATAAGATTGCAGCAGGCAAGGGGATGGGGGAAGAAACACACTTGATTTTGGGTGCGTCCACAATAAGTCCACATCCACACCATAGCTTCTGAATATTTACGGCTTCCCTCTGAGAATTCTGGGAGCTATAGTTTGTTAAAGGTGCTTAGAGATATTAGGAGGACCCTATTCCCCTCACAGAGCTACTGTTACAGCAGTTCCCTATGAAGATGGACTGAGTCCTAGCACCCTGATAACTGCAGTTTTGTGAAGGGAATAAGGACCTCCAAACTATAGCTCCCAGAATTCTTTGGTGGAAGCCATGACTGTTCAAAGTGGCATCATGGTGCTTTATATGTGTGGTGTTAATGTGGTCAAGTGTCAGGTGTAAGAGGATTCAAACCCCCACGGTAATAATAATAATAATAATAATAATAATAATAATAATAATAATAATAATAATTTATTATTTATACCCCGCCCATCTGGCTGGGCCTCCCCAGCCACTCTGGGCGGCTTCCATAGAAACCAAAAATACACTAAAATATCACACGTTAAAAATTTCCCTGAACAGGGCTGCCTGGCAATGGTAGGTTGCCAGGAATGGATAAGACAAGGAAGTTATTACCAAAGCTTTTTATTCAATATTCACAGAAAAAGGCTTAGAAATGCAGCCTCTTGGAGTAATGGTGTTGCTGTGAGTAAATCTCCACCCCCCTTCTCTCCTACTTCCTCATTGGTCAACAGCACCACCCACCTTATGGTGGCCGCTTAGGGCCATCTGCCTTTGAGCTCTTACCTCTCCTACTTTTATTGCTCGCCGGGTTCTGGGAGAAGGGGGGTCTGGAATGCTTTCTAGTGATAGCGTGTCAGCCAGCTGCTCTGGCTCTGCCTCCCCCTCCTCCTCTCCCATTATCTCCCAACTTCCCCCCTCATCTGCCTCTGAGCTGTGACCTCCCACAAACCAATGTTGCAAATCTATACTGTCTTCCTCTTCTCTGGAAGGGTCAAGCTGGGGAGGCAGTCTCCATCATTCCTCCTTTGTCCAAGAGAAAGCACGCCTAAAAATGCATGCTATTAAAAATATAATAGATTGTGTTAGGCAAAATGGCAGACAAAACTGTGAATGCTAGGAGAAGGTCACACTAAAATGCCAATGAATTTTCATGGGGACTTTTTGTTTTTTAAGCTGATTCAGAAACTGGACAGAGAACTGAACAACAAGGCTGGCAGAATAAAAACAGAATCATAGATTTGGCCATCCTAATTCTCCATCTCTAGATTTCTACTCCTGGAATAAATCACAGCTCTTCATTTACTGAGAAAGGAATGCACTCAAAAACACCACTGCTCTGGGGTGGCAGCAACAGCGAGGAGATAGACCTCTTCCTTGCCCCTAGTAGCACTAAGAGTATTAAGTCTGCTGCTAACTGCAAATCCCCATCTTCTGTTCTGTTTCTCGGTCACAATCAAGCGTGATGGAATGTTGGGAAAGTGGAAAGGAATACTGGAAAGTGGAAAGTGGCTTTTATATAGATCGATAGATAGATCATTGTACTGGCAGTAACAGTTTTACTACAACAATAAACCTTGGCTGCAACCTTTTAATCTGCTAGCTGGATTCCAATACAGAACTAGAGATGGGTAGATACAGGGTCAATGTAGGAACCAAAGAAAAACTGTCTGTCTGTTTATCCCATTTGTTTACCACCTAATCAGCAATGTCCTCTGGGCAGACACAGATACACAGACTTGAAATATTTTTATTTATTCCCTCAACATTTCAGCGATGTGTTAAAAAACCCAAAAGTGGAACTGCTTGTCTCAATGTCACCAAAAGCTTTGGAACCTTCACCGTAGGATAAGGGGCAGGAACTCTCCGCAGCAATAGAGCAAAAACATTTTCTACTTGAGAAAGCTGACCAGAATGAATGAATGGATTATTTATTTATTTATTTTCTAAAAGAAGGGGGGGAGGGGAAACCCTCCTAGCTGTACTGTAAATGTTCACTGTCAATAATCTCAATGGCCTTTCCCCCAGCTCCCATATTTGCAGAGATTTTGTGTGTGCTTGTTCAGTGAACTCTGAAAAGTAAAATAAACAGTAGTCTTCCTATACCCATCTTGAGGAAGGCTTTCCCTCCCTGATACTGGCACATAGACATGCACACCTCCAAATGCAGTGTGCATGCGGGGAGGAGAAAGCGAGAATATTCTGTTATATTCAGGGCTTCCCCCCACCCCAGCCAGAACTCAGTTCCGGCACCTCTCAGGTGGGCGCCATTGCCATTATAAGAAAACACAGAGGAGTTCGTGGTGAGTTCCGGCACCACTTTTTCTAGAAAAATAACACTGGTTATATGCATTGCTATTATAATCATAATGATTATAGTACTAAGATGTCCAACAGTCTCGAATTTCCCATTATAATGTCTCCTTTCCCTCACGTGCACATGCTCTGTAAGCATAATAATCTCATGGTGTTTCCATTCCTATCCCAGGAACCAGTGGCGTAGCGTGGGTTGTCAGCACCCGGGGCAAGGCAAGTAATTTGCGCCCCCTAACCCGTGGATTTGCGCCCCCTAACCCGTGGATTTGCGCCCCCTAACCTGTGGATTTGCCCTAACCCCAGATGTTGCGCCCGGTGCGACCGGCCCCCCCTGCACCCCCCCCACACTACGCCACTGCCAGGAACTATGAATTGTGGGGCAAGTCCGCTGTCAGGGCTGAAGGACAAATCAGGAACCAGAAATGAGCAGCTCAGAACAGACGAAAAGTCAATAGGTGGGTCCAAGGGGGGTGGCTCAGTCGAACAGCATCTGTCTTGCATGCAAAAGGCCTCAGATCCAATCATCAACATCTCCAAATAGAGCTGTCTAGAACCCTGTTAGGGCAGGTAATACTGAGCTGGGTGGACCAATGGTCTGACTTAATATAAAGGCAGCTTCCAATATTCTACTTCTCTCTCTCTCTCTCTCTTTCTTTCTTTCTTTCTTTCTTTCTCTCTCTCTCTCTCTCTCTCTCTCTCTCTCTCTCTCTCTCTCTCTCTCTTTGTGTGTGTGTGTGTGTGTGTGTGTGTTTAGTATTTTAAAATTATCTTCCTCCTTATGCTCCAACTATCTCTTTGCACCAGGCACAGTCATGATTATTTTTCTGGTCCCTGAAAGAACACCGTTCCCTGTTCTGTCCCTATTTTCCCATCTGCCGGGGGTGGGTAGGGGGGAGCGGAATACCTGATTAAAAATGCATAGCGTAAAGGCACCAGAGTCCTTCTTCTGGGTTCAGCTCTCCCCTCAGGGTCTCTAGATGTTAAATCTCCTGAGTGGGCGGGTGGTTGAGTGGGTGGATGGATCTTGCATTTAGGGAGAATGTAGGTAAATCGATGCAGGGAAGCATTGAGGAACCCTGCAATGTACAGCCTGCCATTTCACACTCTTCATCTCCTGAGGTATACTTTGATCAGAAGTTGCAGAATGATTATATTTTCTTTCCTAGGAAACGTTAAACAAACACAACAACGACAAAACAAACACAACTCCTCCCCCCCTTTACTTTAAAATCAGTTCTTACAGAGCCAATGAAGACACTGGAGAAGTGTCATTAGCTATATGTGATGTGTGTTTGGGGGTGGTGAGATTCAGGCACTGACTGGCAGTCGGAGGTTCATCCTTTGGGAGTCAATGGAGCATTGTCCCACTTAGACCTCAGTTGAAGTACATAGGTTGACCTTGTCCTGTTGTCTCCCAGAGCTGGGGCTTATCAGGATGCATAACCTGTCTGTGTAGCGGCACAGAAGGAGGGTGGTTTGTAGCCTTGCTTAGCCAGGGTTGCTTCTTGCTTGTGTATGCAGCTGACCGTATGGCTTGTTCAGACAATGTGTAGAAAACCTGGACCTTCCTCCAGGTTTTTGGTATTGGTGATAATTGTTTATGAGTATTGGGTAGGGGCATGTTGGGATGTCTCTGTGTCACCCCCCCCCCTTGGGTCAAGAAGTGTTTGGTGCAATCAATTCAGAGGGTTCAAGGAGAGCTAAGGTGCACAAGTATAATGGGGGGGGGCGCTCTTCAGAGATATCACAGTGGGTAGGGTTTTTGCTATAGAGATTGCTGTGATGGATGACCCACGGGGACAAATAGGGTCCTGCCCTATGATCCTCAATCTCACCTCAGTGAGCCCCCACCTTCCTGTCTTCTTACTTAAAAGGTAAAGGGATCGCTGACCATTAGGTCCAGCCATGACCGACTTTGGGGTTGTGGGGCTCATCTCGCTTTATTGGCCGAGGGAGCCGGCGTTCAGCTTCTGGGTCATGTGGCCAGCATGACTAAGCCGCTTCCAGCGAACCAGAGCAGCACACGGAAATGCCGTTTACCTTCCCACCGGAGCGGTACCTATTTATCTACTTGCACTTTGACGTGCTTTCGAACTGCTAGGTTGGCAGGAGCAGGGACCGAGCAACAGGAGCTCACCTCGTTGTGGGGATTCGAACCTGATCGGCAAGTCCTAGGCTCTGTGGTTTAACCCACAGCGCCACCCGCGTCCCTTGTCTTCTTACTTACAACCTTCTTATTTACAGATGCTAGGGCATAGCATGGGCTGTCAGCTTCTCCATCTTCTTCAATAGTCTCAGTGTTGCCCTTGCAGAACTCAGCAGAGAGGGAGATGGGGACAAGACTAGAATTAGCTGTGTCTGCCTATCGTTGGTTCTGACTCTTTTTCTTTTGGGGCTCCTTGCCTTCTGCCCCACTTCTCCTGATGCCCACTAGCCAGTACTGCTGAATGGGGTGTTCAGGATGTTGGTCAGGATGTTTATCCTCATGTATTCCTGAGATTCACATCCGTCCATGTTTTTTCTCTCTGCTGGCGTTCATTTGTGTGATCTCTCCTTGGTGAGCCCTTGGAAAAGTCATGGAGCCAGATTTGATGCAAAATTGCTAACTGCCACCCCAGGGCATTGAGATTTTTTTGTGTTGGGGGGGGGGATTCAAATCTTCATTCATACTAGCAGTAATCTCAGGTGTTTTTTTTAGTCCCAGTCTTTATATAGGTAATATGGCACCATCTTCACACAAGTTGTAGCTCAGTGACAGAGCAACTGATTTTCATGAAGAAAATCCCAGGTGTGATCCCTAGCATCTCCAGGTAAGGATGTGAAAGTTGGCAGTCTGAAACCCTGGAGAATCTCTTCCTGTCAGTGTGTATAATGATGAACTAGATGGACCAATGATACTAAGGTTTGTTGGTATGTATGGGGGTGGGCGTATTTAAAAAACAAATCTTAAGGGTGGAAAATCCCAAGGCAGCCTAGTGAAGCTCTCTCATGCTCTTGGCTAAGAAAAGCTGACTGAGACGGATTCGTCCAAAGGATTCTGGGATCTGTAGTTTATTCAGTCTTATGAGCATTGTTAGGAGACCAATATTCCCCTCATAGTGCTACAGTTCCCAGAGTTGCCTGGGAAGAGGAACTGATAGTTAAACCACTCTGACAATTGTTGCTCTCTGAGCAAAATAGGGTCTCTTAACAGCTCTCAGAACCCTTAACAAGCCACAGTATCCAGGAGGAAGTCCTGACTTTTTAAAAGTGGTATGATACTGCTGTAAATGTATAGTGCAGATGGGACCCAACTGTTGGAATGATAAACTGGGAAATGGGCAAAATGGAATGGACCATCCCTGGACAGGATACAGGTGGCTGTCTGTCTGTCTGTCGGGAACTGAGAACAGGCACATTCCAAATGGAATCTTTTTATTTTTTACAGGCTCCCCCCTTGTAATAAACAACTAAATGCAATAAAAGGACATAGAAGTTTGCACGTTGGAATCAGCTCAGACACATCCATCCATGAAGGAATAGTAAGTGAACAGTGCATTAGATTATGATCATTTACAAACACACACACACCTTGGAGGCAGAAAAATAAACCAACAAAGCATCATTTGCCAAGCAGCCACAATTGGCACACCTGATGTTGGGTCACAGCCTCCTCCTTTTTTGTGCTTTGCTGTTTATGACTAAATCTACATAAATCTCAACATGACAATACCAGGGAGCCTTAGCGACCAGGGAAAACATTTCTAGCAAGCTGGTCTTTGAGGAAATGCAAATTGGGTTTTTGGAAGCAAATACATACATGCACAGCACAACAACAACAACGATGCCTCAAGGAGAAGGCCAAGATGAGAGAAAATATTTTGTCTGCATACATGACTTGCATCTGAAAACGAGCTCCGATCAGTGATGCCAACTGACCCTCTTAGTGAGGCAAAGAAGTATCGTCCCTGCATGCATTCTTCACTGACACAGGTGATACATGCAAGCTGGCAAGCAGGGTAATGAGGGCAGCCATTCTGATCCTGGGAGCATCCTTCCAGGGATGCTATTTCCCTGGCTGTGCCAGGTGCATTCAATTAAGGCCCCTGGCCAAGAGGCATGTAGCAATGCACCAGAATAGGGCCAGATGTAATGGAAGTGCATTTGCCAAGCACTCTGCTGATGCAATGGGACATTTTTTATTATTATACTTCCACAGAGTTTCTGCACATGTCAACATTCACCAAAAAGCAGCTTACTCGGGGAGATGAGGCTGATAGAAGGCAGCATGGAATGACTGCTTAATTAAAAAATGCAAAGCACTACCTAACAACACACACACTTTCTGAGAATGAAAAGCACCCATTGTTATGTACCTGACTTCTGGTGGCAATGGACAGGCATTATGACCAGGTGAAGACCACTTGCCCCCCCACAATGGGGGGGAGTATCATGTGATGCATCATATGATGTCACATGACATGTCCTGCCCAATGGGACATGCCATGGGGAGAAGGCAGAGTGTGGCACTGGGCACCTCTCTCAGACTCCTTCTCCCTGTGGCATGTGCCTGGTGAATCGGGATGCACGGAGGGCGATCTTTGCCCTCGCTTCTCCCAGCCGCCTCCTGGCTCCCAGGTGGGGGCTGGGGCGCATGGAGTGCTCACGGAGGTGGCAGGGGATGTTGGCCCCCTCAATATTGGGGAGGCTGGGCCCCCTGATTCAAAATATTGAGGGGGCTGGAGCCCCTTGCGCCCCTATACCCAACACCGGTGTCAGGGGTGGAATGCATGGAGGACTAAGGAAATTCAGAGGTGCACTGTATACTGTGAGTAGGCCTGGCTTTCTTATCCCAACCTCCCTGCATGTGTTTTCATTCCTTATTCAGATACTGCACCCTGATAAGGATAACAGAGACCACAAAAGTTGAAGATATGACAGAAGCACAGGGAGTACAAAAGAAGAAATCTGGCATGTGGTCTCAGTCCAAAGGGTCATAGGATAGTTTCAGTTCTCTCCTCTCGGTGCAAAGAAATGCATTTATAGTACTAGGCAGCCTCTGCTTTCATGGATGGGGAATTGGTATATGAAACAAAGACAAGCTTCCTTTCAGGCAAAGATGTGTGCTCCCTCTGCATGTTAGACTAACAAACCTAGTAAAGTCAGCTTCTAGGGATGGGAGAAAAATTCGTTCAGTCCGCATTTTAAAGTGAGCTGACCTAATTTAACAATCCCAGGCTTGTAGTGAACATTGGAATAATCAATTGGGTTACAATTTTGCATTGCCATTTTGTTTTAAAAATGTGCACAAGTACAGTTTAATGTGCACATAATATTATTTCATGGGAGAAAGCCTTGACATGCATAACAAAACTGTGTCTTACTGGGAAGGAATGCATACCAAATGTGCACTTTAGAGGAAAGTGCATAAAAAATGAAATGCCAATTTCCCATGCTTTCTTTCCTTTTTTTTTAATGCCCATTTTGAGAAAGTGGTTTGAGTGCCAATTGTAAAATGGCTACCATTGGGTGGATGGCATATTACAAAATGGATGCTCTGGAGGGGTGTAGCATAATGGCTGCCTTATCTAAACAAGCAGAACAGGACACAGGATCATGAAATGGTGCAGGCATGCTTTCCCCAAAAACACCCCATCAGCCTACATCAGCCACCATCATGCTTGCTCATAGAGAGGTGTGTGTACGTCTCATCTGTTCGAAATGGGTTGGAGAGGGGGTGTCCAGTCCGCATTCAATGACATTTGGACATATTTAAAGGTAGGGGAGCATGTTGAGTGTAGGAGAGGCTAAGCCAGGGCAAGCAGGAATTTAGCAGGAAGAACAAACACCCTCTTGTGTATTGTGGATTTTTGAGAGGATATTTTCCAATCCCTTTTAAGGGCATCATAAGAGGTACTGGTGAGTATACTGCTGTGCTTGGGCAGCACATTGGTGACCCCTGAGCTAAAGCATCCTGGACAGATTAGCACCAAGTCTTTCCTTCATTACCACCATCAAAGAACACTCTGCCCTCTCCTCCCAAGGCAGTCTGCACTGCTCTCCAACAGCTCTTTACCATTAGGACCTTTCTCCTCATGTTTAGCCATAATCTGCTTCCTGTAGCTTCCACTCTTTTGTTCTAGTATTGACCTCTGGAACACCCATTAGTCCAAGGCCCCGCAACATTTTTTGAGGCCGGTCCAGTTCATTCCCCGGCAGACCTCTCAGTGGGCTGGAGCGTGCATGCCTGCCCGTGCACTCAAGCTATTTCCGGCGCTCTTCCGGGTCAGAACAGCATGTACGCACACGCTATTTCCGGTGCACTTCTGTGATGGAGGAGCGCCCCTGTGCATGCGCACATGCTATTTCTGGTGCTCTTCCAACCCAGAAGTCAGTCCCCACAGCGAGAAAAAAAATGGCACCACAATGGCACCACCAAAATGGCACCAAAATGGCACCACAAAAACAACAACAACGAATCCCCTCACTGATCCACGGAATGGCTGTGGGCCGGTTCCAGGAAGCTAATGGGCCGGAACCGGCCTATGGGCCTTAGGTTGCTGACCTCTGCATTAGTCCATCTAACCAGCCCTTTCTGCCTGGTCCTCGGGAATCTCTCCAGGCCACATTTTCCCCGAAGGCCACAGTGAACAACCATCTTTGCCACCTCCTTGAATGTTTTTCTCCAACAGGGATGACGCTTGCCTAGATGGAAGATAGAGCGCACGTGTTGAAATTCACTGGCGTGCAAATACAAATTTTACATCAGTTGCCTTTCGCCCACTTCTGCCATGTGTTTGGAGGGTTATCCAATAGGAACCTTGGAGGGTTATCCAATAGGAAATGTGGCCCTTGAGTCCTGTTCCTGCTTTGCAGGTTGCACACTTTCTGTATACGAATCTCCTAAACTCTGTGGCCCCTCCCAATCAACATGGCTAACAGCAATAATCCATCCGTGTTATGCAGAAGCATCATGGAAGGGAGAGCTTCCAAACTAACCTAAGAGCTCATTTTTTAAAAAGATCTGGAAGTTCTGGCATTGGTCACAGCTGGTGCAGCACACTCGACCCTTCTCTTGGCAACAGAAGGCATAGGTTGAGGTGAAAAAGCAATTTAAGCATATGGTCGTTTATGCTTGGTGAAGCTGTGATGCATCATATGGGACCCTCTCTTATGTGTCACAATTAGAAGATTAAGAAAATCCCCTGCTATTAATACTGAAAAGGGGAGGCTAGTCTTATGCATTTCTAAGTGTCTTCGTTGCTGCATTTCCATAGGGCTGCCTCCTCCACAATGTCCTGTTAGGATCTCTTAAGAGCATCCTCTAAAGTTGAGGTGGGGAATCTTTCTGTCAGCCCAAAGCCTACATTTCCTTCTGGGTATTCTTCTGAAGAATCATGTGCCAGTGGTGGGTGGGGCCAAGGGAACATGCAAGTGAAGGAATACATATGCATTTCACCTTTGTACAGTAGTTTTCACACACCCTACTCACACACCCTTCTTTATCCTCCACTCAGACAAAGATGAGGCATTATCAGAGTTCGAGGACAGATTCCAGCCAGGCAAAAAAGCTCAGAGTGTAAAGCAGGGCCAGTGAGGAATGTGTCCAGGGGAAATTTCTGAGGGCCAGATAGTGAAGTGTGAAGGGCTGAGGTTTCCTTGTTGCTGTTGTTTAGTCATTTAGCCCGACTCTTCGTGACCCCATGGACCAGAGCACGCCAGGCACTCCTGTCTTCCAGTGCTTCCCGCAGTTTGGTCAAACTTATGTTCAAGAACACTGTCCAACCATCTCATCCTCTGTCGCCCCCTTCTCCTTGTGCCCTCCATCTTTCCCAACATCAGGGTCTTTTCCAGGGAGTCTTCTCTGCACATGAGGTAGCCAAAGTATTGGAGCCTCAGCTTCAGGATCTGTCCTTCCAGTGAGCACTCAGGACATCCATTTCCTTCAGAATGGATAGGTTTGATCTTCTTGCAGTCCAGCACCATACTTCTTCTCCTCCAGCACCATACTTCTGCTCTAAAGTATACCTTTTGTGCACCAGGTCTGGTGGATTGGGTGCCTTTTCTCTTTAGATTCCTGCATGGAATTGTGATGGCTTAGACTATATGACATCTAGGGTCATTTTCAGCTCTAAAATCTTATGTTTCTATGACTATAACCTTTTCTGTAGGAGAACACAGCATTGCACAATTACATTAGGAATGGATACCAATTTTCCATGAGACCATATTATCTCAGATGTAGGGTTGGGTGAATATATCCATCTCCGTTTTCTAGTCCCCCCCCCCCCCAGTTTCCACATTTCTGCAATAATCCACGTTAAAAGGAATGAATAAACATTTGCCAGCATTTTTTTGTGCAAATTTTTCCTGATATATGAAATTCTATGAAGTTTGGCCAAATGTACAAATGCAAAAATCCCTAAAACAACACATTTGTGTGTGTGGTATTTTCGCCAATATTCATGCTTTTATGACGAATACATTTTCATCCACATTGATTTGGCTAGAGACACCTGCATTTTAAAATTTAGAGAAGTGTGACTTTTCAAAGGCTGGCTGTGTTTTGGGTCTTGCATTGTTATGGAAATTGCAAATTAGTTAGGTCAACATTTAAATGTGAATCAGTATTGCCCCACATCCTTCAGAGGTAATCTCTTTGGGAACACATGCTGGCAGCGGGTGGGGCCAGAACAGCAGTGGCTGAGGCCAGAGTCTGCCCTCTCTTTAGAGATTATTACTACCCCACACTGTTTCTCTCTGTGTTCCTCTATTGAGAGGAACTGCATGAGACAGTGATGATCTTAAGAGAAAAACAGTATGAGGTCGTGGTTATCTGTCCATCCAACCATTCACACTGACACATACACCATCCACTCACATCCATTCACATCCACAAGCTTACAAAGCACGCTGGATCAGATCAGAGGCAGCGTATATTCTAATCTAGTCCAAAGATAAGCATCACCAACATCTTTTGCAAATAAGCAGAATATAACATACATTTTTAACTGCAGACTGCATATCAATAGATGTTTTGATTGCTCCGGTGGAGGATATGGAAGAGGGGGGGGAAAGGGGAGGGGAGTGGGACCCTATGGAAGTACTTCATTGATGTCAGAAAGCCTGCTTTCAGAGTACAGAAATGTGGGTAAATCAGGTGTCTCTTCCCACTCCCCTTAATAAATAATTCTCTGCAACAGGCTAGAAGCAAGAGGGAATCTCACTCCCTGTTCACCTCTAGGAAAGTTAAACTAGATCTGCTGGCAAAGGGGAAATCGGGCTGTGCTGTTTGCCTGCCAGTGATGAGCAGCTGCATATATATGTGTGTGTATATATAGCCCGCTTCATAAGTTAATTAGCATTTGTTAGAAGGAGGAAATTGGGTTAAGGAATGAGAAGGGGGGGTGGGATTGAGGAGAAAAACAGATGAGAAGTTCATGGTATAGTTGGAGACACACAGTAATAAGCATGAATAAAATATGATTGTTGGTCTTTGCTCTACTGCCTTCAATCTCTGGGTTTTTTCCCCTCCTCAGTCCAAGAGGGTGGGGAGACCACTCTGATGCTGAATTTCGATGAAGCAATGTTTGGTTTTGAGACCTCCGGCATTTTGCAAGGGGGTAGCAGTTAATTGCTGCTAAAACATCACTTAACACCACTGACTTGCCTGGCAGGGGAAAAGACGCTTAAATGAAGGCTGCCGTCTTAAAACAAACTAAAGAGAGGGCAAGCACCCTTGATCACAGTGGCGTGTATTTCTGAGTACACATGCGTAGTTCATGCCACAATTAGCCAGTTTTGGGTCCATCGAAAACAAAGCAAAATCACAGTTTTGCTTTATTGCTCTCCCTCCACCCATCCTGGAAAGCACATAAGGAAATGATGATGAGAATAATTATAGATCAGCTTTACTTGCAACCATTTTTGAAGCCATCACAAGATTTATTCCTACACTTCCCCTGTTTCCTAGGAAATATATATATGTCTTTTGAATTTTAGTTAAAAACAGTTTTACGAAGCTGCAGGAGGCCAGGTTTAAAATCTCTCATCCACATGCACCTGTCATTCAAAAGTTACTTCTGCAATGATCAATGAGTTACTGGAATTTGAAGTGAGGAGAACATCTATTGAAGCTAAAGAAAGAGATACTTCTATATTAATGTGTATAGTCAAGATGCATACTGGACTGGAAAGTGGAGAAGTAAAAAAGGAGCATTCCTTAAGCTGTGCTTTATCATCCGTATTAGAAATGTGGTGTATTGATAAGAATACTAAAAACTGTAAGTTTCAAGGCAATTTACAAGCACGCAGTGAAAGTAAACCGAGTCTATGGTTGATTTAAAGCACATTTAAATCACACGGCTTCCTCCAATGAACCTTGGGAACTCTAGTTTACCCACACAGACCAATAATCCCCACCACTCCTAGAAACTACAGTTCCCAGATGCTTTGGATAAAGTCATGTGCTTTATATGTGATTTAAATGAAAGGTGTGCATATGTAGAGAAATAGGTTTTTAAACAATAAAAAATAATAAAGAGTTTGAAAAACCACACATTAAGACCCCTCTTCCTGGATATGACAGAGAAAGCAGACCCTCCAAGTGTCCCTTTTTTCCAGGGAGGTCCCAGATTTAGAGAACCTGTCCCGGTTTCTGATCATGAAGGGCACGTGTTGCAGTGAAATCATCTAAACTGCCTCCTTGTTGTGGGGTGGGACTGTTTGGATAGCCACAACAGCCCCTTGGTTGCCCCTTGGTTGCTGGGGCAGAAATTTGGCCTGTTGGGTCATCCATTGGCTACTGAGGGGCTATTTAAGCTGCTGCACATTGCTGGGAGCTTTCTCTTTCCTGCAACGTGCATCAGATCACTCGCCATCCCACACTATATTTAGGGCTGTTCTTTGGCCTTCCTATGCCTGTCTAGGGGTCGTCTGTTTTGGAGCAGGGGCCCGGTAGGAATTTTGGCATTTGGCTGATTGGCTGGTGCCACTTGGTTTTTGCCTACTGTGTAGCAAACTGTCACAACTTTGTGAGGCTGGGCTTAGGCATTGTGTGATGGCCTGCGAATCCGATTCAGAGGCTGAACCGGAGGAACCCCAGTCTGCACAAGAGTCCCCGCCTCCAGGGCCGGCTGAGCTGGGGCGGGGCCTTGGATCTGAAGCACCTGCACCTGTGCTGGTTCCTCAGGAGCAGGCACCAGGTGGTTCCACTCTGGCTCCGGAGGTGATTGAGGACACAGTGCCTACAGGTGCGCCTCTCCCGGCCCTGCCAGAGGAAGGTGAGTCTCCCCCGGGGCCCAGTAACCCTTCGGCCTCTCCTGAACTGCAGAGGCTTAGGGCAGAGAGGCGGAGGGAACTGGTTTCTCCCAGGAGGAGTGCTCGCCTTAAGTCCAGGAGAGGCGGGGCTCCTGGGGGCCGGGGCCGCCCCTGGCCTCAGAGAAGATAAAGGCCAGTCAGCCCGGTCCCAGGTTGTGGGATCAACGTCGTTGAGTACCTGCTCATGCCCGGACCCAGACCTGACCTTCCAGTGTTCCTGTCCCCGCCCGGCTTCCTGCTTCGGACCTTCCAGTGTTCCTGTCCCCGCCCGGCTTCCTGCTTCGGACCTCGCCTCGCTCCTTGTGAACTGTTTCCAGGCTAGTGACCCAGGACTGGACTTTGACTACAACAACGGTAACGTTCCCCCCGGGACCAGCACACATTGGTTCAATGTTTTGTGGAGGGGAAGTGGTTGGCTGTGCCTGCTCCTCCATCACTGCTGCTAGAGAATTCTGTTAGATGAATCTAGGGACTTGCCTTGCTTTTGTCCAAACCCTGTCAAGGGGCTAGGGCCATGCCAGAGCCCCTGGGAGCATCTGGGGTGATCCGTGAGATTGAAGCCAGCTTCTCGCTTCCCCAGGATGCTTTCCCTTACTGACATATGGAGGTGCCCAGTGCAAGTCCTGTTCCTGCCACTGTGCAGGTTCAGGTAATCTGGAACCAATGCCTAAGCAACCACTCACGTGCTGTAATCAATAAAGTTATGGCCAAAATTAATTCCAAAAACCGTAAACTAAATTCTGTGTCTGTTGTGTCTTTATTTTGGGGGTGGTTTTGGGGGTCTTCACATGCAAATCTACCAAAGAATAAAATGAGATCGGGGTTAAGGGGTTTTCTCAGGATGGTGGAGGGCGTGTGTGTTGTGTCCCGTTGGTGGAGTTGTGGGGGCTCTCACCTTTCTTCTGATAGGAAATGCTCTGCAGCAGGAGGTGATGAGAAAAAGGAGGTTGGAGGAGAATCAGTTGGGGGGAGGAGTGAGGAATGCCCCCCATTTTCATCTGAGAAATGTTGGAGGGTATGCTCATACACCCCTTTCTATCCTCCATTCAGCCAAGGAAGACACATTATTGGAGCTCAGCCAGGCTAAACCACCCCCAGATAACGTGTTGCAAGACCAGTGAGGGTATGGCTTGTGAATGGATGACGTTGCTGGCCAAGGGGTGTGCCTTGGGAGAGTCCTGGCGCACAGGTGAACAGACCTGAAGGACTATATTTGGCTCCAGGGCCTGAGATTCCCCACCCCTAGGCAAGACAGGATTAGACCACAGCATGAACTTGGACTTCCTAGTAGGGAGTAAATGAATGAAGCAGCCAGCAAGCCCCTCTATTTGTGTTACGTGGTGTCAGAATTGCAGCGTACACATAACTTCTGGTTAAAGGCCCGGGAAACAAACAATAATTTGAAGGGTATTCAGATCCAGCTCTTCAGCTTCAAATTTGGAATAATCCTTGGAGAACATAGGAAGAAAGTGATGGCTGGTCAGCCAGCCTGTTTGACCTTCTAATTGCTAAGCCTATCAAACTGGCAATGGTTCTGTTTTCTTAGCAAAATATCCTGCCAGAGAATCACAGCAGAACTATAACAAAAAGGAGGGAATTTTTAAAATGCAAAATAAAATATTAAAAGCAGCACAATGCCTCACTCATCTCTTCATTTCAAAGGGTATCAGTTGTGTGTGAAGACCCCCCCCCCAAGACCTCCCAATGAAAGACACAGTTAACACCAATAATAGTTTAAGATTATTGGCATAATTTTGGCCATAACTTTATTGATTACAGAATGTGAGTGGTTTGCTTAGGCATTGGTTCCTAACTAACTGCACCTGCCCCTTGGCAGGGCAGCACTGACAACTGGACACCGGCAGAAGTCAGTAAAGGTAAACAAACTGGGGGAGCGCTGGTCCTACCACAGATGCAACCTCACCCCAAAATGCTCCCAGATGCTCTGGGGTGGCCCTAACCCCTGGAAGGGGGTCGGACAAAAGCATGGCAAGCACCTGCTAAATTACTTTAGCGGAATACTCTATCACACATTGGGAGGGGCAGGTGTGACAACCTCCCCTCACCACACTTTGAACCAATGACTAACCTCTAAACCTTACAAAGTTGTGACGATTTGCTACGCGGTAGGCGAAACCCAAGTGGCACCAGCCAATCAGCCAAATGGCAAAATTCCTACCAGGCCCCTGTCCCAAGAACAGATGACCCACGGTGGCATATCAAGGTCATAGCAAGACCCTAAATATAGGGAGGGAGGGCGGGTGATCCGATGCATGAGGAGCTAAGAGGAAGCTTGTCGCAATGTGCAATGATATAAATGGGTCCGCCAGCTGCAAATTCTCTCAACCCCATTCTCCAGAATTACCCCAGCAACAGAGGGACCCAATCGGGTTGTTGTGGCTATCTAAACAATCCCACCCACACAAACGGTGAGGTCAGTCTTACTGATCACACCGCAACACGTGCCCTCCGTGAAGAGGGCACAATTTTAAGTCAAGAGAGTCACAAGGGTAGAGTGGTAAAAATAAAATTAAAATCAAACTTAGTTCTTTGAAAAGTTACAGGAAGAAAAAAGAAAGGCTCCACAAGCACAGCGAATGGAAAGGGCTGAGTTCTGCACTGCTTCAACCAGGTAGAAAGAAGAGTCATATATACATCAACAAAACAACAAGAAAATGCAACACATGAAGAGGACAAAAGAAATCCCTGATTGACACTGAATATGCATATGATAATTCCTTCCAGTAGCACCTTAAAGACCAACTAAGTTAGTTCTTGATATGAGCTTTCGTGTGCATGCACACTTCTTCAGAACTAACTTAGTTGGTCTTTAAGGTGCTACTGGAAGGAATTTTTTTTTTTTTTTTTTTGACCATGGCAGACCAACACGGCTACCTATCTGTAACTGGAACTATGCATATGATGTTAATTTACTTATTTAGTGCATTTGCACCCGTATTCATCAGACAAACATTGCTCCCAGAGTTGTGCATCTACATCCAATTCTAACAAGACTGTCCCTTCCTGCAGGCTTATAACCCAAAATATACAACACATAAGGAAACAGGGGCAGGGAGGGAAGCAGGGGGAAAGCAAACCCAGGCACCAGTTCTTAAATAATAGCTCTTAGAATTACCATCTTGAAATAGTCCAGATGCAAAAGGTGCCTATGGAGCTTGTCTTTCATCAAAGCTGATGGAATGAGCCCTGCTTTTCATATCTTACTGAGGCGGCTTTCTGGTAAGGCTGCTACTCTGTGTGGGGGCTTACCCACACTTGCCTTTCCTCTGTGCTTTCCAAACATGGTCCATACTTTAAAGCTCAGTGTCTGAGCTCTCTCTCTCTCCCCCCCCCCCCTGCTCCTGAGCTTTCCCCCTCAAAAACCTTTTCTTTACAACTGAATCGGAGCAAATGGCAATCCATGGGCAACCTGAATTGCTGTTTGTTGTACTTCAGCTTTAAACAGCAGGGGTGGAAAAGTGTTTGGACACGTAGCTTTAAAGCACAGACCTGTGCCTGGATAGTGCAGGGCAAAAGTTAAGTGTGGATATGCCCTCAAGTTGAGGGAGAGGAGGCTTGGTGAAGTTGCATTTATGTGCATAGTTGCAAATTTAAAAATAATGACTGCAACACATTGCACCGCAATGGAGGAGACAAATATTCCAGGTGATTTGCGGGATCTGCGTGCAAGAGCCAGTGTGGTGTAGTGGTTAAGAGCGGTAGACTCGTAATCTGGGGAACTGGGTTCGTATCTCCGCTCCTCCACATGCAGCTGCTGGGTGACCTTGGGCCAGTCACACATCTTTGAAGTCTCTCAGCCCCACTCACCTCACAGAGTGTTGGTGTGGGGGAGGAAGGGAAAGGAGAATGTTAGCTGCTTTGAGACTCCTTCGGGTAGTGATAAAGCGGGATATCAAATCCAAACTCTTCTTCTGTGCTCTCCCTTTGGAAATAGAGGACACCTTCCAACAGAGCCCTGCTTTGAAGTCTGTGGTGCACCACCTGTTGCTGGTCTCCAACTACAACCAGCCCTAGCTGGCATGGCCAAACATCAGGGATAATGGGAGTTACAGTTTGATGATATATGGAGGCTACAGGCTTAAAATCCTTAGGTAAAGGTAAAGGTACCCCTGCCCGTACGGGCCAGTCTTGCCAGACTCTAGGGTTGTGCGCTCATCTCACTCTATAGGCCGGGAGCCAGCGCTGTCCGGAGACACTTCCGGGTCACGTGGCCAGCGTGACATCGCTGCTCTGGCGAGCCAGAGCCGCACACGGAAACGCCGTTTACCTTCCCGCTAGTAAGCGGTCCCTATTTATCTACTTGCACCCGAGGTGCTTTCGAACTGCTAGGTTGGCAGGCGCTGGGACCGAGCAGCGGGAGCGCACCCCACCACGGGGATTCGAACCGCCGACCCACAAAGCTCATTGGGTGACATTGAGCTAATCACTGTTGCTCAGCCTAACCAACCTACCTAATACAGGTTCCATGAGCAAGGCCAGCCCACTCATGAGGTGGGGTAAGTTCGCTGCCTTGGGCAGCGGAAGTCCAAGAGGTGGCACCCCATGGATGCCCTGCTACCAGCAGAGAAGCAGTGGCAGCAGCAGCAGCTTCTGGTGAGATATCACGAAATCTCACAGAGTGCATGAGTTCTCATGAGATGTTGGCGATATTTTGCCAGATTTGGCAGAAGCTGCTGCCACCTCACAAAGGAAGATAGCAGCGGGGTGGCGGCACATTCCTGTTCTGACACACTGCCCATGGCTGTGAGGATAAATGGGAGGGCACCATATAGCACAGTATAGAGGAAATGTGAGACAACCATTTCTGGAGTGGCCATAGGCTCTTCAGCCCTGCTCTGAAGCCAGCACTCTAACCTATGGTTACCAGGCGTCCCCGTTTCCCGGGGACAGTCCCCAGATTTTACAAATCTGTCCCCAGACAAAATCCATCCCCGGATTTCATTTAATGTCCCTGGATTTATATTTTAAGTGTTGTAGATTTATTAGTAGAGGGTGGATGTTGTGTGATTGGTTCAACGGCACAAGACACATCATATGGGCACTCCTGGCGAGGCAAAAAGGTGGGTTCCATGGCAGCAAGCAGCTCCTGAAGCCAGCCAGAGCCAACTGCGCTACCGGGCTGGTTCCAGGCTGCTGAGACTGCTGATGCCACCGCCACTGCTGAGGGGGAACCAGCGCGTCAACTGGGGGAACTGCTGACACCCCCCCCCCCGTGACCCAAATCGAGCCGAGCGCGAAAGCACCTGGCCACCCGGCCGACTGCCTAGTGGCGCTCTGGGACCAGGAAAACACAGAAGCCAAAGCAGGAAGAAGGAGAAGGAGAAGGAGAAGGAAGAGAGAGAAAGAGGAAGGAGAAAAAAGAGGGGAGCCCCGACCTTGCTGCGGCAAAGAGGTAGGAGAGCACTAGGAGGGCAAGAAAACATGGCTGAGCCCAGGCCCAACCCGAGCCTACTCCATGGCAGCTAGTGCTCCAAGAAAGCAGGCTGGGGCCCAGAGGAAGGCCGCATAACAGAGGAGACCGTAGAAGAGAAGATATTACTTCTTTTTTTAATAACTTTTTTTAAATAACTTTTTTCTCTTAAAAGAAAATGTGTCCCCAGATTCTTTGAAAAAAATCTGGTAACCTTACTCTAATCCAGCAAGAGCCAATACCATGCCCCACTGTAGTGAAGGGCTCCAACTCCTAACAGCTCCAAGCCATGTGGAGGACATTGCATTGGGTACCACACTCTAACTCCTACAGCACATTGGCTCACATTTTGTATCTGGTGCCTTCTGCACTCTTAACTGCTGCATTGCTGCCAGGAGTCTATTTTCTATTACCCCCTCCCCCCCCCCTTTCCAAATGCTGGAATCATAGAGAAAACAGTCAGCCTCTTTGCATATTTGGTTGCCTTCCAGCTTCCCTAGGAAGAGAGAGAGAGAGCGCGCAAAGCTGCCCCTGAAATCCTACAGAACACTCAAATCTGTTAATTGCACTTTATTTAACTGACATTTCTTCAAGCATGCCAAGGAGTTCTGCCTGCGTAAAAAGGCAGGTGAGGAGGTTTAGTATTAATTTAGGTTTTAAGGGGCCCACTTTCTGCTTTCATTCACACCCCTGGCAAATCCGAATTAAACAGCCGGAGACGCCTACCTTCCTCCACCATCAACAGCAGCAGAATTTCTCCCCACCCCACCCCACCCGCAAGCAATCTGTTTTCATGCCACGAACAATCGAAAGCTTCTTGCATTCTTCTCGCAGAAATAATAGACACACACCTGCGGCATGCTTAGCTCAAAAGGAGGGGGGGCGGACCGTGTTTGGGTAATGGCAACATTCTCCTTTGCCCTCCCAAACTGTATTATATGCAATTGAAACAGCCTTGGGAAGGAGTCAGAATGAGCACACGCCGTGGGAAAGGAAACAACCTATGTGATTATTTTTTGTTTGTGTGTTAACTCTGCCCTTTGCTGTGATCAGGGAATTGAACTGGCATGTTTATTTCTTCTGTTCGTTCTTTCTTCTTTTGGATTCTGCAGATATGGACTGCAATTGATCTAGTTCATTTCTTTTGCAGGCCAACTAAGGTTGATTTCTCTCCTTCACCCTCCAAGCAGCTGGAGACCACACCATGGTCCCAATTGGACTGGTTCAAAAGATGTGATAAAAGGGGCCACTATTCTGGCTCTTAACATAAAGTAATGATTGTGTGTGTGTGTGTGTGTGTGTGTGTGTGTGTGTGTGTGTGTGGTGCTGTGGGTTAAACCACAGATCCTAGGACTTGCTGATCAAAAGGTCGGCAGTTCGAATCCCCTCCACAGGATGAGCTCCCATTGCTTGGTCCCTGCTCCTGCCAACCTAGCAGTTCGGAAGCGCATCAAAGTGCAAGGAGATAAATAGGTACCGCTCCGGCGGGAAGGTAAACGGTGTTTCCGTGCGCTGCTCTGGTTCGCCAGAAGCGGCTTAGTCATGCTGGCCACATGACCCGCAAGCTGTACGCCGGCTCCCTCGGCCAATAAAGCGAGATGAGCGTCGCAACCCCAGAGTCGTCTGCGACTGGACTAAATGGTCAAGGGTCCCTTTACCTTTACCTATATATAGAGAGAGGTTGTAGCTAATGAAGTTCTACTCAGAGTAGACCCATTGAAATGAATGGATCTAAGTTGATCCCCATATACATTTAAAGCCATGTCATACAATCATGGCATCCCCCAAATAATCCTGGGAAGTGTAGATTATTAAGTGTGTTGAGAGTTGTTAGGAGGCTAATATTCCTCTCAGAGAGCTTACTATGGTTTAGTAATCAATGCCATTTCCCACGGAATTCTGGAAATTGTAGCCACCCTCTATCCTTGAGGAAGGGCCAAAGCATCTGTTTCATGTACAAAAGGCCCCAGGTTAATCCCCTGGCTTCTCTAGGTTGGGCTGAGAGAGACACCCTCTCTGAAACCATGGATGGCCATGACCAATCAATGTAGATGATACTGAGCTATATGGACCAGTGGCAGCTTCCTATGTTCCATGTTCCTATCTCCTGGTGGTTCTTTCCCAGCTATAGCTGGAAATGTCAGTCTAGGATCTCTTGTATGCAAAATGTACTTTCCACCACTGAGCTACAGCCCTTCCCCATCTTGCCTTAAAAATAAGTAAATCTGAAATTACCCCTAAATTATTATCAGATCGACAGTTAAAAAGCTGTTGTGAAATCAGCTATGGTTTCCACAGATTCTATCGTTGTTTCTTGTTTAGTTTTCCCTCCCACCCCCACCCCACCCCCGTTAAAAAGAGATCTGCCTGGGAATAGAACTAGAGGCCCTAATGGTTCATGAGAACAGTGATGGTTCCAGACCCATTCAAAGCTTGAAATGCTAACAATGTCCCTTCAGGGAACAGGGAAGATCCATTCCAAGTGCTGCAAACTCAGGAGGTTTGGATAGGAAGCAATGTAGAATCTTAACTGAAGCCAAATGCTCTGAAACGTTTTATGTCCATTAGGCCTGAAAGAACTTCTGGCCCCAGGACACTGATTTCCTGTTTATGATTTCTCTCTTTTATGCAAGATTCCTTTTCTCGTGTAAAAATCTAACTTAAGGCGTAGGCTTTCCCCCAGGTTTAGGATGAAGGGAGTGCTAATTTCTGCGTATCTATCTTGGGAAAGGAAGGATGGAGAAAAAAATGAAGATATCCTCCCATACAACTGCTACAGATAATTGAAACAGATGTGTTGGTTTGTCATGTGTTGGGTATTATTTTTTAACATAATTCCACATTTGTAAGGAATCAGGCCTTCAGTATGTGTAATGGAAATTGGGGTTGCTCGTGCGTAAGTTGCCGCCACTCTTGGCAAGGTTGCCTGGATAAACCTTTCCCTGGCTGGACAGCCCTGACTCCGTGGCTGTCTCAGTCACTGGCAGAATCCGTCAGTGGGTGTTTCCTGAACTTCTTCCAGCATAAAAGTTCCTTGACGCCAAGTCTCCGCCTAGCCTCCCTGCGTGGAAGTCTTCTGCGCAGGGTGGGTGTGGGCAGCGGAGGACCCGTGCTCTCCCCGCTGGTCTCTGGCGAAGAGTCCTGGAGCCATCTCTCCGAAGCCCGCCTCTGCCCCCCTTTCTCCCTGGTGTCACGCTGATTTCCTTCCCCGGCCGATGAGTCCCCTCTCTCCCTGCTGGGCCCTTCTCCGGCATCGCTTGGGAGCCTTGCCTCCACTCCTGGCTCCAATGGCAGTTCCCTGACAGTATGGTTATACCTACACCCTGGAACCCTTTGTCCATTAACATTAAACAGATGTCTGCTATCATTGTCAGCTAAAAAAATAAATAAACCAAATTGACATATATTTTTTAAATGTAATTTTATTTTATAAAGTATATATTTTAAACTGTTGGTTTTATTTATATTTTGACACCCCCCACTCCCCCCCCCCACAATTAAGCAGTATACAAATTCTGTTCTATATAAAATAATCTATATAGAATAATCATAAGCTTCTCTGTGCCCTGGCTATACAACTGTCAGTGTACCAGGAACTCTGAATTGCCCATCTCATACCTGAAGGGAACATAAGCACCTGGAATTTATTTTACAGAGATTAATCCCTGCTTTCTATTTATTGAGAATATATTCCTTCTGTTTGGGTTAATAGAAACATGAATACAACGGGCTGTATCCACATTTTCATTCTTCTCTGTGCTAGCAGACAGGTGAGTTTTAATACTGCACAGCAGAGAACACCAGCTCAGCAGTTGTACTGTTGCTAACTCACAGCACAACAGATTGTACAATCTAATGTGCTACACAGAAACCTGCTTATGCATTCTCTTGAACAACAACGTTCTGCTGCTGCAAAACATTTTGCCAGCAGATCAGGTATACTGCTAGGCGACGCTAACTTAGCACTGCATTAGACACAACCCAACATCAAATAACTGGACCAGTTTCTTTACTGAATTCAGATATAAAGCAAAGGAAGGAAAGAAAATCTGTGGCCTTCCAGCCAGAATGCCTTAGACAGGTCTTCATGTGGTACCAACAGGATCATAATGTAGGTCACAAGCAAATCTTTCTGGGGAGGACACTCATTCATTCATTTATACATACATACATACATACATACATATATACATACATACATACATACATACATACCACACCTTTTTCCCTGGTAGGGCTCAAGGCAGCTTACAAGTAAAAGCAGGAATTGCAAAAAACATAGGGGGGAAAGGAATTCATATTCATTAATAGAATTAAAACCAGGACTTTTTTTTTCAGTCGGAACTCTCTGGAACTCAGGCGGGCACCATTTCCATTATAAGAGAACAAAGGGAGGCATTCATGGTGAGTTCCAGCACCTATTGGAACAAGAAGTCTTCAACAAGAAGGGAGCCACCTTTTGAGGTTAGGGGGAACTGGAGAAAAATCTCCCATGAAGATCTCAGAGTATGGACAGGCCTATAGCTGTCAACTTACAGATTTGAAAATAAGGGACAAGCAGCCTCGAAAATAAGGGATCAGCAGCCAAATTAAGGGATTTTAGTCAACCAGCAGCCAAACGAAGCCTCAAGTGGTGGTTCCCACAGTGCAGCAACCCAGCAAAGGAGATGCAGCAAGGAAAACCACCGTCACCTCTCCGCTGGGAAGCGCTGAGCAAAGGTGAGTCCCCAGGCAACGTGGCCGATTTGATCAGCACAAGGCATGCAAGCTCCCCAGTCATTCTTAGACTCCTTATTGGGTGAGCAACACAGCCAAGCAATACAGTTGGAGCCTCCCTCCTTCCTGGCCAGCAGGGAGGGAGGGAGAGAAGCTGCTTCCTTTGAAACCGGGGAAATTTAAGGGACATCATCAATAAGGGACAGCAGCGGGAAACAGCGCTGGGATAAGGGAGTTTCCTGCCAAATAAGGGACGGTTGACAGCTATGGACAGGTCTGGGTAGGTATATATGAGAGGAGGCCATCCTTTTTATGCAAACAAACACCAAACAGCGTGAAACATCTCAAATTCAGGAGTGGGGGCTTAATGCAGAATCATAATCAGTGGCAGTTTAAAAATTCATTCCAGCGTCATTAATTAAAAGCAGATTCAAACAAAACTAAAGTTTTAAAAGTCCGTTTAAATGCTGCAAAGGCAAGTGTACTTCCTGTGTGCATTTCACAAAGGCATAGCCATCACTGAAAAGCCTCTGCCCCTTGTAATGATACCTGAGTATCATTACCTGGGATCCAGGTGAATGTCATGACCTGACACCCACTGTGGTCAACACAGCAGGCAGGCATTTCTGAGCATATACTGCTTTCACAGAGCACTAATATTTCTGCTTTGAGTCTGTTTCTACTGAACAATAACTTACAGTTCACTATCAGCAGCTAGCAGGACACCAAGGAGAGGTTGTGCTGTTTAAGAATGCAGGAGATCTGCCAAGTTCTTTCAGGTTGTTCTTCAACTGGAAGGTGAAGCACAGAGTACCCCTATACTGACATGCTCTCACCCTCTTGTCACAGAACATGTTTCTGATACACAACTGACCTCAGCCTGCTAAGTGCTGAGCCTGCATAAACATGTTCTCAGTCACAACCACAATGTATCTGTGCCGTTGTCCTTCATAAAAGTATATACCTAGCTAAGCAGAGGTTTTTCATGCACCTCAACCTGTTTTTTTATGCTAACAAGCAGGGCCTCGCTTATCAGCTTCACATACCAGAAAGGCGAAGTGGCCTTGAAGAGACTTGATGCTCCAAACTGAGTGCTTCATGTAACAGACTACCCCAAATGCAACATTTTGCATGAGATAGAAGAATAGTGAATTTATAAACTTTGTTCAGAACTATCTGTTGCCATGGTACAGCTAATAGGCAGGAGCATTTATTTATTCATTTATTTATTTATTTAGTAAACCAATTAGAAGTGAACATGAAGAATCCACAACCTGTCTATGCGTTCTTGTATCCAATCATGTTGCTGAATGGGATCATTCACGAGCTAACCATGTAAAGAGAATGTTATAAAAGTGTATTGAATTTTGTATTTGGGTCCAGAATTTGGAGAATTTCTCTGGATCATTTATTCTTATTGCAATCTGCAATAAATTCGAACTCTTTCCACGATGCTGCTGTCTGTACTTAGCTGAATAGGACCGGAGTATTTCCAGACCCCCTTTTGTAGGGTAACAGTAGTTATCAATCTGATTGTCATTTGATAAAGAGGCATGAGTAAGCAAACCACACCACCAGCCTGTAATTTGTATGTTTACCTGGGAATATGTCTCATTTAACTGAATGGGGGTTACTTTTGAGTAGGCACATGTAGAATTGCACTGTAAGCCCTTTTAGAAAGCTGTATGAGCTTCTGGCAGCTTCTGCAGGTTGTGGCTATAAATTCCATTTGTTATCATGAACTGGCAAATACATAAAGTGGATTCATATACATGCATATCTATGGATTGCTCATTTCACTTAAAAGTAAAGAGGAACTTGAGTCCATCTCATTTTCCTCACAAAGTATAGTCTGCTCGAAACCAAAGAAAGCTGTGCGGGGCCGAGTGATGCATTGTGCAACTGGTCTGTGCTGTAAATACTCTGTAAATAATTTGTAGGTTATTCATATATCTCTATGCACAATTTGTAAGAGGCTTATAAATATATTATTAGGCTTTTATAAATCATGGCATGCCTGATCCTTAAAGCAGAGCTGTATTGTTTCCTCTGACATTAAACACAGCAGTTGGCCAAGGCTGTTCCCTCCACAAGGACTGTGATTTTAGGGAACTTTATAAAATACATAGCACCATTCAGGGAAATCTGATAGCCAGCGGAACTGGCCTGCCTCCTCCTCCATTCAATCAACCAACAGGTTTACACTCTGGGATAGTTGATTCAGCAGGATCAAATGGTAAAGATTTTTCTTTTCTTAACTTCTGCCCTTCAGAATTGCATGCTTCAGTGCTCCTTCAGGAAAGAAGTTCAGTTCCAGCAGGATTGTAAACTAGCAATGCCACTCAATTCTGTGTAATGGACTCAAAATATGAATTTTCTCATCTTGCAATGTTCAGTGGCATAGTGATTCTGCAAGTTTCCTTGCCTGGAGGTTCTTAGCCCGTTCGTAATTAAAAGGGAGGTGTATTGCAAACATATATGCCTTGTTGTTGCTGCTGCTGCTGTGCCTGCTTCTCCCTATGATGTGTCCTAACAGCCTCTTACCAAATGAACACCACACGTTTATGGGTGAATGGGTCAGTCCATTTCAAGTTTATGCCAGTGTTGCAGAGGTTCGTTCGTATGTCTGTTCCATTATGCGTTATACTAATCCATTGGTGTGTGTGTAAATTTGTGTTTTAATATGCATTTTATCACAAAATATTATTGAAATGTATTTTATATCAACCAAAGCATTTTATCCTAAAAGACACATTTTAATGCCTTTTAGTACATTTAAAAAAAAACCATATATATATATAACAAATTTCAGAGAAGTGCCACATCCAAAGGACTATTTGTTAGTCTGGAAGGTGCAAATTAAGATGGTTCACTTAAAACTGTAGACTGGACGAATTCCTCTTCCACCCCACCTCACCCCACCCCCGATTCTATGACCTAACATTTTATTTGGGTCTAGTCAAATCTGTCAATTTTGGTATCTCTCAGTTTTTCACTTTTCCCATCTTCAGTTCATCATATTTCTGCACCAGTTTCCTGAATATTTGTCAGCATTTTATTGCACATTTCACCTAGTATACATAATTTTGTATGCCATTTTCTTTAATAATTTTATAAGCTATTTTCATGAATATATGCATTTTTATGTACATATTCTTATTCTAATACACACATTTTAGTGCCCCATTTTGTTTTTATGGAGAACTGTACTGCAAACTTCAGAAAAGCGAACATTTTGACGAGAGCCCTTTTTGTTTTTAAGAAATGCCAGGTAAGTTTGCATAAAAATGTGAACTGCAATGAATCCCTAAGTCTCCCCCCATCCCAAATTCCATCACCTTACAATTGGGAATATAGAAACACAGCCTGCCATGACTGCAGCACATAATTAAATTGGGGGGGGGGGGCAGGAATTGTGTTCAATTAGCTCCACCCCCTGACCTCCAGAATCCCCCTCTGGCTTCCTACCCCTCAGGTTCCAGAATGCTTGACCTCAGAAACTGGCAAACACAAGAGAACAAGTGCAAATGCACTTAGTGAATGTGTAGAAGATTACGAAGCCTGGAGGGATTGTAAACTGCTTCAAAAATTGCTCTTGATTCGTTGGAGAACTGAGCTGGAAGCAATCTGGTGAAGTGTGGTAACAGCAAAAATAAAGACTGCATAAAGAAGGGGGTGAAGTGAATGCATTTATTATTGACACTCACAGTGTCCATTTAATGGATTTCCTTCCTCTTTTATCTCTATGGGTCAACATGGAGAGAGAGAAATGAAACAAAGTGGCTGCAATGACAACCTTTTTGTTCCTATTGTGAAACTTGATTGATTGGACATATGGACAACCGTAGCTAAATGTTTTAAGTCCACTTTGTTTCACCTTTAGGCTATTATGGGGAAATGGTTGATGGCTGGCAAATTGGTGTGTGTGTGTGCTCCCACCCCACCATGTTTATTGAATGGCTCTTCCTTTCTTGAAATTGCTAAATAAAGTTTCCAATTGCAATCGATAGGCATACATTTTTAAACACATGCTGCAAACTTAATTGTGCCTAAAGATATACCGCAGCCACTCTCTCTTTCCCCACCACTCCCTCTGTCCCTCATGTTCATGCGCATAGTTATATTTCTGTTTTCATTCTAAAGCACAATGCTTTCAGATGAATTAGCAGAGATGACTGAAATAAAAAGGCAGAGGGAAATCAATATAAAGTTTCAGACAACATACTTCTCCAAAAAGGAATGTGAACAGAAGGTGGTTTAGGTTCCTCTGGTGGAGAATTCATGTAAGAAATGGAGAGAGACAAGTTATCACAAAATTTATCTTGGGTAATGTCATCTTTGACTACTCTGCAATGTTGTGTTAGTTTGTTTACAAGCTCAAACTTCCAAACCCAACTATACCAGTTTTACACAGTTAACAAATAATCACTTATCCATAATAATGTGATCTCCATCTGGGCTGCTACCAGGAAATGGATTATTAATGGCTTAAACAAAATGTCATGTGCTTAATTATCAAAGTAGGTTGTCCACCGTCTTGCACCTGACTTCCAGTTCATGGATCTTTGGCGTTTCAGTAAGAGAGAAATGCCAGAGTCGGAGACTTAGAGGGAGAGAGGAGGTCCTGTTAGCCTGAAGTCTGCCGCCCCTCTTCTAAAGTTTCTTTAACATTTTTGCCTTCATGTAGATAAATACATTAGATAATAGCTTATTCATCTCCATTATGTCCTAAGATCTTTAAAGCTGGAAAGTAGGAAGAGATTAATTTTTAATACATTTTTATGCTTTTTCATTTCCTATTGGCTTTCTACATTGTTACTGCCCTGGTTCCTTGGGTTTCCATAACATGTTTTTAAAAACACGCCCCACCCCCACCCCCCAAAAAGGTACAATATCAAGAATTTTGCTCAATTGGGGTCACCTTTGAAGGATCTGTGGTGAACTGCTGAATGCTGTGAATCTGTGATCTGCAAACGTAAGCTCGCCAGATGTGCTTTGTTCACTTATTTTGACAATTATGGTTCTGATTAATTATTTAGAATAGGACTTCATAGTGTTCCAGTAAATGCTCTGGAGGAAATGTTGTTGGTTTTTTAAAAAGAAAAAATGCATAAGCAAAGTGGTGACTTCCCTTTTAAACGCTTGTTGAGAAGTCTGGGGAGCGAAGTAATCATCATTTGGGGCAGCTTTAGAGATGTGAGGATTTCCATTGTTTTGTTCCCTTTTTTGTCCCTGTCTTGGGGATGGGATATGCATTCTTCATGTTTAATTTCCTTGCAGATCAGAATGCAATTCCCAGCCATTTTATGCAATTATCTGTATCTTGCTATGCATTTTTGGTGTACAAAAGATTGCCAAAAATATGCATATTTTACATAAAAGATGCATACAAATGTGTGTTTTCCTGGTGAATGCACTGGAATGATTTGAAAAAGGTATACAAAGGAGTAAAACTCCATGCTACATGATATTTCTGCTGCATAATTTTTATATGTATCAATGCATACACACACACACACACACACACACACACACACACACACACACAAACAAACAAACAGTTGTATGTATCTGTTTATATTCTGGTCACTCTAGGAAAGCTGAAGTGTATATAACTATAGTATGCATACCATATTGTATGTTTAATAATATAGTATATTGATGCATATAATACTGTAATATAGTACAGTGGTACCTCGGGTTACAGACGCTTCAGGTTACAGACTCCGCTAATCCAGAAATAGTACCTCAGGTTAAGAACTTTGCTTCAGGATGAGAACAGAAATCACGCGGTGGTGGCAGCAGCGGGAGGTCCCATTAGCTAAAGTGTTACCTCAGGTTAAGAACAGTTTCAGGTTAAGAACAGACCTCCGGAACGAATTAAGTACTTAACCCGAGGTACAACTGTAATGCATATCATTATTCATATTTTAGGGTAAACAAGGAAGTAACTTGCTTCCTGTCGATATAAACAGAATGAGATGAGAATTAGGAGGGGGAAATCTGTGTGGATAATTCAACACATAGATCTGAATTTTTAAGCACATAAGCACTTAAGACAAGCCTGCTAGATCAGGCCAATGGCACATCTAGTTCAGCACCCTGTTCTGACTGTGGCTGACTATATTTCAGTGGGGAGCCTGCAAGCTGGACATGAGTGCAACAGCACTCTGCCCACCTGCAATTCCCAGCAACTGACATCGAGGCATAATTTTTCTTAGGGAAGGTAATGTTGAAAGTTGTGGCTGCAAGGATTCTTGCATGATGCCCATTATTTAGATCTGTTTCAGTCTGGGTTCAGGCCTGACCATGGGACACAGTCACCCTTAGTCTCCCTAATGGTTGATAATTTTGAAAGAGGGACAAGAAGAGTGAGACTTTGCTCCTGGTTCTTGATTTCTCTATGGCTTTCAGTACCATAGACCAGGCATAGGCAAACTCAGCCCTCCAGCTGTTTTGGGACTACAACTCCCACCACCCCTAGCTAAGAGGATCAGTGGTCAGGGATGATGGGAGTTGTAGTCCCAAAACATCTGGAGGGCCGAGTTTGCCTATGCCTGCCATAGACCATGGTATCCTCCTTGACTGGCTCCATGGAAGGGGAATTGGGGGCACTGTGTTGCAGTGGTTCCAGTCCTACCTGTGGGACCATGTGGAGAGAGGAGCACTGGGATAGCAATTTCAAGTTCCCTGGTGGTTATACTTTGGGAAGCCACAGGGCAGTATTCTATCCCTATTGCTATTTAATATCTACATGAAGCCTCTGGGAATGGTCATTACAAGTTTTGGGGAGAGGTGCCATGACGTTCAACTCTGCTTCTCCATTTACATTCATGAGATGTCATGTGGACCCCAGAAATATGTTCCTACTGTACTATCAGCATTTGTTTGAGAAGGCAAAGGATCAGGCGCCAGATGGAGTAGAGAGTGAAAAGTAACAAGGTGTTGGGATGCTGTTATATGTGGCAGGCAACCTGCCCTGCACCTCCTAAGATGCCTGCTAACCTCAAGTATGGTGGTAGATAAGAAGCTATACTGAGTCCAGAATATTAGTCCATCTAGCCCAGTATTGTCTACACTAACTGGCAGCTGCTCTCCAAGGCTTCAGCCAAGGGTTTCTCTCAGTGTTGGGGATTGATCCTGGAACCTTCTGAATGCAAAGCAGATGCTCCACCACTCAGCTAAGACTCTTCCCTAAATATGGTCCCATAATTCAATGTCCAGATAAAACACAAATGCCAATAGCAGCAAAGTGTCTTGATCTGGTTCTAAGCTTCCAACACCAGCAACTTAACTTCAGGTCTGAAGAACACATGTGCTGTGTCCAAATTCAGGTACAACCTCTTACACCACCAATCTCACCTTGTCTCAACAGACGCTTCTGTTCTTCAGGATGGTACATGCAGTGTTGACACCAGGTTTTGGTGAAGTCTTGGGGCAGAGCCGCTTACATGGCTATTCTGCTGTCACTGCCATTATCACCAGCTGTTGAATGTCTTCCTCTTCCTCATTGCCACCTGCTCACTAACCAGGCAGAGTACCGATGTGTAAGCAGGCAGTGGCATCTGCTCCACTGTTGTTTGTGCCACAGTGAGAGGCAGATGAGCAAACAGGTTGCAATGTTGAAGAGGAGGAGCAGGTCGAGGGGGTTCTTGACTGTGCCCGGCCACTCTGACATTCAGCACCAGTCCTGGATCCATGCCAATAATGCAATACATACTTCAGCTGCTGAATTGTAACCTAAATTCCAGGAGAAGGGGAATAAATGAAAAATATTGTGCTTTTTTCAAAATTCCTTGGTTGGCTGATTGGCATTTGTTGCTGTTTGAACATAAGGTGGGAAATAGAACAACTCCTACAGATATATCATCTGTTTCACATTCTGTAACACTTTTAGGTGGGAAGCCATTATTGTTCCAAAACTGGCAAAGGAGAATTCACTGTACATGCAAATCTGAAGCAATCCATTTCAAGAAACACATCAGAATACTTCCAATTTATGTGCCAATAGAGACAGTAAACTGACAAGAAACAGAGATGAAAGTTCTTTAAACATTTCAGCTTTTTTGAGACACAAACATTTTTGGTCTGCAGAATTTTCGTCAAGCTGCAGCTGGAGAGAATCCTAAATGGCTCCCATGAAGACTTTAAAAACTCCCATTTCGCTTACCCAGTAAATATTCTACAGAGAACTCCGCGCGTCTTCAATCCCACTGGCATTACCAGCTGCCAATCTCCACAAATTCATTTTAGCTCAGAAACAGCTTAAAACTCCCATTGAAGCCTTGAACTTCTGGATGCCGTGTGCAGAAGGTACCCTCTTACGGTTTGGGGTTTGCTTCTTCCTCTCTTTTTCGTTCCATAAATAAAATGATGGTCTGGCCCCCCTATGGGAGGGGGGAGGGAAGTAAGAAGGCAAAATTGTCCATTCTACCCTGTATCCATCGCATGCAGAACTGCTTTTGTTCTGCAGCAGTTCTTTTCTGCCATGTTATTTTTCTCGCTGTCTTTTTCAGTGGCAAAAGTACATAACTTACATAATTATTTACATTAACTATAAATGGCATGGTTATGTTGCTGTTATGTTATTGCATTACATTCATTCCACACACCAAAAAACCAACAACACCAAAGCAAAAGGGGGTCAAAGTCAGAAAACCTCAGATGGCCTCAGACAGCCTGGCCATCTGGCCTAGTTTGAAGACTTGACCATCTTGGGAGTGGAAGATAGCTGGAAGAGGCACCTCCCACTTGCAGCACACTGAATGTTTGTGCAGACCCCCATGCTAAATCATTCAGAGACATATTGTTTGTGAACTGACAGTAGCAGCAACAGTAAATACCAATCCTATCTGCAAGATTCATTTCCATTCAGCACATGATAGGTATAAACAAACATCAGCAACTTCTGCTCCCTTTTGTGTCTTCAACAGACACCCCCACCTGGGGACAAGTCCCACTAAAGACAGTAAGATTGCACTGTTAGTAATTTAGTGAATGCTTTCAGACTCACCAAGTGTCCCTATTTTCCAGGGACGTCCATGGTCTAGAGAAGCCATCCCGGTTTCTGAATTGTTCCCAGAATGTCTCACTTTTCCTTAGGATGTCCCTATTTTCATTGGAGAGATATAGGAGGGTATGGTAGGATGTCCCTATTTTAATCGGAGAAATGTTGGAGGGTATGGAGTTACCCTAGCCCCAAGCTGTTTGAAGGCAATCCTGTATAAGTAAGGTTGTGTTTTTTTAATGTGTAATGTTTTATTATGTTTTTATATATTTTGGAAGCTGCCCAGAGTGGCTGGGGAAACCCAATAAGATGTGTGGTGTAAGAATAGTAAAATTACCATTATGAAATGGGATGTCCCTATTTGCATCAGAGAAATGTTGGAGGGTATGTGCTTTAGAATGTTTGCTTTGGTTATCATTACGAGCAAACCTGTAAGATATGTCACTGCAAAGCTTGCAGTTTTGTTACTTCCTCCATGATGCTTCCCATGTTGGTCCAGGTGCATATGAAGCAGCCTCCATCAACCTGGTGCCCTCCATATACAACTTCCATCAGCCTCAGCCAGCATGCCTCGTCATGAACATGAGTTGTAGTCCAAAACATCTAGAAAGCACAAAGCAGGTTAAGGCTGATATAAAGAATGCCACCCAAAGTGCTGCCTGCATGGTTCAGAATCATGTCACTCCTGCTTATCTGGATGGAGAATAGAAAGGGGTGTGTGAATGTGTGGAGAAACTAGGCAGTTCTGCAAAAGTAATATTTACTAGAGCTTTGCAACTGATCTGGTCAAGTCCCAAACCAAATTGGTCCAATTTGGACTGAATAAGTGCTTCTCTGTATTGGTGTGGAATAGTGTGTTGGACTAGGTCGCAGGAGACCTTTCTATGGGGGACCATTTTATGTCTTGGGCTTGCCGATCAGAAGGTCAGTGTTTCGAATCCCCACGATGAAGTGAGCTCTCATTGCTCTTTCCCAGCTCCTGCCAACCTAGCAGTTCAAAAGCATGCCAGTGCAAGTAGGTAAATAGGTACCACTGCGGTGAGAAGGTAAAGGGAGTTTCCGTGCGCTCTGGTTTTTGCCATGGTGTTCCGTTGCACAAGAAGCGGTTTAGTTATGTTGGTCACATGACCCGGAAAGCTGTCTGTGGACAAACGCCGGCTCCCTCAGCCTGAAAGTGAGATGAGCACTGCAACCCCATAGTCGCCTTTGACTGGACATAACAATCCAGGGGTCCTTTACCTTTTAAATTTTACCTTTTTACCTCTCAGCCTAAACGGTCTCACAGGGTTGTTTGTGAGGATAACTTGCAATGCCATATTGAGCTCTTTGGAGAAAAGGTAAGATATAAATGCAATGTACAGTGGTACCTCGGGTTACATACACTTCAGGTTACATACGCTTCAGGTTACAGACTCCGCTAACCCAGAAATATTACCTCAGGTTAAGAACTTTGTTTCAGGATGAGAACAGAAATCGTGCTCTGGCGTGGCAGCAGCAGCGGGAGGCCCCATTAGCTAAAGTGGTGCTTCAGGTTAAGAACAGACCTCCAGAACGAATTAAGTTCTTAACCCGAGCTAACACTGTATAATAACAATGACTCCAGATTGTTCCAGAGTGAATTGAGTGTAGATTCAATATTATTATTACTATTATTATTAAATCTTAAAATTGCCAAGAAAATCTGATAGCGAGGCTTCTAACTGGTAGCCAGAAACAACAATTTAGTAATTCATCAGACTGCACTTTTTTTTTTAATAAACTAGAAACTTAATCCTGCCCTTCAACCCCCCATTCCCTTTTAGTCAGTGAAACAATAGATTTGTGCTATCATTTAGAAAACCTTGGGACGTCCATGCCAGATTTTCAAAGGCACTGAACACTGCAGGTTTCTGGGAGGCTTCAAGGTGATGAGAGTGCCAACATTGACGCTCGTTACAATAGCTCATCACAGCTGAAGAATATAAGAAATTCCAAAGGGGTAAAAAAAAAAAATCTCCAAAGACACGTCCATAGCTTATCAGTCTGAATTTGCACTGGCATTAAAAACAAACAAACAAGGGGGGGGACACCAAACGACACCCACACAAACATCCAAAGGCCTACACCGCTGCACAGAGGGGTTACTCTACGGTGACATTTTTAAAGGATGTTTGCTTTTAAGGGAGGGATGAAGGATGAAGCATTAGTATCAAACCTCAATTATGTTCAACTCCAAAACGAAAGGATGAGAGATAAGAGCCTTGCCTATCTGAAAGGAACCTGATGGGTGCTTATACATTTTTAAATAATGTTTACTTCTACAACACAGCAATTGCTTTGGAAATTACCTTCTCACAAACAGAGAATTCTATCTATTTTCGACATTATGAAGGAGCTGTCTGCTTTCATGTATTGGTGTCATATATATATATATATATATATATATATATATATATATATATATATGCATGCTACGAGTCTTTATTTTTAATGCATTTATTTCCTATCATGAAAAAAGTCAGAAAAACACACACATTTTCCCCCTTTACTAGTACTGCTAAGAACATCCACATCAAAACAGATGTTATTTGCTTCCATCTTTTTTAACAGGCAATTCTTTGAATTGTACAAGGCTGAGAAGGTTGCAGCCATCAGATCTCTCTCTTGTAAGCATCCAAGTTGTTAGGATGCTCCCATAATAACTGGTGCATTCATCCAGATGCATTAGAATTGTCAAGAGTGCTTCTCTGGAAGATGGAAATCCGAATTTTGCTACTGGATAGGGTGACCATGTGATCCACTTTACAGATGACAATACTGAATAACTACTTCTGCTAAAAAACCATACTCCTCCCACTGTGAACTACCTCCTGACAGCAGGCATTACATCATGATTCTGCAGCCCAGGAAGGGATTCTGGGTCATCCCAGCAGTGTGGCCGACAGACCAGAAGCTTTGGTTTCCTTCTCACCTCAAACTTTTCCATCACAGCTGCCTATAAGAACAACTTTCAACTAAGAAGCCTTAGCTCGCTTATTTCCTCCTCACTCCCAATCCATTTTCCTTTCTTGCCATGTATTTTTTATATATATATTGTAAACCCATCTGATTTTAGTGATTTTTTTAAGGGGCTCTAATAACATTTTTTTAGCTGATTAAAACTTGGGGGTGGGGGGAATAACCTTAAATAAACAAAGTTTATTTGGAGAACTGATCTGCCAATGTCTAGTTTAAAGAAACCTGAGAAAAGAACAGGGGCCTTGGGATTGCCCATCAACAAATATGCACATATCACGCAAACTGGCACCCCCTTTTGGGTGTTCAGACCCAGAGACCTCCCCTCTAAATAACAACACATTTGACTCAAATTTTAGTTAGTTTTTTTGGCAGAATTTAGGCCACAACTTTATTGATTACAGAAAGTGAGTGGTTGCATAGGCTCTGGTTCGACTAGCTCCCTGTACCCTTGGAGGTAGTGCTGACCCAGAGCTCTATCATAGGTCAGCCAAGGGTGAACACCTGAGGTAGGCGGAAAGCCCAGGAACGGACTATGTCCACTCCCCAGATGCTCCCCTGGACTCAGGCACAGGCATAACCTCCTCTCGGGGGTTGACCAAACCAAGTTGAGTCCCTGGATTCCTTTAACAGAATACCCTTCACATAGGGATGGCGAGACTGTTCCCCCATCCCTATCACCTGAACCAATGCCTATCCGCCACACGAGCACCCGGGCTAACCACCAACCACTTACCCTGTAACCAGTCCTTTAGCCCCACTGACAAATCATTCCCAATCACAGACAGATGAACCCCATCAAACCTATAAAGGAACGCATCACGGAAGATAATGCCCAGGAGACAAATCACCATGCCGCCCAAGGCCAGAACCTTCTTGGCCACTGCGCTCTGCACGTGCCTCCTGGCCCTCTTGGTGGCAGCTGGGCATCGGCTACCTCGCCACACACATCGCTGCAACAGCTGCGACCAAAAAACTTTGAGTCCAGGAAGAGTTGCCTTCAACTCTTCCAAGTTCTCCTGCATGCAGGTCCGCAGGCTCAAGCCGGGAGCTTCTGGCAAATTGTTCTCGCCCAGCTGTACCACCATCGCTGCAGACACCTTTGCCCGCACTATTGGGAGAAGCTCCTCCCAACACATTCCTTGTCTGGACACCCAAGAGACACGCAAATGGTTGGGGAGCCCGAGCCTGCGTCCGAATCCAGACTCCGCTGCCCTCATGCCAGCCCAGTGTACAATGCTGTGCCCGACTATCCAGACGTACAGGGCAGGCAGACCTATGAATGAACAAAACAACATTAATAACTGCACCTCAGCACCGCATAACCCCTGTATGCATCTGACTTCCAGCAGCCCAGATCCTTGATCCTGTTGATGGACAGGCCCCAGTGTGCAGCAGTGGTGGCAGCACCAATGCGGAAAGAATGAGGTCCAAACTCACTGGCCAACAGGCCACACGCTGCAATTGCTTTACGTATTATTGCAGCAAATTGATGCCTCCTTAATGGACTCCCATCCTCATGAACCAGGAAGGGACCATCCCCAGGCAGGCGAAGTGACAAATACTTCCTGGCATCTTTAACTGGACGAGGGCTGGGCTTACCAGTGGCAGGCAGCCTCATCAAGGCACCTCTGCCCAACTGGTCCGTTTTGGAGTTCTGGATGTTGAGAACTAGCTCCCCCTCAGAAAGCCGAACATCCTGCAAAAACAATCCCCTGGAGGACCCTCCTTGTGCTATCTCCAGCACCACTTTGCCCACATGCAGTGCACCAAAAAACGCAATGGAATAAGCCACCGGAAAGAGTCTCACCTCATAAGTGGACCAGCAGACAAGTCTTAACTTGCTGCGCATCTTGGATGAAAGGTAAAATGTGACCGGCTTCCTACCTGGTGACTTAGGTGGCCGCAATCTGCCCCAGCCCTCAAGAGCCTTGCGCATGACAAACTTTGCACAAGGATCTCTAGAATAAAGGGACTTACAGAAAAATGAAATGGCAGAAGATTGAATTCTAATTGACTTCACAGCATGACCCATATACAACAGGTGAGCTGAATACTGCAACACCTGCTGAGTGGATGGTGACAAAGTCACGGTATTGGGGGGCAGTGCTGTGGTGCCTGGGCATGCAACTGAAAACTTTGAAACAACATTTCAAAACGAAAAGTGAAGTTCCAATCCAGACATTAGCCTGAGAGGTGCAAACCAGGTCATTTTGTATAGAAATTTGCAGTGATTTTGATTCCTGGAACATCCTTAGCTCCCTCAGATGCGAGAGAAATTCATTAAACTAAAAACCTAAGTGAAGGATCAAGAGAATAAGAAATTGAAGGAAATCAAAATTGGCAGGTTCATTCATTCCTAGCCCAAACTCAGGATTACTCCCTCAGTGAGAACCGGAATTTAGTTCATCTTGCAGCCGTGGAACCCCATGAAACAGAGATCAGGATACGGGAACTTCATTGTAGCTTACCTAATTTGAAAAACGCATTTTCTCTTTTTGGCTGCTTTCTTCGAGCTGTTAATTGCCTTGTTCTTCTTGGCCCTGACTGTACACCCCCTGGGAGGCAAAAGACCACTTAGCTATTTGTTCATACCAGAAAAGGGGCTTTGAAAAATCACCAGTAGTATTGCGGTCTAGTTTTCAGACATCTGATGAATGAGGATAACATTAATACAACCAGGCTATTAAAAATGGCCTATATTTATCTAATACTGTATATTTTCCAAATTTGAGGTTGAGCAGCTCTTAACTATAGTTCTTCTGTGTGATGGATCATTTTACAGGAGCAAGCAAACACACACTCGGGGTTCATCTTATTTTCATAGCTGTTACAATGGTAGATTTATTTATTTTTTAATTTAAAAAAGCTGTTGTGGTTGGGTGTTGCAATGTGCAGTGGATTCCCATAGAGAAGAAGAATATCAAACTGAGCTTGCCAAGCATTTGGGAAAGAGCCATACCTCAATGGCACAGCATCTGGTTTGCCTGCAAAAGGTCCCAGGCTCAATCCCAGGCATCTCCAGACACAGTTGGGGATGATTCCCCATCTAAAACCATGGAGAGCGTCTGTCAGTCAGTGTAGACTATATTAAGTTGGATGGACTGACAGGTTCACTCAGTATCTGACAGCTTCCTGTGCTCCTATTTGGGAACGCAGACTTGCAGGGTCCATCACTCTCTTTGGAAACAAGGTCAAAGTGAGGTCCAGTGAGAACTTTGCAGACATCGCTGAAAATACGACCTGACTCTATTTTGCACCTAGCAGAGTGAACCCTCCAGAAACTTTGTTTGAGTTGGCTGGTGGTTTGCTTTTTGTTTTTTACTAGTGACTTGCGGGGGATGAAAACCTTGACGATAAAGCAGCTCCCAGTGTGTGATGATGATATACTTTATTTTGTAGGGAAATAATTGAATAGGAACCGTGCCACCCAAAGTTGTTAAGATTCTCTAAATCTGGCACGGCAAACAGAGTCTCAGTGTGCACAGGGTCATAGTTTTTGTACTTGTCCTGCCTCTTGGCTGGCAGATTCATCCATCACAATGGCTGCAAAAACCTCAAAGGATTGCTCCAGGCCTGAAGCTCTTCAGACATTTATACCATCTGTAAACTTGTGCCTTCTGTTTTGTTTACTGGGGTGGTTGTGGTAGGGAGGGGGCCTTGTTGATGCATTTGCAGTGCTTGTTATTAAACTTTACTTTAATGCAAAATCAGAAACAGTGGAAGCTCCTGCTGTGCAAATGTGTGCATGCCTAATGCAAGTAGGGATGGGAATGGCTTGTCGGCTGTTATTATTAATAAGAACCAAAATGGGTATGGTTGTTACATATTACATGCAGGCTTTGAGAAAGAGTGGGGGGGGGGAATATTGTCACCATCTTTCTGCCTGTGATTTCCAACTCTCAGCTCATGGCTAGGAAACTTGCGGCTTGGTGGACCGGATGGGAAAGGCAAGGAATCTGTTGGCAATCAGGGCTTTAGTATGTACTCTTGGCTGATCTCGGAAACAGGGTAGGAGCAGCAGAACATAGAAAGCTGTTTTATACCAAGTGAGACCATTGGTTCGTCTAACTCAGCACTGTCTCCCCAGGGTTCTTTCCAGTCCTACCTGGAGATGACAGGGATTGAAACTGGGACCCTCTGTATGCACACTACAGAAACAATAGCAGATGCCTTATACGGAGCCAAACCATTTGCCTGTCTAGTGCAGTACTGTTTACAACTGTTGTGGATAAACTTTGGCCCTCCAGATGTTGCTGAACTTCAACACCCATCATAACTGACCATTGACCAAGCTTGCAGGGACTGATGGGAGTTGTAGTTCAGCAACACCTGGAGGATCGAAGGTTCCCCCACACTTTGTCTTCACTGACTGGCAGCAGCTGTCCACAGTTTCAAACAGATGACATGCCCAGTCCTACCTGAATATGCCAGTGATGAAACCTGGGGACCTTCTGAATGCATGGTAGACAGTCTACTACTGAACTGTAGCCCTTCCCCTCTGGTCAAATAGCCGTTACAGGTTTGTAAGATCCAGCATAAGCCTGGACATATAGACATAACCAATTTTCAGGAGTGGGAGTTGACATTTACCTTACTGAGTCTCACCAGAAAATGCAGCTGGCAGAAAGCTGTGAAGAGAGTCTCTTCCCACTTTCGAAGCCCCTTTCCACCAACCACAGTTTGCTGGAACTCCTAGGGGGAAACATAATGTGATGCACTATGGCATTGCTCCCCAGACATTTCAGGAAATGCAGCCGGTAAGATGTTTTGCACTGCTGTGAGTGGCATGTATTTTTTTAAAAAAAAACCCAAAACCCTTGGCCACCTTAGAGATTTCGATAAGGTACATGGCAACATCTTCCCAAAAATGTTGGATAAATTTCTTCTCCAATCTCACTTTAAACTATATTTTGCACACATACACAATTGAGAGTCTATAGCATGTGGAACAATGGTTCTATCATATTACCTTAAAGCCACTGCCTGTTTTCATAATATGCAGGTTGGCATTCAGAATGTACGAGAAATTTAGTATCAGGCAGTTGTTTAGGTTTGGAAACAAAACCATAAATGACCAACAACACATACCATACTATTACGCTGCTTTGCCCATTATCCAGTTCAAACCAGAAAACACGTTTGCTATTGAAAGTACTCATCCACCCCACACTGAAAAGAAGCGCAATTTTAAAAGCATTTAGGAAGTACTTTTGCTTAATCATAGTCACCAACTACAAGCAGATTTACAACTGAGTATTGATCTAGAATGGAATCATTACTGATGGTTGGAAGGATGTAAAGAAAAGAGAACTTTGCAAAGACTGTTATGCTCACTCTTAACAATACAAGCCTGAATAGCTGACAAAAAAAATACTGGCTTTCTTATTAATCAGTAAATGACAACATAATTAGTTGACTATTGAATGGCTCACCTCTGGGATCAATAACTTTGGTCTGCATGAGAAGCAACGACTATATGCACCTTAATGCTTTTGGAAGGCATCTGTGGAGCATGATGCCATGCAAACAAACAATTGTAAAATGGGTTGGGGGTGCGAGACCCCAGCTGCCACCACCTACAATGTTCAGTTACAAGATATTTAATAAGGAACTGGTATTTGATAAGAGGATTTGTCCAGTGAGCCTACTAAGATAGATAACCTCAATCTGCCATCAGCCAGTCCCCACCTGACTGCATTATTAGGTAAAGGTAAAGGGACCCCTGACCGTTAGGTCCAGTCGCAGATGACTCTGGGGTTGCAGCGCTCATCTCGTTTTATTGGCCAAGGGAGCTGGTGTACAGCTTCCGGGTCTTGTGACCAGCATGACTAAGCCGCTTCTGGCGAACCAGAGCAGCGCACGGAAACGCCAATTACCTTCCCGCTGGAGCGGTACCTATTTATCTACTTGCACTTTGACATGCTTTCGAACTGCTAGGTTGGCAGGAGCAGGGACCGAACAATGGGAGCTCACCCCGTTGTGGGGATTCGAACCGCTGACCTTCTGATTGGCAAGTCCTAGGCTCTGTGGTTTAACCCACAGCACCACCCCGCCCCTTGCATTATTAGGTACTGTACAACAATTTAAGAGGGTAAGCCCTTGCCACCAGCTTCTCTTTTCTTAATCTCAGTGTTGCCCTCAGCAGGCAGGACAGTGGGGGCAAGACCATCATAGAATTGTAGAATTGCTGATTTGGAAGGGGCCACAAGGGTCACCTAGTCCAACCCCCCGCAATGCAGGAATATCATGCTCCCAATGTGGGGTCCGGACCCATGACCCTGAGATTCAGGGTCTACCGAGTAACCTATAGAGTTGGTTGTCTCTGCCTTTCATTGGTTTTGCCTCCACCCACTGTTAACCTCTATGCCTTCCACCCTAGCAGTCACAAAGGCCACTGGAAAAATGCCTTGTTCTGTCACAATGTTAGAGGCACTTGCTTAATTTCTACCTTTATTTCCTCAAATGACTCGGAAGGGAGATAATTTGAGGATGCCACCTGGACTCATCCAACGAAAGCACAGTGGATTGCTTTCTGTGTGTCTCCCTGGAAATCCGTAAACCAAGGCCCTGAGTCATATCCTCTGAAAGTTCACTTCCACTAATCGCTGTCTCTGCCTAAACCGATTTATGATCTACATTAATCAGTGTAGAAAACCGTCTGTGAAGGAACTGAAAAAAGGAAATTTTTTAATGTTTGCTACTTCCTCCCCATCACCAACCCACACACCTTCTTTTCTTTTTTTTTTAAGGTGAGGGGATCACTTTTGTTGGAATTAATTTCCTCCTTGAGATTTTTATAAGTTTTTTTTTTTAATCTATTGGTAGGAGGCTTGGCCGGCAAAATAGATGAAATATTTTATGTGCCAGCTTCTACTGTCATATATTAGAGACGTTAAGACATCTGTAATGATGCCAAATTACAGAGAAGCATAGAATGGTAATATTTTCATATTTACTGGGACTTCTGCTTCAAGGGTGAAAATAAAAAGTATTAGGAAAATAAATTTCTCTCTCTCTCTCTCTCTCTCTCTCTCTCTCTCTCTCTCTCTCTCATAAAAGATGGATATTAACCTTAAGAAGAAGCCAGTGTGCTTATTGATTCTGTTGATGGCTCCATTCATTAAATTCCTTCATATATGCTGTGGGTTTCTGGCTACAAAGTCATCATGTGCCATTAAACATTGTGGAAAATGTCAGCTTGCAATGATTCAACAACGTAAAAGTAGCTGAAATAAGAGTGCATGCAAAAAAGACGCATCAGATGCCAAGAAAATAAGGTTAAAATTGAGCCAGAGATATAGCTCAAGTCATCCAAAATTGGGGAGGTGCTTTCATGCTCTTGTTCCCAGTCATACACTTCTGTGTGTGTGTGTTTATATGCATGTGCGCGCACACATAGCCAGAACCAGCTTTCTGTCAACAGCTGTACACAAACTGTCTCTCAAAATTCTCCATCCTTTTCTCCCCCAGAAGGAAAAGAAATTCCCCAAGGGTTGGTGTTCACAATTAGAGTTAGTAACATTGTGGTAGTAACATAACTGTTTGGTTTTGGCACCAGGAAATGCAACCTCGGGGTAGATTTCTCGGAGCTCATGGCGCTGTCAGAAACAGGTTTTGACTGACATGGGTTGGGGGGGGGAGGAAGAAACAGAACAGGAGGAGGCTGAAAATGGTGAACCTGGGTTGCAGGAGGAAATTGTGACTTCCGTATGTGCTCTTCAATCCTCCTGCAGAGCAGAGAGCCACGGTAGAGATTGGGGAGGGGGGCTTTGATTGGCTGAGGGGGTTTGCAAGGAGGAACTACAGGTAGCAGCAACTGAACAAGAGCTCAAATGGGAGGTGCAGACTTGATCCCTAGAACTAGGTGCCACCTTCGCAGATGGGAGCAGCCCCACCCACCCCAAAGGAGGATGTATTTGCATTCTCAGCATCCCTATGCCTAGCCTTTAAGAGCTTGTCAGACTTGCTGGGAGATCTTTATTGCTTCTGTCCAGTTTGGAACTCCTTGCCCTGCTCCTGAACACCTGAGCTGTAACTTCTGAGCTTTGTGTCTGCTGCTGAGTGACAGGGACTGTCAGAACTCTGATAAATGTGCACCAGGGGCAGGGTGGTTGGAGTCTGACTTGGGAGATGGGGGGCAGTGGTTTGTGAGGATCAGAGGCAGGGGAAGCTTCCGAGGTGGAGCAGGGTTGCCATACGTACGGACATACCTGGAATACTGCAGTCTGAAGCAGTGTCCGGGCGAAATTCGCATGCTGCTTCCCCACCTTCTCCTGAACCACTGCCTCCCAGAACCAGGAGGGAATTGAAACAGGATGAGCAGAAGAAGTTTCCACACAGATGCAATCTCTGACTGCATGCGCTCAGCCAGCCGGGGGAAGGTACATAAACTGGTGGAAGGGATAGCTGCCTAGCCGTTAGATTGGTGTGCTTAGGTATCCAGAGCTGTAGAAGCAACTGTAAATGTTATCTTTGGCAATAAATACTTAACTATCAGCTGTGTGCGTTTCTTTTGCTGGGAAGTGCTTCTGACACTGAGCCTGTACCATAATCTGTTTGGGTAAAAAAATATCTTTCGTATTTATATGTAAGAGTCTCTGCTTATGTGTTTTGGGGTGGGAGCCAGGACTGGATTTTGTAATGAGGAGTGGGATAAGTTGCGTGTCGAGGTCCCCAGGGCCACCCCAATAACTCACACATCACACAGAATTTTTTGTTTAAGATTTTTGGCATAATTTTGGCCACAACTTTATTAAAATACAAATTTGTGAGTGGTTGCTTAGGCATTGGTTGCGACTATCTGCCCCCACCATGGGGGACAGACTGACATTCCGCACGATGTGAAAGTCAGAAAAGGGGAATACACTTGGGGGTAGCGACGGAGCAGGGAACCTGCCCTCAGCCCTCCCCAAATGCAACCAGGAGCTCTTGCAGTGGCCCAAGCCCCCTTGACAGGCTGGACAAGCAATAGTTAGCCCCTGATTCCTTTAACGGAATCCCTTGCAGCAGCAGCATTAGAGGGGCAGGCACAGCCAATCCATGCCCCTCAACCAACCAAACCATAAAACAATGCCTAACTGCGAACCTTACAAGCTGTGACGATTCGCTACGCAGTAGGCAAAAACCAAATGGCCCCAGCCAATCAGCCAGATGGACAAAATTCCTACCAGGCCCCCGCTCCAAAGCAGACGACCCCATGACAGGCATAGCAAGGTCAAAGCAAACAACCCTATTCTAGGGAGGGAGGGACGGGCAATCCGATGCACGAGCGAAAAGAGGAAGCCCTAGCCTCGTGCAAGGAGTCTTAGCATTTCTGGCTGTCAATCAATAAATGACAACATTAACTTCTTCCCAACAACAAGGGAAGCCCCAATCATCAGTGGCCAATGATCAAATAGCCCACCCTCAACTTTGGAGTGTCCTGGCGGCCCCCACCGCAACACGTGCTCTCCATGAAGGAGAACACACTTTCTCTTCACAGGGAACTCTGAGAATTGTAGCTTTGTGAGGGGAATGGGGCCCCAAAACAACTCTCGCCACTATTAACAAACTACAGCTCCCTGAATTATTCGGGGGAAGCCATGGCTGTTTAAAGTGGTATCATAACGCTTTAAATGGACACTGCGAATGTGGCCTTACATACTTTGACTGATGGAAGATCTCAGAGTTCTCTCCCTCCTGCCAAGATTAAACTCTGGGACCTTACAGAAAGCATTTGTTCTATCATGTTCAGCCAAACAGTTGCCAAGGCAATGAGAACAGGAAGAGCTCATTTTATTATTATTTTTAAGACATTTTAGTTTGTTTCTTCCTTCAAGGTAAGACTACCACAGCTGGTGCATTTAGTATATCACTCTGGCCTTCCAAGAGAACAGTTGATTTTAACCTCTTGGCCTCATTTCATTATCTGTTCTATGCGACAATAACTCTCCCCTAACAAGGCCGGAAAAATGCTTAATTAATTAAAGCTTCCTTGGTGCTTTGAAAGCCCCTCGGGGAAAACATAGCATGCCTTTTCTTAAAAAAAGAAAAGGAAAGGGAAAGAAAGATGTTTCTCCATATCTCCTGATCTTTTTCTTTTAAATTGCATTTTTTTCATGTCCCTTTTTAGCCAGTAGTCATCACAATTTCATGACTTTACAATTTGTAGGATTGACTATGAGCCTCTCCCCTGGGTTCCTCAGGCCTTCCTTTGCTGCTGGGTCACTGGTTCCAGGGATGGTGTAATTGGCAGCCCAGAGCAGATTTGTCCATTGCAGCTGTTTTGATTGTGTGTGTGTGTGTGTGTGTGTGTGTGTGTCTCATTGATGCTACACACTGAAAAGAATCATGATAGGTGTTATTTTATTCTTTCTAGGGAAAATAAAGCCACCCATTCAATTTTGTTATTTGCTACGAGTCCTTAGTAAAGTTGGTGAGTTGGAACACCTGCCAATATAATGGTGTGTGTGTGCAACAGCTCTGTCTGTACCCCAATTAGGTGGCAGATCGGTTAGGAATAGCCTTTCATTTTATCGAATCCGATTTTGTCATTAACATGTCGTGCCAAGGAGAACCAGCGAGCGGCTAGCCTTCTAAGTAGCTCTGTTTCCACAGGATTCAAGCCCCCCCCCCCCCCATATTCCCCACCACCAAGATATATCTGTTATGTCTAAAAGCCAATTTTAAAAAGTAAAGTAAAATTAAAGTTATATGCATGGCTGTTCACTCACCCACTGTCCCCTCTTCTGAGAAATGAATCTAAGCTGACTGGTCCAGAGGAAAAGGAGTGGGGAGATCTTTCCTTTTGACTGAAAAGACTGGCTTTTAATCACAGATAATTATATTTCCTAGCCACTTCAATCACAGTGATTTGGGAAAAAGATGCTGAAGTACCTGGAAGACCATCTACCAACTCTGCTGGCATTTTCAGGTGATGAGATCTACAGAGAGGGCTCTCCTAGTAGTTCCACCACTCTTAGAAGCAGTGATGGGTGCTGATGTGGTGCTGCAAAATCTGCAATAACTGTCGCTCTTTTTTCGACCAGAGCATCTATAGTGTGGGTTTCGGCAAGGCAAAGGTTATAAGTGGTGTTTACATGGCAATTTGGATTCTATTTTGGTTCTCATCACACTCAATCATTCTCCTGAGTTCTTTGGATGCCATTGTGCAAAACTGACCTGCTGTTTTCTTGCTCCACGGCTGCCTAGCGACTCAAGCCCATTTTAGTATCTTGCAGCTTTTGAAGGCCAAAAAGAAAAGGAAAAGAAAAGAAAAGAAAAAGCACCCCATTATTCTCAAACAGTGAATGTAATGAAGGTTTTACCTCACCAAATGCTGGCCTCCCGAATTTAATCACTTTTAATAATTTTCCTCTCAAGTAAGATCTCCCCCAATCTTTCTGTCAAAAACACCAAGCCTAATTTTCTTCTTCTTTTTACACCACTTCTCTTCGGGCATTACCTTCTTGACCAAGATAATTTAGAATTATGAGGAGGAGGGCAGTGGTTTTTTTCCCTGGGGGTATGCGGGGGTATGCATAACCCCAAACATTTTGTGAATCTAAGTTTGGCCACATTGAGGGGCAGAATTTCAATATGAGTAGGAAAATGAGAGTACTAAACATTTTTTAAGAAAAAAAGCACTGGAGAGAGGACTCAGATAGCCTCACTATTAGGAAGAATAAGACAGCTGCTATGGCCTTCTTCCCTCAGGTGAGCTGTCCTGTTGCCAGAGTTGAAAGAAAACTCTGCTGGGTATCTACTTATCTTCTGTTCATGAAATGAGGATGGTCCATAGCTCAGAGGCACAGCGTCTGCTTTTCATGCAGAAGGTCCCAGATTCAATCCCTGTTGTTTCCAGATACAGCTGGAAATATTGTCAGAAAACCTGGATAGTCCCTGCCAGTCAGTGTAAACAGTATTGAGCTAGGTGAGCCACTGGTCTGGCTCTTTGTAAGGCAGCTTCTTATGTTTCTAATGGGAAAGAGTTGTGCCTTCAGTATACAACAAAAGTCGCACAATGACAATGCCAGATGCACCTCTGTGGAGAATTCATTTGAATTCATAATTCAATTCATTTGAATTGAACTTCATTTGATCTGGACAGTATTCTTCTGTTGATGCAGAGTACAACAGCATTAGCTTTCTTTACTGCTGCATCACACTGTTAACTTATAGAATCATAAAATCATAGAATTGTAGAGTTGGAAGGGACCACAAAGACCATATAGTCCAACCCCTTGCAATGCAGGAATCTTTCACCTAATGTGGAGCTCAAACTCACAACCCTGAGATGAAGAGTCTCATTCTCTACCGACAAAGCTATCCCTCATGCTAAGCTTGCGGTGCACTAAGGCCCCTAAATCATTTTCACATATATTACTGACAATTCAGCTGATTATTCTTAAAAGGTAAAGGGACCCCTGACCATTAGGTCCAGTCATGACCGACTCTGGGGTTGCGGCGCTCATCTCGCTTTATTGGCCGAGGGAGCCGGCTTACAGCTTCCGGGTCATGTGGCCAGCATGACTAATGCCAGAGCAGTATGCTAGAGCAGCACACGGAAACACCATTTACCTTCCCGCCGGAGCGGTACCTATTTATCTACTTGCACTTTGATGTGCTTTCAAACTGCTAGGTTGGCAGGACTGATTATTCTTACAGGTAAAGGTAAAGGTACCCCTGCCCGTACGGGCCAGTCTTGACAGACTCTGGGGTTGTGCGCCCATCTCACTCAAGAGGCCGGGGGCCAGCGCTGTCCGGAGACACTTCCGGGTCACGTGGCCAGCGTGACAAGCTGCATCTGGCGAGCCAGCGCAGCACACAGAATGCCGTTTACCTTCCCGCTAGTAAGCGGTCCCTATTTATCTACTTGCACCCGGGGGTGCTTTCGAACTGCTAGGTTGGCAGGCGCTGGGACCGAGCAACGGGAGCGCACCCCGCCGCGGGGATTCAAACCGCCGACCTTTTGATCGGCAAGTCCTAGGCGCTGAGGCGTTAACCCACAGCGCCACCCGCGTCCCTGATTATTCTTACCTAAGTGTAAAACCTTACATTTTCCCCTATTAAAATTCATTTTCTTAGTTTTGGTTCAGTTTTTCAATCTGTTAAGGTCATATTAAATCCCAATTCTGTCTTCTGTGGTATTAACTACCCCTCCAAGGTGGAATCCACACACATATAAAAACTGTTCTGAAAATGCTTTTTTTTAAAAGTGTTTTAAAAAATACATTGAATTTTCCATTAGGTTCACCATCGCCATCTAGAGTCACATTGTACATTGCACTTAAAACACACTTAAAATGTTTTATTTGCAGCTGTACAGCTGAGTCCGAGTTTGGTGTCCTCTGCAAATTTGATGAGCACCCCTTCTGTTTCTTTGTCCAAGTCATTTATAAAGACATTGAATATCAGGCCCAGGAAAGAACCCTGTGGCACCCAACTTGTCGCTTTTCCCCCAGGATGACAAGGAACTATTAGCAAACACTCTTTGGGTTCGGTCAATCAACCAGCTACAAATCTACCTAATAGTAACCTTGCCCACATTTTACCAGCTTCTCCACAAGAACATCATGGGGGATTTTGTCAAAAGCCCTACTGAAATTAAGATACACTACGTCCACAGCATTCCTCTGATCCACCAAGCTAGTAACTCTATAAAAAAGAAAGAAAGAAATGAGATTCATCTGGCATGACTTGCTTCTGAGAAACTCATGCTGTGTCTTAGTAATCACAGTGCCCTTAATGATGTGCTTAATGAACATATGAAGCCTGCATTGAAATTGTATTCTTCTGATAAAATATGTGCAGTCATAGCTCAGGTTACAGCTGCTTCAGGTTGCGTTTTTTTCAGGTTGCAGACCGCCAAAACCCGGAAGTCCCAGAATGGGTTACTTCCGGGTTTCAGTGGTTGTGCATGCGCAGAAACGCTAAATCGCGCTTTGTACATGCACAGAAGTGCTGAATCGCAAGCTGCACATGCACAGATGTGGGTTGCAAATGCTGCGGGTTGCGAACGTGCATCCTGCATGGATCATGTTTGCAACCCAAGCATCCACTTTATTAAAGTACAAAAGTTAAATATTATTTTTGTGCAGATTTCCCCCTCCAAAACTGTAGAAATGAGATGACAATGAACAGATACAAAATTGAAATGAACCAGGAATAGACCGATCTGTCCACCCCTGCACTGTCTATCCCTTTAACTCAATGGGGATTCCTCCCAGGTAATTGGAAATAGGATTGTAACACAAAATGTGTAGAATACCCCCTTTTAGAAACTGTTTGTGTTCTGTTTTTTCAGACACAGTCTTTCTGAACTAACATGAATCCAAAGCAAGAAGAAGGCATAGGATCTGAACAGAGAAGGCTGTGCAATGAAATATTTCTGGCTTCCGTGAAAAGGCACAGCCAGGATTTTATTTCCATGCCGTCCTTTAGTGTTTAATTTATTTTTCTAATGGCAATATAATTCGCATTGACACCTCTTCATTTCCACATCATCACAAGCTCTCCAAAGGCTTCTGCTCAGATCTCTCTGCCATAATCACAGTGGCATCAGACTGGCATCCTAATGGATTCTCTGTGGATTTGAATCCTTATATTATTTCCCCCTCTTAATCTCATGTCGTAATGGCACCATAACTGGGTCCCGACAGACTTCT